>NC_083111.1:34496399-34796399 GCF_949774975.1 Lagenorhynchus albirostris | reverse complement strand
CGCCGCAGCTGCTCCTCTGGGCCTGTGGCTATCCAAAAGCCTGCAGTGTCACAGGAAGAGCAGGACTTACTTAAATGGCAGTAAGAACGCACGACGACTATCTCTGGGAGGCACGGTGACTTCAGGCAGGAGCTCCTAGATGGAATGCGAAGCCGAGGGTTACTCGGAGTTCAGCTCAGACCAGGGCAATGCGTAAGACTTCGACGCCATGAGGGAGGTGCCACAACGGTGTTCGTGAACGTGTGCGAGTGCTGAGGAAATTAAGCTGCTCCCAAAGAGAGTGCAGTGCGTTTCCCTACGCTCGGCATACACAGAGGGTCTCTAAAGGGCTACGGGCCCGGATGTTGCTTAGCAGACCCAGGAGGGCCTGGGGGTACTCAGGGTTCCTGCCGGAACAGGGTGCCCACGCTAGCCTCCTAGGTGTCCAGAAAACTGTGCTGCCGTGGAAGTTACCCAGAGCAGAGGCCACCGCCTCATGGAAACTGCTGCACGCCTCCGCTTCTGCACGGCAGGTCTGGGCCTTACTTCCAGGCATCTGTTCACGCTGGGTGTGCCGTTAGCGACACCGCGTGGTGAGATGCTGACTTTCTCCTCAGGCAGAGTGACTTCGGGTACGAGGTCCTCCAAGTACTCAAAGCACACTGTTTTCTCCCGGAAGCTCACACAAGGGCCATGACACAGTCGGACTCACCAGAAATGTTGTCCTGAGGCTGTTCGAGGACTCTGGTAATGTAGCTCTCCTCAAGGAACGTACAGGGTGCTGCCCATCCCTCGGCAGGCACAGAGGGCCTCCGAGGGATCAACCAATGGGTCCCGAAGTGGCTCAGCCGGCCCACGGGGGTCTGGAGGTACTCAGTGAACCTCGAGGGAAAGTGATGTATACCCGAGAGGCCTAGGAGTCCTCAAAATTGTACTTGCTTTCACATCAAGCATTTAATCGACTAAGAATTCATGGAAACAGCTGCCTGCCTCCCTTTCTGCACGGCTACTAGGGGCCTAACCTGGAGGCAAGTTTTCACGTTGAGATTCCCTATAGCGCTAGAGTTTGTCAGGCGGACCACAACCGCGGCCACGGAAGCACCTGGTTCAGACAGAACAGACTCATACTTTTCCGCGAAGCATTCTTACAGGGTTGACAGGCCTGTCAAGAGCAGGGAATGTCAGATAGCTTCAAGGCAGCATGAATGCAGCCTTCAAAATGGGAAAGCAAGGGTAGTTCCCGCAGGCCCCCGTTTCCATGGGCACACTCAGCATACACCCCTGTGGTTTCTAACAAGTCTAAAGCCACACTGGTGACCCTGTGTTTCCACCCCTGAATCAACTTCTCGAAGTAGGGTGTTCTGCATCAAGCGAACTGCCTCAACCAAGGAACGCCGCAGCTGCTCCTCTGGGCCTGTGGCTATCCAAAAGCCTGCAGTGTCACAGGAAGAGCAGGACTTACTTAAATGGCAGTAAGAACGCACGACGACTATCTCTGGGAGTCACGGTGACTTCAGGCAGGAGCTCCTAGATGGAATGCGAAGCCGAGGGTTACTCGGAGTTCAGCTCAGACCAGGGCAATGCGTAAGACTTCGACGCCATGAGGGAGGTGCCACAACGGTGTTCGTGAACGTGTGCGAGTGCTGAGGAAATTAAGCTGCTCCCAAAGAGAGTGCAGTGCGTTTCCCTACGCTCGGCATACACAGAGGGGCTCTAAAGGGCTACGGGCCCGGATGTTGCTTAGCAGACCCAGGAGGGCCTGGGGGTACTCAGGGTTCCTGCCGGAACAGGGTGCCCACGCTAGCCTCCTAGGTGTCCAGAAAACTGTGCTGCCGTGGAAGTTACCCAGAGCAGAGGCCACCGCCTCATGGAAACTGCTGCACGCCTCCGCTTCTGCACGGCAGGTCTGGGCCTTACTTCCAGGCATCTGTTCACGCTGGGTGTGCCGTTAGCGACACCGCGTGGTGAGATGCTGACTTTCTCCTCAGGCAGAGTGACTTCGGGTACGAGGTCCTCCAAGTACTCAAAGCACACTGTTTTCTCACGGAAGCTCACACAAGGGCCATGACACAGTCGGACTCACCAGAAATGTTGTCCTGAGGCTGTTCGAGGACTCTGGTAATGTAGCTCTCCTCAAGGAACGTACAGGGTGCTGCCCATCCCTCGGCAGGCACAGAGGGCCTCCGAGGGATCAACCAATGGGTCCCGAAGTGGCTCAGCCGGCCCACGGGGGTCTGGAGGTACTCAGTGAACCTCGAGGGAAAGTGATGTATACCCGAGAGGCCTAGGAGTCCTCAAAAGTGTACTTGCTTTCACATCAAGCATTTAATCGACTAAGAATTCATGGAAACAGCTGCCTGCCTCCCTTTCTGCACGGCTACTAGGGGCCTAACCTGGAGGCAAGTTTTCACGTTGAGATTCCCTATAGCGCTAGAGTTTGTCAGGCGGACCACAACCGCGGCCACGGAAGCACCTGGTTTAGACAGAAAAGACTCATAATTTTCCCCGAAGCATTCTTACAGGGTTGACAGGCCTGTCAAGAGCAGGGAATGTCAGGTAGCTTCAAGGCAGCATGAATGCAGCCTTCAAAATGGGAAAGCAAGGGTAGTTCCCGCAGGCCCCCGTTTCCATGGGCACACTCAGCATACACCCCTGTGGTTTCTAACAAGTCTAAAGCACACAGGTTCCCCTGTGTTTCTTCCCCCTGAATCAACTTCTCGAAGTAGGGTGTTCTGCATCAAGCGAACTGCCTCAACCAAGGAACGCCGCAGCTGCTCCTCTGGGCCTGTGGCTATTCCAAAGTCTGCAGTGTCACAGGAAGAGCAGGACTTACTTAAATGGCAGTAAGAACGCACGCCGTCTATCTCTGGGAGGCACGGTGACTTCAGGCAGGAGCTCCTAGATGGAATGCGAAGCCGAGGGTTACTCGGAGTTCAGCTCAGACCAGGGCAATGCGTAAGACTTCGACGCCATGAGGGAGGTGCCACAACGGTGTTCGTGAACGTGTGCGAGTGCTGAGGAAATTAAGATGCTCCCAAAGAGAGTGCACTGCGTTTCCCTACGCTCGGCACAAAGAAGGGCTCTAAAGGGCTACGGGCCCGGATGTTGCTTAGCAGACCCAGGAGGGCCTGGGGGTACTCAGGGTTCCTGCTGGAACAGGGTGCCCACGCTAGCCTCCTAGGAGTCCAGAAAACTGTGCTGCCGTGGAAGTTACCCAGAGCAGAGGCCACCGCCTCATGGAAACTGCTGCACGCCTCCGCTTCTGCACGGCAAATCAGGGCCTTACTTCCAGGCATCTGTTCAGGCTGGGTGTGCCGTTAGCGACACCGCGTGGTGAGATGCTGACTTTCTCCTCAGGCGGAGTGACTTCGGGTACGAGGTCCTCCAAGTACTCAAAGCACACTGTTTTCTCACGGAAGCTCACACAAGGGCCATGACACAGTCGGACTCACCAGAAATGTTGTCCTGAGGCTGTTCGAGGACTCTGGAAATGTAGCTCTCCTCAAGGAACGTACAGGGTGTTGCCCATCACTCGGCAGGCACAGAGGGCCTCCAAGGGATCAACCAACGGGTCTCGAAGTGGCTCAGCAGGCCCACGGGGGTCTGGAGGTAGTCAGTGACCTTGGAGGGAAAGTGATGCATACCCGAGAGGCCTACGAGTCCTCAAAAGTGTACTTCCTTTCACATAAAGCATATAAGCGACTAAGAACTGATGGAAACAGCTGCCTGCCTCCCTTTCTGCACGGCTACTAGGGGCCTAACCTGGAGGCAAGTTTTCACGTTGAGATTCCCTTTAGCTCTAGAGCTTGTCAGGCGGACCCCAACCGCGGCCACGGAAGCACCTGGTTCAGACAGAACAGACTCATACTTTTCCGCGAAGCATTCTTACAGGGTTGACAGGCCTGTCAAGAGCAGGGAATGTCAGGTAGCTTCAAGGCAGCATGAATGCAGCCTTCAAAATGCGAAAGCAAGGGTAGTTCCCGCAGGCCCCCGTTTCCATGGGCACACTCAGCATACACCCCTGTGGTTTCTAACAAGTCTAAAGCCACACTGGTGACCCTGTGTTTCCACCCCTGAATCAACTTCTCGAAGTAGGGTGTTCTGCATCAAGCGAACTGCCTCAACCAAGGAACGCCGCAGCTGCTCCTCTGGGCCTGTGGCTATCCAAAAGCCTGCAGTGTCACAGGAAGAGCAGGACTTACTTAAATGGCAGTAAGAACGCACGACGACTATCTCTGGGAGGCACGGTGACTTCAGGCAGGAGCTCCTAGATGGAATGCGAAGCCGAGGGTTACTCGGAGTTCAGCTCAGACCAGGGCAATGCGTAAGACTTCGACGCCATGAGGGAGGTGCCACAACGGTGTTCGTGAACGTGTGCGAGTGCTGAGGAAATTAAGCTGCTCCCAAAGAGAGTGCAGTGCGTTTCCCTACGCTCGGCATACACAGAGGGGCTCTAAAGGGCTACGGGCCCGGATGTTGCTTAGCAGACCCAGGAGGGCCTGGGGGTACTCAGGGTTCCTGCCGGAACAGGGTGCCCACGCTAGCCTCCTAGGTGTCCAGAAAACTGTGCTGCCGTGGAAGTTACCCAGAGCAGAGGCCACCGCCTCATGGAAACTGCTGCACGCCTCCGCTTCTGCACGGCAGGTCTGGGCCTTACTTCCAGGCATCTGTTCACGCTGGGTGTGCCGTTAGCGACACCGCGTGGTGAGATGCTGACTTTCTCCTCAGGCAGAGTGACTTCGGGTACGAGGTCCTCCAAGTACTCAAAGCACACTGTTTTCTCCCGGAAGCTCACACAAGGGCCATGACACAGTCGGACTCACCAGAAATGTTGTCCTGAGGCTGTTCGAGGACTCTGGTAATGTAGCTCTCCTCAAGGAACGTACAGGGTGCTGCCCATCCCTCGGCAGGCACAGAGGGCCTCCGAGGGATCAACCAATGGGTCCCGAAGTGGCTCAGCCGGCCCACGGGGGTCTGGAGGTACTCAGTGAACCTCGAGGGAAAGTGATGTATACCCGAGAGGCCTAGGAGTCCTCAAAAGTGTACTTGCTTTCACATCAAGCATTTAATCGACTAAGAATTCATGGAAACAGCTGCCTGCCTCCCTTTCTGCACGGCTACTAGGGGCCTAACCTGGAGGCAAGTTTTCACGTTGAGATTCCCTATAGCGCTAGAGTTTGTCAGGCGGACCACAACCGCGGCCACGGAAGCACCTGGTTTAGACAGAAAAGACTCATAATTTTCCCCGAAGCATTCTTACAGGGTTGACAGGCCTGTCAAGAGCAGGGAATGTCAGGTAGCTTCAAGGCAGCATGAATGCAGCCTTCAAAATGGGAAAGCAAGGGTAGTTCCCGCAGGCCCCCGTTTCCATGGGCACACTCAGCATACACCCCTGTGGTTTCTAACAAGTCTAAAGCACACAGGTTCCCCTGTGTTTCTTCCCCCTGAATCAACTTCTCGAAGTAGGGTGTTCTGCATCAAGCGAACTGCCTCAACCAAGGAACGCCGCAGCTGCTCCTCTGGGCCTGTGGCTATTCCAAAGTCTGCAGTGTCACAGGAAGAGCAGGACTTACTTAAATGGCAGTAAGAACGCACGCCGACTATCTCTGGGAGGCACGGTGACTTCAGGCAGGAGCTCCTAGATGGAATGCGAAGCCGAGGGTTACTCGGAGTTCAGCTCAGACCAGGGCAATGCGTAAGACTTCGACGCCATGAGGGAGGTGCCACAACGGTGTTCGTGAACGTGTGCGAGTGCTGAGGAAATTAAGCTGCTCCCAAAGCGAGTGCACTGCGTTTCCCTACGCTCGGCACACAGAAGGGCTCTAAAGGGCTACGGGCCCGGATGTTGCTTAGCAGACCCAGGAGGGCCTGGGGGTACTCAGGGTTCCTGCTGGAACAGGGTGCCCACGCTAGCCTCCTAGGAGTCCAGAAAACTGTGCTGCCATGGAAGTTACCCAGAGCAGAGGCCACCGCCTCATGGAAACTGCTGCACGCCTCCGCTTCTGCACGGCAAATCAGGGCCTTACTTCCAGGCATCTGTTCAGGCTGGGTGTGCCGTTAGCGACACCGCGTGGTGAGATGCTGACTTTCTCCTCAGGCGGAGTGACTTCGGGTACGAGGTCCTCCAAGTACTCAAAGCACACTGTTTTCTCACGGAAGCTCACACAAGGGCCATGACACAGTCGGACTCACCAGAAATGTTGTCCTGAGGCTGTTCGAGGACTCTGGAAATGTAGCTCTCCTCAAGGAACGTACAGGGTGTTGCCCATCACTCGGCAGGCACAGAGGGCCTCCAAGGGATCAACCAACGGGTCTCGAAGTGGCTCAGCAGGCCCACGGGGGTCTGGAGGTAGTCAGTGACCTTGGAGGGAAAGTGATGCATACCCGAGAGGCCTACGAGTCCTCAAAAGTGTACTTCCTTTCACATAAAGCATATAAGCGACTAAGAACTGATGGAAACAGCTGCCTGCCTCCCTTTCTGCACGGCTACTAGGGGCCTAACCTGGAGGCAAGTTTTCACGTTGAGATTCCCTTTAGCTCTAGAGCTTGTCAGGCGGACCCCAACCGCGGCCACGGAAGCACCTGGTTCAGACAGAACAGACTCATACTTTTCCGCGAAGCATTCTTACAGGGTTGACAGGCCTGTCAAGAGCAGGGAATGTCAGGTAGCTTCAAGGCAGCATGAATGCAGCCTTCAAAATGGGAAAGCAAGGGTAGTTCCCGCAGGCCCCCGTTTCCATGGGCACACTCAGCATACACCCCTGTGGTTTCTAACAAGTCTAAAGCCACACTGGTGACCCTGTGTTTCCACCCCTGAATCAACTTCTCGAAGTAGGGTGTTCTGCATCAAGCGAACTGCCTCAACCAAGGAACGCCGCAGCTGCTCCTCTGGGCCTGTGGCTATCCAAAAGCCTGCAGTGTCACAGGAAGAGCAGGACTTACTTAAATGGCAGTAAGAACGCACGACGACTATCTCTGGGAGGCACGGTGACTTCAGGCAGGAGCTCCTAGATGGAATGCGAAGCCGAGGGTTACTCGGAGTTCAGCTCAGACCAGGGCAATGCGTAAGACTTCGACGCCATGAGGGAGGTGCCACAACGGTGTTCGTGAACGTGTGCGAGTGCTGAGGAAATTAAGCTGCTCCCAAAGAGAGTGCAGTGCGTTTCCCTACGCTCGGCATACACAGAGGGGCTCTAAAGGGCTACGGGCCCGGATGTTGCTTAGCAGACCCAGGAGGGCCTGGGGGTACTCAGGGTTCCTGCCGGAACAGGGTGCCCACGCTAGCCTCCTAGGTGTCCAGAAAACTGTGCTGCCGCGGAAGTTACCCAGAGCAGAGGCCACCGCCTCATGGAAACTGCTGCACGCCTCCGCTTCTGCACGGCAGGTCTGGGCCTTACTTCCAGGCATCTGTTCACGCTGGGTGTGCCGTTAGCGACACCGCGTGGTGAGATGCTGACTTTCTCCTCAGGCAGAGTGACTTCGGGTACGAGGTCCTCCAAGTACTCAAAGCACACTGTTTTCTCACGGAAGCTCACACAAGGGCCATGACACAGTCGGACTCACCAGAAATGTTGTCCTGAGGCTGTTCGAGGACTCTGGTAATGTAGCTCTCCTCAAGGAACGTACAGGGTGCTGCCCATCCCTCGGCAGGCACAGAGGGCCTCCGAGGGATCAACCAATGGGTCCCGAAGTGGCTCAGCCGGCCCACGGGGGTCTGGAGGTACTCAGTGAACCTCGAGGGAAAGTGATGTATACCCGAGAGGCCTAGGAGTCCTCAAAAGTGTACTTGCTTTCACATCAAGCATTTAATCGACTAAGAATTCATGGAAACAGCTGCCTGCCTCCCTTTCTGCACGGCTACTAGGGGCCTAACCTGGAGGCAAGTTTTCACGTTGAGATTCCCTATAGCGCTAGAGTTTGTCAGGCGGACCACAACCGCGGCCACGGAAGCACCTGGTTTAGACAGAAAAGACTCATAATTTTCCCCGAAGCATTCTTACAGGGTTGACAGGCCTGTCAAGAGCAGGGAATGTCAGGTAGCTTCAAGGCAGCATGAATGCAGCCTTCAAAATGGGAAAGCAAGGGTAGTTCCCGCAGGCCCCCGTTTCCATGGGCACACTCAGCATACACCCCTGTGGTTTCTAACAAGTCTAAAGCACACAGGTTCCCCTGTGTTTCTTCCCCCTGAATCAACTTCTCGAAGTAGGGTGTTCTGCATCAAGCGAACTGCCTCAACCAAGGAACGCCGCAGCTGCTCCTCTGGGCCTGTGGCTATTCCAAAGTCTGCAGTGTCACAGGAAGAGCAGGACTTAGTTAAATGGCAGTAAGAACGCACGACGACTATCTCTGGGAGGCACGGTGACTTCAGGCAGGAGCTCCTAGATGGAATGCGAAGCCGAGGGTTACTCGGAGTTCAGCTCAGACCAGGGTAATGCGTAAGACTTCGACGCCATGAGGGAGGGGCCACAACGGTGTTCGTGAACGTGTGCGAGTGCTGAGGAAATTAAGATGCTCCCAAAGAGAGTGCACTGCGTTTCCCTACGCTCGGTTCACAGAAGGGCTCTAAAGGGCTACGGGCCCGGATGTTGCTTAGCAGACCCAGGAGGGCCTGGGGGTACTCAGGGTTCCTGCTGGAACAGGGTGCCCACGCTAGCCTCCTAGGTGTCCAGAAAACTGTGCTGCCGTGGAAGTTACCCAGAGCAGAGGCCACCACCTCATGGAAACTGCTGCACGCCTCCGCTTCTGCATGGCAAATCAGGGCCTTACTTCCAGGCATCTGTTCAGGCTGGGTGTGCCGTTAGCGACACCGCGTGGTGAGATGCTGACTTTCTCCTCAGGCGGAGTGACTTCGGGTACGAGGTCCTCCAAGTACTCAAAGCACACTGTTTTCTCACGGAAGCTCACACAAGGGCCATGACACAGTCGGACTCACCAGAAATGTTGTCCTGAGGCTGTTCGAGGACTCTGGAAATGTAGCTCTCCTCAAGGAACGTACAGGGTGTTGCCCATCACTCGGCAGGCACAGAGGACCTCCAAGGGATCAACCAACGGGTCTCGTAGTGGCTCAGCAGGCCCACGGGGGTCTGGAGGTAGTCAGTGACCTTGGAGGGAAAGTGATGCATACCCGAGAGGCCTACGAGTCCTCAAAAGTGTACTTCCTTTCACATAAAGCATATAAGCGACTAAGAACTGATGGAAACAGCTGCCTGCCTCCCTTTCTGCACGGCTACTAGGGGCCTAACCTGGAGGCAAGTTTTCACGTTGAGATTCCCTTTAGCTCTAGAGCTTGTCAGGCGGACCCCAACCGCGGCCACGGAAGCACCTGGTTCAGACAGAACAGACTCATACTTTTCCGCGAAGCATTCTTACAGGGTTGACAGGCCTGTCAAGAGCAGGGAATGTCAGGTAGCTTCAAGGCAGCATGAATGCAGCCTTCAAAATGCGAAAGCAAGGGTAGTTCCCGCAGGCCCCCGTTTCCATGGGCACACTCAGCATACACCCCTGTGGTTTCTAACAAGTCTAAAGCCACACTGGTGACCCTGTGTTTCCACCCCTGAATCAACTTCTCGAAGTAGGGTGTTCTGCATCAAGCGAACTGCCTCAACCAAGGAACGCCGCAGCTGCTCCTCTGGGCCTGTGGCTATCCAAAAGCCTGCAGTGTCACAGGAAGAGCAGGACTTACTTAAATGGCAGTAAGAACGCACGACGACTATCTCTGGGAGGCACGGTGACTTCAGGCAGGAGCTCCTAGATGGAATGCGAAGCCGAGGGTTACTCGGAGTTCAGCTCAGACCAGGGCAATGCGTAAGACTTCGACGCCATGAGGGAGGTGCCACAACGGTGTTCGTGAACGTGTGCGAGTGCTGAGGAAATTAAGCTGCTCCCAAAGAGAGTGCAGTGCGTTTCCCTACGCTCGGCATACACAGAGGGGCTCTAAAGGGCTACGGGCCCGGATGTTGCTTAGCAGACCCAGGAGGGCCTGGGGGTACTCAGGGTTCCTGCCGGAACAGGGTGCCCACGCTAGCCTCCTAGGTGTCCAGAAAACTGTGCTGCCGTGGAAGTTACCCAGAGCAGAGGCCACCGCCTCATGGAAACTGCTGCACGCCTCCGCTTCTGCACGGCAGGTCTGGGCCTTACTTCCAGGCATCTGTTCACGCTGGGTGTGCCGTTAGCGACACCGCGTGGTGAGATGCTGACTTTCTCCTCAGGCAGAGTGACTTCGGGTACGAGGTCCTCCAAGTACTCAAAGCACACTGTTTTCTCACGGAAGCTCACACAAGGGCCATGACACAGTCGGACTCACGAGAAATGTTGTCCTGAGGCTGTTCGAGGACTCTGGTAATGTAGCTCTCCTCAAGGAACGTACAGGGTGCTGCCCATCCCTCGGCAGGCACAGAGGGCCTCCGAGGGATCAACCAATGGGTCCCGAAGTGGCTCAGCCGGCCCACGGGGGTCTGGAGGTACTCAGTGAACCTCGAGGGAAAGTGATGTATACCCGAGAGGCCTAGGAGTCCTCAAAAGTGTACTTGCTTTCACATCAAGCATTTAATCGACTAAGAATTCATGGAAACAGCTGCCTGCCTCCCTTTCTGCACGGCTACTAGGGGCCTAACCTGGAGGCAAGTTTTCACGTTGAGATTCCCTTTAGCTCTAGAGCTTGTCAGGCGGACCCCAACCGTGGCCACGGAAGCACCTGGTTCAGACAGAAAAGACTCATACTTTTCCGCGAAGCATTCTTACAGGGTTGACAGGCCTGTCAAGAGCAGGGAATGTCAGATAGCTTCAAGGCAGCATGAATGCAGCCTTCAAAATGGGAAAGCAAGGGTAGTTCCCGCAGGCCCCCGTTTCCATGGGCACACTCAGCATACACCCCTGTGGTTTCTAACAAGTCTAAAGCCACACTGGTGACCCTGTGTTTCCACCCCTGAATCAACTTCTCGAAGTAGGGTGTTCTGCATCAAGCGAACTGCCTCAACCAAGGAACGCCGCAGCTGCTCCTCTGGGCCTGTGGCTATCCAAAAGCCTGCAGTGTCACAGGAAGAGCAGGACTTACTTAAATGGCAGTAAGAACGCACGCCGACTATCTCTGGGAGGCACGGTGACTTCAGGCAGGAGCTCCTAGATGGAATGCGAAGCCGAGGGTTACTCGGAGTTCAGCTCAGACCAGGGCAATGCGTAAGACTTCGACGCCATGAGGGAGGTGCCACAACGGTGTTCGTGAACGTGTGCGAGTGCTGAGGAAATTAAGCTGCTCCCAAAGAGAGTGCAGTGCGTTTCCCTACGCTCGGCATACACAGAGGGGCTCTAAAGGGCTACGGGCCCGGATGTTGCTTAGCAGACCCAGGAGGGCCTGGGGGTACTCAGGGTTCCTGCCGGAACAGGGTGCCCACGCTAGCCTCCTAGGTGTCCAGAAAACTGTGCTGCCGTGGAAGTTACCCAGAGCAGAGGCCACCGCCTCATGGAAACTGCTGCACGCCTCCGCTTCTGCACGGCAGGTCTGGGCCTTACTTCCAGGCATCTGTTCACGCTGGGTGTGCCGTTAGCGACACCGCGTGGTGAGATGCTGACTTTCTCCTCAGGCAGAGTGACTTCGGGTACGAGGTCCTCCAAGTACTCAAAGCACACTGTTTTCTCACGGAAGCTCACACAAGGGCCATGACACAGTCGGACTCACCAGAAATGTTGTCCTGAGGCTGTTCGAGGACTCTGGTAATGTAGCTCTCCTCAAGGAACGTACAGGGTGCTGCCCATCCCTCGGCAGGCACAGAGGGCCTCCGAGGGATCAACCAATGGGTCCCGAAGTGGCTCAGCCGGCCCACGGGGGTCTGGAGGTACTCAGTGAACCTCGAGGGAAAGTGATGTATACCCGAGAGGCCTAGGAGTCCTCAAAAGTGTACTTGCTTTCACATCAAGCATTTAATCGACTAAGAATTCATGGAAACAGCTGCCTGCCTCCCTTTCTGCACGGCTACTAGGGGCCTAACCTGGAGGCAACTTTTCACGTTGAGATTCCCTATAGCGCTAGAGTTTGTCAGGCGGACCCCAACCGCGGCCACGGAAGCACCTGGTTCAGACAGAAAAGACTCATAATTTTCCCCGAAGCATTCTTACAGGGTTGACAGGCCTGTCAAGAGCAGGGAATGTCAGATAGCTTCAAGGCAGCATGAATGCAGCCTTCAAAATGGGAAAGCAAGGGTAGTTCCCGCAGGCCCCCGTTTCCATGGGCACACTCAGCATACACCCCTGTGGTTTCTAACAAGTCTAAAGCCACACTGGTGACCCTGTGTTTCCACCCCTGAATCAACTTCTCGAAGTAGGGTGTTCTGCATCAAGCGAACTGCCTCAACCAAGGAACGCCGCAGCTGCTCCTCTGGGCCTGTGGCTATCCAAAAGCCTGCAGTGTCACAGGAAGAGCAGGACTTACTTAAATGGCAGTAAGAACGCACGACGACTATCTCTGGGAGGCACGGTGACTTCAGGCAGGAGCTCCTAGATGGAATGCGAAGCCGAGGGTTACTCGGAGTTCAGCTCAGACCAGGGCAATGCGTAAGACTTCGACGCCATGAGGGAGGTGCCACAACGGTGTTCGTGAACGTGTGCGAGTGCTGAGGAAATTAAGCTGCTCCCAAAGAGAGTGCAGTGCGTTTCCCTACGCTCGGCATACACAGAGGGGCTCTAAAGGGCTACGGGCCCGGATGTTGCTTAGCAGACCCAGGAGGGCCTGGGGGTACTCAGGGTTCCTGCCGGAACAGGGTGCCCACGCTAGCCTCCTAGGTGTCCAGAAAACTGTGCTGCCGTGGAAGTTACCCAGAGCAGAGGCCACCGCCTCATGGAAACTGCTGCACGCCTCCGCTTCTGCACGGCAGGTCTGGGCCTTACTTCCAGGCATCTGTTCACGCTGGGTGTGCCGTTAGCGACACCGCATGGTGAGATGCTGACTTTCTCCTCAGGCAGAGTGACTTCGGGTACGAGGTCCTCCAAGTACTCAAAGCACACTGTTTTCTCACGGAAGCTCACACAAGGGCCATGACACAGTCGGACTCACCAGAAATGTTGTCCTGAGGCTGTTCGAGGACTCTGGTAATGTAGCTCTCCTCAAGGAACGTACAGGGTGCTGCCCATCCCTCGGCAGGCACAGAGGGCCTCCGAGGGATCAACCAATGGGTCCCGAAGTGGCTCAGCCGGCCCACGGGGGTCTGGAGGTACTCAGTGAACCTCGAGGGAAAGTGATGTATACCCGAGAGGCCTAGGAGTCCTCAAAAGTGTACTTGCTTTCACATCAAGCATTTAATCGACTAAGAATTCATGGAAACAGCTGCCTGCCTCCCTTTCTGCACGGCTACTAGGGGCCTAACCTGGAGGCAAGTTTTCACGTTGAGATTCCCTTTAGCTCTAGAGCTTGTCAGGCGGACCCCAACCACGGCCACGGAAGCACCTGGTTCAGACAGAACAGACTCATACTTTTCCGCGAAGCATTCTTACAGGGTTGACAGGCCTGTCAAGAGCAGGGAATGTCAGATAGCTTCAAGGCAGCATGAATGCAGCCTTCAAAATGGGAAAGCAAGGGTAGTTCCCGCAGGCCCCCGTTTCCATGGGCACACTCAGCATACACCCCTGTGGTTTCTAACAAGTCTAAAGCCACACTGGTGACCCTGTGTTTCCACCCCTGAATCAACTTCTCGAAGTAGGGTGTTCTGCATCAAGCGAACTGCCTCAACCAAGGAACGCCGCAGCTGCTCCTCTGGGCCTGTGGCTATCCAAAAGCCTGCAGTGTCACAGGAAGAGCAGGACTTACTTAAATGGCAGTAAGAACGCACGACGACTATCTCTGGGAGGCACGGTGACTTCAGGCAGGAGCTCCTAGATGGAATGCGAAGCCGAGGGTTACTCGGAGTTCAGCTCAGACCAGGGCAATGCGTAAGACTTCGACGCCATGAGGGAGGTGCCACAACGGTGTTCGTGAACGTGTGCGAGTGCTGAGGAAATTAAGCTGCTCCCAAAGAGAGTGCAGTGCGTTTCCCTACGCTCGGCATACACAGAGGGGCTCTAAAGGGCTACGGGCCCGGATGTTGCTTAGCAGACCCAGGAGGGCCTGGGGGTACTCAGGGTTCCTGCCGGAACAGGGTGCCCACGCTAGCCTCCTAGGTGTCCAGAAAACTGTGCTGCCGTGGAAGTTACCCAGAGCAGAGGCCACCGCCTCATGGAAACTGCTGCACGCCTCCGCTTCTGCACGGCAGGTCTGGGCCTTACTTCCAGGCATCTGTTCACGCTGGGTGTGCCGTTAGCGACACCGCGTGGTGAGATGCTGACTTTCTCCTCAGGCAGAGTGACTTCGGGTACGAGGTCCTCCAAGTACTCAAAGCACACTGTTTTCTCACGGGAGCTCACACAAGGGCCATGACACAGTCGGACTCACCAGAAATGTTGTCCTGAGGCTGTTCGAGGACTCTGGTAATGTAGCTCTCCTCAAGGAACGTACAGGGTGCTGCCCATCCCTCGGCAGGCACAGAGGGCCTCCGAGGGATCAACCAATGGGTCCCGAAGTGGCTCAGCCGGCCCACGGGGGTCTGGAGGTACTCAGTGAACCTCGAGGGAAAGTGATGCATACCCGAGAGGCCTAGGAGTCCTCAAAAGTGTACTTGCTTTCACATCAAGCATTTAATCGACTAAGAATTCATGGAAACAGCTGCCTGCCTCCCTTTCTGCACGGCTACTAGGGGCCTAACCTGGAGGCAAGTTTTCACGTTGAGATTCCCTTTAGCTCTAGAGCTTGTCAGGCGGACCCCAACCGCGGCCACGGAAGCACCTGGTTCAGACAGAACAGACTCATACTTTTCCGCGAAGCATTCTTACAGGGTTGACAGGCCTGTCAAGAGCAGGGAATGTCAGATAGCTTCAAGGCAGCATGAATGCAGCCTTCAAAATGGGAAAGCAAGGGTAGTTCCCGCAGGCCCCCGTTTCCATGGGCACACTCAGCATACACCCCTGTGGTTTCTAACAAGTCTAAAGCCACACTGGTGACCCTGTGTTTCCACCCCTGAATCAACTTCTCGAAGTAGGGTGTTCTGCATCAAGCGAACTGCCTCAACCAAGGAACGCCGCAGCTGCTCCTCTGGGCCTGTGGCTATCCAAAAGCCTGCAGTGTCACAGGAAGAGCAGGACTTACTTAAATGGCAGTAAGAACGCACGACGACTATCTCTGGGAGGCACGGTGACTTCAGGCAGGAGCTCCTAGATGGAATGCGAAGCCGAGGGTTACTCGGAGTTCAGCTCAGACCAGGGCAATGCGTAAGACTTCGACGCCATGAGGGAGGTGCCACAACGGTGTTCGTGAACGTGTGCGAGTGCTGAGGAAATTAAGCTGCTCCCAAAGAGAGTGCAGTGCGTTTCCCTACGCTCGGCATACACAGAGGGTCTCTAAAGGGCTACGGGCCCGGATGTTGCTTAGCAGACCCAGGAGGGCCTGGGGGTACTCAGGGTTCCTGCCGGAACAGGGTGCCCACGCTAGCCTCCTAGGTGTCCAGAAAACTGTGCTGCCGTGGAAGTTACCCAGAGCAGAGGCCACCGCCTCATGGAAACTGCTGCACGCCTCCGCTTCTGCACGGCAGGTCTGGGCCTTACTTCCAGGCATCTGTTCACGCTGGGTGTGCCGTTAGCGACACCGCGTGGTGAGATGCTGACTTTCTCCTCAGGCAGAGTGACTTCGGGTACGAGGTCCTCCAAGTACTCAAAGCACACTGTTTTCTCACGGAAGCTCACACAAGGGCCATGACACAGTCGGACTCACCAGAAATGTTGTCCTGAGGCTGTTCGAGGACTCTGGTAATGTAGCTCTCCTCAAGGAACGTACAGGGTGCTGCCCATCCCTCGGCAGGCACAGAGGGCCTCCGAGGGATCAACCAATGGGTCCCGAAGTGGCTCAGCCGGCCCACGGGGGTCTGGAGGTACTCAGTGAACCTCGAGGGAAAGTGATGTATACCCGAGAGGCCTAGGAGTCCTCAAAAGTGTACTTGCTTTCACATCAAGCATTTAATCGACTAAGAATTCATGGAAACAGCTGCCTGCCTCCCTTTCTGCACGGCTACTAGGGGCCTAACCTGGAGGCAAGTTTTCACGTTGAGATTCCCTATAGCGCTAGAGTTTGTCAGGCGGACCACAACCGCGGCCACGGAAGCACCTGGTTCAGACAGAACAGACTCATACTTTTCCGCGAAGCATTCTTACAGGGTTGACAGGCCTGTCAAGAGCAGGGAATGTCAGGTAGCTTCAAGGCAGCATGAATGCAGCCTTCAAAATGGGAAAGCAAGGGTAGTTCCCGCAGGCCCCCGTTTCCATGGGCACACTCAGCATACACCCCTGTGGTTTCTAACAAGTCTAAAGCACACAGGTTCCCCTGTGTTTCTTCCCCCTGAATCAACTTCTCGAAGTAGGGTGTTCTGCATCAAGCGAACTGCCTCAACCAAGGAACGCCGCAGCTGCTCCTCTGGGCCTGTGGCTATTCCAAAGTCTGCAGTGTCACAGGAAGAGCAGAACTTACTTAAATGGCAGTAAGAACGCACGCCGACTATCTCTGGGAGGCACGGTGACTTCAGGCAGGAGCTCCTAGATGGAATGCGAAGCCGAGGGTTACTCGGAGTTCAGCTCAGACCAGGGTAATGCGTAAGACTTCGACGCCATGAGGGAGGGGCCACAACGGTGTTCGTGAACGTGTGCGAGTGCTGAGGAAATTAAGATGCTCCCAAAGAGAGTGCACTGCGTTTCCCTACGCTCGGCACACAGAAGGGCTCTAAAGGGCTACGGGCCCGGATGTTGCTTAGCAGACCCAGGAGGGCCTGGGGGTACTCAGGGTTCCTGCTGGAACAGGGTGCCCACGCTAGCCTCCTAGGTGTCCAGAAAACTGTGCTGCCGTGGAAGTTACCCAGAGCAGAGGCCACCACCTCATGGAAACTGCTGCACGCCTCCGCTTCTGCATGGCAAATCAGGGCCTTACTTCCAGGCATCTGTTCAGGCTGGGTGTGCCGTTAGCGACACCGCGTGGTGAGATGCTGACTTTCTCCTCAGGCGGAGTGACTTCGGGTACGAGGTCCTCCAAGTACTCAAAGCACACTGTTTTCTCACGGAAGCTCACACAAGGGCCATGACACAGTCGGACTCACCAGAAATATTGTCCTGAGGCTGTTCGAGGACTCTGGAAATGTAGCTCTCCTCAAGGAACGTACAGGGTGTTGCCCATCACTCGGCAGGCACAGAGGGCCTCCAAGGGATCAACCAACGGGTCTCGAAGTGGCTCAGCAGGCCCACGGGGGTCTGGAGGTAGTCAGTGACCTTGGAGGGAAAGTGATGCATACCCGAGAGGCCTACGAGTCCTCAAAAGTGTACTTCCTTTCACATAAAGCATATAAGCGACTAAGAACTGATGGAAACAGCTGCCTGCCTCCCTTTCTGCACGGCTACTAGGGGCCTAACCTGGAGGCAAGTTTTCACGTTGAGATTCCCTTTAGCTCTAGAGCTTGTCAGGCGGACCCCAACCGCGGCCACGGAAGCACCTGGTTCAGACAGAACAGACTCATACTTTTCCGCGAAGCATTCTTACAGGGTTGACAGGCCTGTCAAGAGCAGGGAATGTCAGGTAGCTTCAAGGCAGCATGAATGCAGCCTTCAAAATGCGAAAGCAAGGGTAGTTCCCGCAGGCCCCCGTTTCCATGGGCACACTCAGCATACACCCCTGTGGTTTCTAACAAGTCTAAAGCCACACTGGTGACCCTGTGTTTCCACCCCTGAATCAACTTCTCGAAGTAGGGTGTTCTGCATCAAGCGAACTGCCTCAACCAAGGAACGCCGCAGCTGCTCCTCTGGGCCTGTGGCTATTCCAAAGCCTGCAGTGTCACAGGAAGAGCAGGACTTACTTAAATGGCAGTAAGAACGCACGCCGACTATCTCTGGGAGGCACGGTGACTTCAGGCAGGAGCTCCTAGATGGAATGCGAAGCCGAGGGTTACTCGGAGTTCAGCTCAGACCAGGGCAATGCGTAAGACTTCGACGCCATGAGGGAGGTGCCACAACGGTGTTCGTGAACGTGTGCGAGTGCTGGGGAAATTAAGCTGCTCCCAAAGAGAGTGCAGTGCGTTTCCCTACGCTCGGCATACACAGAGGTGCTCTAAAGGGCTACGGGCCCGGATGTTGCTTAGCAGACCCAGGAGGGCCTGGGGGTACTCAGGGTTCCTGCCGGAACAGGGTGCCCACGCTAGCCTCCTAGGTGTCCAGAAAACTGTGCTGCCGTGGAAGTTACCCAGAGCAGAGGCCACCGCCTCATGGAAACTGCTGCACGCCTCCGCTTCTGCACTGCAGGTCAGAGCCTTACTTACAGGCATCTGTTCAGGCTGGGTGTGCCGTTAGCGACACCGCGTGGTGAGATGCTGACTTTCTCCTCAGGCAGAGTGACTTCGGGTACGAGGTCCTCCAAGTACTCAAAGCACACTGTTTTCTCACGGAAGCTCACACAAGGGCCATGACACAGTCGGACTCACCAGAAATGTTGTCCTGAGGCTGTTCGAGGACTCTGGAAATGTAGCTCTCCTCAAGGAACGTACAGGGTGCTGCCCATCACTCGGCAGGCACAGAGGGCCTCCGAGGGATCAACCAACGGGTCTCGAAGTGGCTCAGCAGGCCCACGGGGGTCTGGAGGTAGTCAGTGACCTTGGAGGGAAAGTGATGCATACCCGAGAGGCCTAGGAGTCCTCAAAAGTGTACTTGCTTTCACATCAAGCATTTAATCGACTAAGAATTCATGGAAACAGCTGCCTGCCTCCCTTTCTGCACGGCTACTAGGGGCCTAACCTGGAGGCAAGTTTTCACGTTGAGATTCCCTTTAGCTCTAGAGCTTGTCAGGCGGACCCCAACCGCGGCCACGGAAGCACCTGGTTCAGACAGAACAGACTCATACTTTTCCGCGAAGCATTCTTACAGGGTTGACAGGCCTGTCAAGAGCAGGGAATGTCAGATAGCTTCAAGGCAGCATGAACCTTCAAAATGGGAAAGCAAGGCTAGTTCCCGCAGGCCCCCGTTTCCATGGGCACACTCAGCATACACCCCTGTGGTTTCTAACAAGTCTAAAGCCACACTGGTGACCCTGTGTTTCCACCCCTGAATCAACTTCTCGAAGTAGGGTGTTCTGCATCAAGCGAACTGCCTCAACCAAGGAACGCCGCAGCTGCTCCTCTGGGCCTGTGGCTATCCAAAAGCCTGCAGTGTCACAGGAAGAGCAGGACTTAGTTAAATGGCAGTAAGAACGCACGCCGACTATCTCTGGGAGGCACGGTGACTTCAGGCAGGAGCTCCTAGATGGAATGCGAAGCCGAGGGTTACTCGGAGTTCAGCTCAGACCAGGGCAATGCGTAAGACTTCGACGCCATGAGGGAGGTGCCACAACGGTGTTCGTGAACGTGTGCGAGTGCTGAGGAAATTAAGCTGCTCCCAAAGAGAGTGCAGTGCGTTTCCCTACGCTCGGCATACACAGAGGGGCTCTAAAGGGCTACGGGCCCGGATGTTGCTTAGCAGACCCAGGAGGGCCTGGGGGTACTCAGGGTTCCTGCCGGAACAGGGTGCCCACGCTAGCCTCCTAGGTGTCCAGAAAACTGTGCTGCCGTGGAAGTTACCCAGAGCAGAGGCCACCGCCTCATGGAAACTGCTGCACGCCTCCGCTTCTGCACGGCAGGTCTGGGCCTTACTTCCAGGCATCTGTTCACAGCTGGGTGTGCCGTTAGCGACACCCGCGTGGTGAGATGCTGACTTTCTCCTCAGGCAGAGTGACTTCGGGTACGAGGTCCTCCAAGTACTCAAAGCACACTGTTTTCTCACGGAAGCTCACACAAGGGCCATGACACAGTCGGACTCACCAGAAATGTTGTCCTGAGGCTGTTCGAGGACTCTGGTAATGTAGCTCTCCTCAAGGAACGTACAGGGTGCTGCCCATCCCTCGGCAGGCACAGAGGGCCTCCGAGGGATCAACCAATGGGTCCCGAAGTGGCTCAGCCGGCCCACGGGGGTCTGGAGGTACTCAGTGAACCTCGAGGGAAAGTGATGTATACCCGAGAGGCCTAGGAGTCCTCAAAAGTGTACTTGCTTTCACATCAAGCATTTAATCGTCTAAGATTCATGGAAACAGCTGCCTGCCTCCCTTTCTGCACGGCTACTAGGGGCCTAACCTCGAGGCAAGTTTTCACGTTGAGATTCCTATAGCGCTAGGAGTTTGTCCGGCGGACCACAACCGCGGCCACGGAAGCACCTGGTTTAGACAGGAAAAGACTCATAATTTTCCCCGAAGCATTCTTACAGGGTTGACAGGCCTGTCAAGAGCAGGGAATGTCAGATAGCTTCAAGGCAGCATGAATGCAGCCTTCAAAATGGGAAAGCAAGGGTAGTTCCCGCAGGCCCCCGTTTCCATGGGCACACGCAGCATACACCCCTGTGGTTTCTAACAAGTCTAAAGCCACACTGGTGACCCTGTGTTTCCACCCCTGAATCAACTTCTCGAAGTAGGGTGTTCTGCATCAAGCGAACTGCCTCAACCAAGGAACGCCGCAGCTGCTCCTCTGGGCCTGTGGCTATCCAAAAGCCTGCAGTGTCACAGGAAGAGCAGGACTTAGTTAAATGGCAGTAAGAAACGCACGACGACTATCTCTGGGAGGCACGGTGACTTCAGGCAGGAGCTCCTAGATGGAATGCGAAGCCGAGAGTTACTCGGTAGTTCAGCTCAGACCAGGGCAATGCGTAAGACTTCGACGCCATGAGGGAGGGTGCCACAACGGTGTTCGTGAACGTGTGCGAGTGCTGAGGAAATTAAGCTGCTCCCAAAGAGAGTGCAGTGCGTTTCCCTACGCTCGGCATACACAGAGGGGCTCTAAAGGGCTACGGGCCCGGATGTTGCTTAGCAGACCCAGGAGGGCCTGGGGGTACTCAGGGTTCCTGCCGGAACAGGGTGCCCACGCTAGCCTCCTAGGTGTCCAGAAAACTGTGCTGCCGTGGAAGTTACCCAGAGCAGAGGCCACCGCCTCATGGAAACTGCTGCACGCCTCCGCTTCTGCACGGCAGGTCTGGGCCTTACTTCCAGGCATCTGTTCACGCTGGGTGTGCCGTTAGCGACACCGCGTGGTGAGATGCTGACTTTCTCCTCAGGCAGAGTGACTTCGGGTACGAGGTCCTCCAAGTACTCAAAGCACACTGTTTTCTCACGGAAGCTCACACAAGGGCCATGACACAGTCGGACTCACCAGAAATGTTGTCCTGAGGCTGTTCGAGGACTCTGGTAATGTAGCTCTCCTCAAGGAACGTACAGGGTGCTGCCCATCCCTCGGCAGGCACAGAGGGCCTCCGAGGGATCAACCAATGGGTCCCGAAGTGGCTCAGCCGGCCCACGGGGGTCTGGAGGTACTCAGTGAACCTCGAGGGAAAGTGATGTATACCCGAGAGGCCTAGGAGTCCTCAAAAGTGTACTTGCTTTCACATCAAGCATTTAATCGACTAAGAATTCATGGAAACAGCTGCCTGCCTCCCTTTCTGCACGGCTACTAGGGGCCTAACCTGGAGGCAAGTTTTCACGTTGAGATTCCCTATAGCGCTAGAGTTTGTCAGGCGGACCACAACCGCGGCCACGGAAGCACCTGGTTTAGACAGAAAAGACTCATAATTTTCCCCGAAGCATTCTTACAGGGTTGACAGGCCTGTCAAGAGCAGGGAATGTCAGGTAGCTTCAAGGCAGCATGAATGCAGCCTTCAAAATGGGAAAGCAAGGCTAGTTCCCGCAGGCCCCCGTTTCCATGGGCACACTCAGCATACACCCCTGTGGTTTCTAACAAATCTAAAGACACACTGGTTCCCCTGTTTTTCTTCCCCTGAATCAACTTCTCGAAGTAGGGTGTTCTGCATCAAGCGAACTGCCTCAACCAAGGAACGCCGCAGCTGCTCCTCTGGGCCTGTGGCTATTCCAAAGCCTGCAGTGTCACAGGAAGAGCAGGACTTAGTTAAATGGCAGTAAGAACGCACGCCGACTATCTCTGGGAGGCACGGTGACTTCAGGCAGGAGCTCCTAGATGGAATGCAAAGCCGAGGGTTACTCGGAGTTCAGCTCAGACCAGGGCAATGCGTAAGACTTCGACGCCATGAGGGAGGTGCCACAACGGTGTTCGTGATCGTGTGCGAGTGCTGAGGAAATTAAACTGCTCCCAAAGAGAGTGCAGTGCGTTTCCCTACGCTCGGCATACACAGAGGGGCTCTAAAGGGCTACGGGCCCGGATGTTGCTTAGCAGACCCAGGAGGGCCTGGGGGTACTCAGGGTTCCTGCCGGAACAGGGTGCCCACGCTAGCCTCCTAGGTGTCCAGAAAACTGTGCTGCCGTGGAAGTTACCCAGAGCAGAGGCCACCGCCTCATGGAAACTGCTGCACGCCTCCGCTTCTGCACGGCAGGTCTGGGCCTTACTTCCAGGCATCTGTTCACGCTGGGTGTGCCGTTAGCGACACCGCGTGGTGAGATGCTGACTTTCTCCTCAGGCAGAGTGACTTCGGGTACGAGGTCCTCCAAGTACTCAAAGCACACTGTTTCCTCACGGAAGCTCACACAAGAGCCATGACACAGTCAGACTCACCAGAAATGTTGTCCTGAGGCTGTTCGAGGACTCTGGAAATGTAGCTCTCCTCAAGGAACGTACAGGGTGCTGCCCATCCCTCGGCAGGCACAGAGCCCTCCGAGGGATCAACCAACGGGTCTCGAAGTGGCTCAGCAGGCCCACGGGGGTCTGGAGGTAGTCAGTGACCTTGGAGGGAAAGTGATGCATACCCGAGAGGCCTAGGAGTCCTCAAAAGTGTACTTGCTTTCACATCAAGCATTTAATCGACTAAGAATTCATGGAAACAGCTGCCTGCCTCCCTTTCTGCACGGCTACTAGGGGCCTAACCTGGAGGCAAGTTTTCACGTTGAGATTCCCTTTAGCTCTAGAGCTTGTCAGGCGGACCCCAACCGCGGCCACGGAAGCACCTGGTTCAGACAGAACAGACTCATACTTTTCCGCGAAGCATTCTTACAGGGTTGACAGGCCTGTCAAGAGCAGGGAATGTCAGATAGCTTCAAGGCAGCATGAATGCAGCCTTCAAAATGGGAAAGCAAGGGTAGTTCCCGCAGGCCCCCGTTTCCATGGGCACACTCAGCATACACCCCTGTGGTTTCTAACAAGTCTAAAGCCACACTGGTGACCCTGTGTTTCCACCCCTGAATCAACTTCTCGAAGTAGGGTGTTCTGCATCAAGCGAACTGCCTCAACCAAGGAACGCCGCAGCTGCTCCTCTGGGCCTGTGGCTATCCAAAAGCCTGCAGTGTCACAGGAAGAGCAGGACTTACTTAAATGGCAGTAAGAACGCACGCCGACTATCTCTGGGAGGCACGGTGTCTTCAGGCAGGAGCTCCTAGATGGAATGCGAAGCCGAGGGTTACTCGGAGTTCAGCTCAGACCAGGGCAATGCGTAAGACTTCGACGCCATGAGGGAGGTGCCACAACGGTGTTCGTGAACGTGTGCGAGTGCTGAGGAAATTAAGCTGCTCCCAAAGAGAGTGCAGTGCGTTTCCCTACGCTCGGCATACACAGAGGGGCTCTAAAGGGCTACGGGCCCGGATGTTGCTTAGCAGACCCAGGAGGGCCTGGGGGTACTCAGGGTTCCTGCCGGAACAGGGTGCCCACGCTAGCCTCCTAGGTGTCCAGAAAACTGTGCTGCCGTGGAAGTTACCCAGAGCAGAGGCCACCGCCTCATGGAAACTGCTGCACGCCTCCGCTTCTGCACGGCAGGTCTGGGCCTTACTTCCAGGCATCTGTTCACGCTGGGTGTGCCGTTAGCGACACCGCGTGGTGAGATGCTGACTTTCTCCTCAGGCAGAGTGACTTCGGGTACGAGGTCCTCCAAGTACTCAAAGCACACTGTTTTCTCCCGGAAGCTCACACAAGGGCCATGACACAGTCGGACTCACCAGAAATGTTGTCCTGAGGCTGTTCGAGGACTCTGGTAATGTAGCTCTCCTCAAGGAACGTACAGGGTGCTGCCCATCCCTCGGCAGGCACAGAGGGCCTCCGAGGGATCAACCAATGGGTCCCGAAGTGGCTCAGCCGGCCCACGGGGGTCTGGAGGTACTCAGTGAACCTCGAGGGAAAGTGATGTATACCCGAGAGGCCTAGGAGTCCTCAAAAGTGTACTTGCTTTCACATCAAGCATTTAATCGACTAAGAATTCATGGAAACAGCTGCCTGCCTCCCTTTCTGCACGGCTACTAGGGGCCTAACCTGGAGGCAAGTTTTCACGTTGAGATTCCCTATAGCGCTAGAGTTTGTCAGGCGGACCACAACCGCGGCCACGGAAGCACCTGGTTCAGACAGAACAGACTCATACTTTTCCGCGAAGCATTCTTACAGGGTTGACAGGCCTGTCAAGAGCAGGGAATGTCAGGTAGCTTCAAGGCAGCATGAATGCAGCCTTCAAAATGGGAAAGCAAGGGTAGTTCCCGCAGGCCCCCGTTTCCATGGGCACACTCAGCATACACCCCTGTGGTTTCTAACAAGTCTAAAGCACACAGGTTCCCCTGTGTTTCTTCCCCCTGAATCAACTTCTCGAAGTAGGGTGTTCTGCATCAAGCGAACTGCCTCAACCAAGGAACGCCGCAGCTGCTCCTCTGGGCCTGTGGCTATTCCAAAGTCTGCAGTGTCACAGGAAGAGCAGAACTTACTTAAATGGCAGTAAGAACGCACGCCGACTATCTCTGGGAGGCACGGTGACTTCAGGCAGGAGCTCCTAGATGGAATGCGAAGCCGAGGGTTACTCGGAGTTCAGCTCAGACCAGGGTAATGCGTAAGACTTCGACGCCATGAGGGAGGGGCCACAACGGTGTTCGTGAACGTGTGCGAGTGCTGAGGAAATTAAGATGCTCCCAAAGAGAGTGCACTGCGTTTCCCTACGCTCGGCACACAGAAGGGCTCTAAAGGGCTACGGGCCCGGATGTTGCTTAGCAGACCCAGGAGGGCCTGGGGGTACTCAGGGTTCCTGCTGGAACAGGGTGCCCACGCTAGCCTCCTAGGTGTCCAGAAAACTGTGCTGCCGTGGAAGTTACCCAGAGCAGAGGCCACCACCTCATGGAAACTGCTGCACGCCTCCGCTTCTGCATGGCAAATCAGGGCCTTACTTCCAGGCATCTGTTCAGGCTGGGTGTGCCGTTAGCGACACCGCGTGGTGAGATGCTGACTTTCTCCTCAGGCGGAGTGACTTCGGGTACGAGGTCCTCCAAGTACTCAAAGCACACTGTTTTCTCACGGAAGCTCACACAAGGGCCATGACACAGTCGGACTCACCAGAAATATTGTCCTGAGGCTGTTCGAGGACTCTGGAAATGTAGCTCTCCTCAAGGAACGTACAGGGTGTTGCCCATCACTCGGCAGGCACAGAGGGCCTCCAAGGGATCAACCAACGGGTCTCGAAGTGGCTCAGCAGGCCCACGGGGGTCTGGAGGTAGTCAGTGACCTTGGAGGGAAAGTGATGCATACCCGAGAGGCCTACGAGTCCTCAAAAGTGTACTTCCTTTCACATAAAGCATATAAGCGACTAAGAACTGATGGAAACAGCTGCCTGCCTCCCTTTCTGCACGGCTACTAGGGGCCTAACCTGGAGGCAAGTTTTCACGTTGAGATTCCCTTTAGCTCTAGAGCTTGTCAGGCGGACCCCAACCGCGGCCACGGAAGCACCTGGTTCAGACAGAACAGACTCATACTTTTCCGCGAAGCATTCTTACAGGGTTGACAGGCCTGTCAAGAGCAGGGAATGTCAGGTAGCTTCAAGGCAGCATGAATGCAGCCTTCAAAATGCGAAAGCAAGGGTAGTTCCCGCAGGCCCCCGTTTCCATGGGCACACTCAGCATACACCCCTGTGGTTTCTAACAAGTCTAAAGCCACACTGGTGACCCTGTGTTTCCACCCCTGAATCAACTTCTCGAAGTAGGGTGTTCTGCATCAAGCGAACTGCCTCAACCAAGGAACGCCGCAGCTGCTCCTCTGGGCCTGTGGCTATTCCAAAGCCTGCAGTGTCACAGGAAGAGCAGGACTTACTTAAATGGCAGTAAGAACGCACGCCGACTATCTCTGGGAGGCACGGTGACTTCAGGCAGGAGCTCCTAGATGGAATGCGAAGCCGAGGGTTACTCGGAGTTCAGCTCAGACCAGGGCAATGCGTAAGACTTCGACGCCATGAGGGAGGTGCCACAACGGTGTTCGTGAACGTGTGCGAGTGCTGGGGAAATTAAGCTGCTCCCAAAGAGAGTGCAGTGCGTTTCCCTACGCTCGGCATACACAGAGGTGCTCTAAAGGGCTACGGGCCCGGATGTTGCTTAGCAGACCCAGGAGGGCCTGGGGGTACTCAGGGTTCCTGCCGGAACAGGGTGCCCACGCTAGCCTCCTAGGTGTCCAGAAAACTGTGCTGCCGTGGAAGTTACCCAGAGCAGAGGCCACCGCCTCATGGAAACTGCTGCACGCCTCCGCTTCTGCACTGCAGGTCAGAGCCTTACTTACAGGCATCTGTTCAGGCTGGGTGTGCCGTTAGCGACACCGCGTGGTGAGATGCTGACTTTCTCCTCAGGCAGAGTGACTTCGGGTACGAGGTCCTCCAAGTACTCAAAGCACACTGTTTTCTCACGGAAGCTCACACAAGGGCCATGACACAGTCGGACTCACCAGAAATGTTGTCCTGAGGCTGTTCGAGGACTCTGGAAATGTAGCTCTCCTCAAGGAACGTACAGGGTGCTGCCCATCACTCGGCAGGCACAGAGGGCCTCCGAGGGATCAACCAACGGGTCTCGAAGTGGCTCAGCAGGCCCACGGGGGTCTGGAGGTAGTCAGTGACCTTGGAGGGAAAGTGATGCATACCCGAGAGGCCTAGGAGTCCTCAAAAGTGTACTTGCTTTCACATCAAGCATTTAATCGACTAAGAATTCATGGAAACAGCTGCCTGCCTCCCTTTCTGCACGGCTACTAGGGGCCTAACCTGGAGGCAAGTTTTCACGTTGAGATTCCCTTTAGCTCTAGAGCTTGTCAGGCGGACCCCAACCGCGGCCACGGAAGCACCTGGTTCAGACAGAACAGACTCATACTTTTCCGCGAAGCATTCTTACAGGGTTGACAGGCCTGTCAAGAGCAGGGAATGTCAGATAGCTTCAAGGCAGCATGAATGCAGCCTTCAAAATGGGAAAGCAAGGCTAGTTCCCGCAGGCCCCCGTTTCCATGGGCACACTCAGCATACACCCCTGTGGTTTCTAACAAGTCTAAAGCCACACTGGTGACCCTGTGTTTCCACCCCTGAATCAACTTCTCGAAGTAGGGTGTTCTGCATCAAGCGAACTGCCTCAACCAAGGAACGCCGCAGCTGCTCCTCTGGGCCTGTGGCTATCCAAAAGCCTGCAGTGTCACAGGAAGAGCAGGACTTAGTTAAATGGCAGTAAGAACGCACGCCGACTATCTCTGGGAGGCACGGTGACTTCAGGCAGGAGCTCCTAGATGGAATGCGAAGCCGAGGGTTACTCGGAGTTCAGCTCAGACCAGGGCAATGCGTAAGACTTCGACGCCATGAGGGAGGTGCCACAACGGTGTTCGTGAACGTGTGCGAGTGCTGAGGAAATTAAGCTGCTCCCAAAGAGAGTGCAGTGCGTTTCCCTACGCTCGGCATACACAGAGGGGCTCTAAAGGGCTACGGGCCCGGATGTTGCTTAGCAGACCCAGGAGGGCCTGGGGGTACTCAGGGTTCCTGCCGGAACAGGGTGCCCACGCTAGCCTCCTAGGTGTCCAGAAAACTGTGCTGCCGTGGAAGTTACCCAGAGCAGAGGCCACCGCCTCATGGAAACTGCTGCACGCCTCCGCTTCTGCACGGCAGGTCTGGGCCTTACTTCCAGGCATCTGTTCACGCTGGGTGTGCCGTTAGCGACACCGCGTGGTGAGATGCTGACTTTCTCCTCAGGCAGAGTGACTTCGGGTACGAGGTCCTCCAAGTACTCAAAGCACACTGTTTTCTCCCGGAAGCTCACACAAGGGCCATGACACAGTCGGACTCACCAGAAATGTTGTCCTGAGGCTGTTCGAGGACTCTGGTAATGTAGCTCTCCTCAAGGAACGTACAGGGTGCTGCCCATCCCTCGGCAGGCACAGAGGGCCTCCGAGGGATCAACCAATGGGTCCCGAAGTGGCTCAGCCGGCCCACGGGGGTCTGGAGGTACTCAGTGAACCTCGAGGGAAAGTGATGTATACCCGAGAGGCCTAGGAGTCCTCAAAAGTGTACTTGCTTTCACATCAAGCATTTAATCGACTAAGAATTCATGGAAACAGCTGCCTGCCTCCCTTTCTGCACGGCTACTAGGGGCCTAACCTCGAGGCAAGTTTTCACGTTGAGATTCCCTATAGCGCTAGAGTTTGTCAGGCGGACCACAACCGCGGCCACGGAAGCACCTGGTTTAGACAGAAAAGACTCATAATTTTCCCCGAAGCATTCTTACAGGGTTGACAGGCCTGTCAAGAGCAGGGAATGTCAGATAGCTTCAAGGCAGCATGAATGCAGCCTTCAAAATGGGAAAGCAAGGGTAGTTCCCGCAGGCCCCCGTTTCCATGGGCACACGCAGCATACACCCCTGTGGTTTCTAACAAGTCTAAAGCCACACTGGTGACCCTGTGTTTCCACCCCTGAATCAACTTCTCGAAGTAGGGTGTTCTGCATCAAGCGAACTGCCTCAACCAAGGAACGCCGCAGCTGCTCCTCTGGGCCTGTGGCTATCCAAAAGCCTGCAGTGTCACAGGAAGAGCAGGACTTAGTTAAATGGCAGTAAGAACGCACGACGACTATCTCTGGGAGGCACGGTGACTTCAGGCAGGAGCTCCTAGATGGAATGCGAAGCCGAGAGTTACTCGGAGTTCAGCTCAGACCAGGGCAATGCGTAAGACTTCGACGCCATGAGGGAGGTGCCACAACGGTGTTCGTGAACGTGTGCGAGTGCTGAGGAAATTAAGCTGCTCCCAAAGAGAGTGCAGTGCGTTTCCCTACGCTCGGCATACACAGAGGGGCTCTAAAGGGCTACGGGCCCGGATGTTGCTTAGCAGACCCAGGAGGGCCTGGGGGTACTCAGGGTTCCTGCCGGAACAGGGTGCCCACGCTAGCCTCCTAGGTGTCCAGAAAACTGTGCTGCCGTGGAAGTTACCCAGAGCAGAGGCCACCGCCTCATGGAAACTGCTGCACGCCTCCGCTTCTGCACGGCAGGTCTGGGCCTTACTTCCAGGCATCTGTTCACGCTGGGTGTGCCGTTAGCGACACCGCGTGGTGAGATGCTGACTTTCTCCTCAGGCAGAGTGACTTCGGGTACGAGGTCCTCCAAGTACTCAAAGCACACTGTTTTCTCACGGAAGCTCACACAAGGGCCATGACACAGTCGGACTCACCAGAAATGTTGTCCTGAGGCTGTTCGAGGACTCTGGTAATGTAGCTCTCCTCAAGGAACGTACAGGGTGCTGCCCATCCCTCGGCAGGCACAGAGGGCCTCCGAGGGATCAACCAATGGGTCCCGAAGTGGCTCAGCCGGCCCACGGGGGTCTGGAGGTACTCAGTGAACCTCGAGGGAAAGTGATGTATACCCGAGAGGCCTAGGAGTCCTCAAAAGTGTACTTGCTTTCACATCAAGCATTTAATCGACTAAGAATTCATGGAAACAGCTGCCTGCCTCCCTTTCTGCACGGCTACTAGGGGCCTAACCTGGAGGCAAGTTTTCACGTTGAGATTCCCTATAGCGCTAGAGTTTGTCAGGCGGACCACAACCGCGGCCACGGAAGCACCTGGTTTAGACAGAAAAGACTCATAATTTTCCCCGAAGCATTCTTACAGGGTTGACAGGCCTGTCAAGAGCAGGGAATGTCAGGTAGCTTCAAGGCAGCATGAATGCAGCCTTCAAAATGGGAAAGCAAGGCTAGTTCCCGCAGGCCCCCGTTTCCATGGGCACACTCAGCATACACCCCTGTGGTTTCTAACAAATCTAAAGACACACTGGTTCCCCTGTTTTTCTTCCCCTGAATCAACTTCTCGAAGTAGGGTGTTCTGCATCAAGCGAACTGCCTCAACCAAGGAACGCCGCAGCTGCTCCTCTGGGCCTGTGGCTATTCCAAAGCCTGCAGTGTCACAGGAAGAGCAGGACTTAGTTAAATGGCAGTAAGAACGCACGCCGACTATCTCTGGGAGGCACGGTGACTTCAGGCAGGAGCTCCTAGATGGAATGCAAAGCCGAGGGTTACTCGGAGTTCAGCTCAGACCAGGGCAATGCGTAAGACTTCGACGCCATGAGGGAGGTGCCACAACGGTGTTCGTGATCGTGTGCGAGTGCTGAGGAAATTAAACTGCTCCCAAAGAGAGTGCAGTGCGTTTCCCTACGCTCGGCATACACAGAGGGGCTCTAAAGGGCTACGGGCCCGGATGTTGCTTAGCAGACCCAGGAGGGCCTGGGGGTACTCAGGGTTCCTGCCGGAACAGGGTGCCCACGCTAGCCTCCTAGGTGTCCAGAAAACTGTGCTGCCGTGGAAGTTACCCAGAGCAGAGGCCACCGCCTCATGGAAACTGCTGCACGCCTCCGCTTCTGCACGGCAGGTCTGGGCCTTACTTCCAGGCATCTGTTCACGCTGGGTGTGCCGTTAGCGACACCGCGTGGTGAGATGCTGACTTTCTCCTCAGGCAGAGTGACTTCGGGTACGAGGTCCTCCAAGTACTCAAAGCACACTGTTTCCTCACGGAAGCTCACACAAGAGCCATGACACAGTCAGACTCACCAGAAATGTTGTCCTGAGGCTGTTCGAGGACTCTGGAAATGTAGCTCTCCTCAAGGAACGTACAGGGTGCTGCCCATCCCTCGGCAGGCACAGAGCCCTCCGAGGGATCAACCAACGGGTCTCGAAGTGGCTCAGCAGGCCCACGGGGGTCTGGAGGTAGTCAGTGACCTTGGAGGGAAAGTGATGCATACCCGAGAGGCCTAGGAGTCCTCAAAAGTGTACTTGCTTTCACATCAAGCATTTAATCGACTAAGAATTCATGGAAACAGCTGCCTGCCTCCCTTTCTGCACGGCTACTAGGGGCCTAACCTGGAGGCAAGTTTTCACGTTGAGATTCCCTTTAGCTCTAGAGCTTGTCAGGCGGACCCCAACCGCGGCCACGGAAGCACCTGGTTCAGACAGAACAGACTCATACTTTTCCGCGAAGCATTCTTACAGGGTTGACAGGCCTGTCAAGAGCAGGGAATGTCAGATAGCTTCAAGGCAGCATGAATGCAGCCTTCAAAATGGGAAAGCAAGGGTAGTTCCCGCAGGCCCCCGTTTCCATGGGCACACTCAGCATACACCCCTGTGGTTTCTAACAAGTCTAAAGCCACACTGGTGACCCTGTGTTTCCACCCCTGAATCAACTTCTCGAAGTAGGGTGTTCTGCATCAAGCGAACTGCCTCAACCAAGGAACGCCGCAGCTGCTCCTCTGGGCCTGTGGCTATCCAAAAGCCTGCAGTGTCACAGGAAGAGCAGGACTTAGTTAAATGGCAGTAAGAACGCACGCCGACTATCTCTGGGAGGCACGGTGTCTTCAGGCAGGAGCTCCTAGATGGAATGCGAAGCCGAGGGTTACTCGGAGTTCAGCTCAGACCAGGGCAATGCGTAAGACTTCGACGCCATGAGGGAGGTGCCACAACGGTGTTCGTGAACGTGTGCGAGTGCTGAGGAAATTAAGCTGCTCCCAAAGAGAGTGCAGTGCGTTTCCCTACGCTCGGCATACACAGAGGGGCTCTAAAGGGCTACGGGCCCGGATGTTGCTTAGCAGACCCAGGAGGGCCTGGGGGTACTCAGGGTTCCTGCCGGAACAGGGTGCCCACGCTAGCCTCCTAGGTGTCCAGAAAACTGTGCTGCCGTGGAAGTTACCCAGAGCAGAGGCCACCGCCTCATGGAAACTGCTGCACGCCTCCGCTTCTGCACGGCAGGTCTGGGCCTTACTTCCAGGCATCTGTTCACGCTGGGTGTGCCGTTAGCGACACCGCGTGGTGAGATGCTGACTTTCTCCTCAGGCAGAGTGACTTCGGGTACGAGGTCCTCCAAGTACTCAAAGCACACTGTTTTCTCACGGAAGCTCACACAAGGGCCATGACACAGTCGGACTCACCAGAAATGTTGTCCTGAGGCTGTTCGAGGACTCTGGTAATGTAGCTCTCCTCAAGGAACGTACAGGGTGCTGCCCATCCCTCGGCAGGCACAGAGGGCCTCCGAGGGATCAACCAATGGGTCCCGAAGTGGCTCAGCCGGCCCACGGGGGTCTGGAGGTACTCAGTGAACCTCGAGGGAAAGTGATGTATACCCGAGAGGCCTAGGAGTCCTCAAAAGTGTACTTGCTTTCACATCAAGCATTTAATCGACTAAGAATTCATGGAAACAGCTGCCTGCCTCCCTTTCTGCACGGCTACTAGGGGCCTAACCTGGAGGCAAGTTTTCACGTTGAGATTCCCTATAGCGCTAGAGTTTGTCAGGCGGACCACAACCGCGGCCACGGAAGCACCTGGTTTAGACAGAAAAGACTCATAATTTTCCCCGAAGCATTCTTACAGGGTTGACAGGCCTGTCAAGAGCAGGGAATGTCAGGTAGCTTCAAGGCAGCATGAATGCAGCCTTCAAAATGGGAAAGCAAGGCTAGTTCCCGCAGGCCCCCGTTTCCATGGGCACACTCAGCATACACCCCTGTGGTTTCTAACAAATCTAAAGACACACTGGTTCCCCTGTTTTTCTTCCCCTGAATCAACTTCTCGAAGTAGGGTGTTCTGCATCAAGCGAACTGCCTCAACCAAGGAACGCCGCAGCTGCTCCTCTGGGCCTGTGGCTATTCCAAAGCCTGCAGTGTCACAGGAAGAGCAGGACTTAGTTAAATGGCAGTAAGAACGCACGCCGACTATCTCTGGGAGGCACGGTGACTTCAGGCAGGAGCTCCTAGATGGAATGCGAAGCCGAGGGTTACTCGGAGTTCAGCTCAGACCAGGGCAATGCGTAAGACTTCGACGCCATGAGGGAGGTGCCACAACGGTGTTCGTGATCGTGTGCGAGTGCTGAGGAAATTAAACTGCTCCCAAAGAGAGTGCAGTGCGTTTCCCTACGCTCGGCATACACAGAGGGGCTCTAAAGGGCTACGGGCCCGGATGTTGCTTAGCAGACCCAGGAGGGCCTGGGGGTACTCAGGGTTCCTGCCGGAACAGGGTGCCCACGCTAGCCTCCTAGGTGTCCAGAAAACTGTGCTGCCGTGGAAGTTACCCAGAGCAGAGGCCACCGCCTCATGGAAACTGCTGCACGCCTCCGCTTCTGCACGGCAGGTCTGGGCCTTACTTCCAGGCATCTGTTCACGCTGGGTGTGCCGTTAGCGACACCGCGTGGTGAGATGCTGACTTTCTCCTCAGGCAGAGTGACTTCGGGTACGAGGTCCTCCAAGTACTCAAAGCACACTGTTTCCTCACGGAAGCTCACACAAGAGCCATGACACAGTCAGACTCACCAGAAATGTTGTCCTGAGGCTGTTCGAGGACTCTGGAAATGTAGCTCTCCTCAAGGAACGTACAGGGTGCTGCCCATCCCTCGGCAGGCACAGAGCCCTCCGAGGGATCAACCAACGGGTCTCGAAGTGGCTCAGCAGGCCCACGGGGGTCTGGTGGTAGTCAGTGACCTTGGAGGGAAAGTGATGCATACCCGAGAGGCCTAGGAGTCCTCAAAAGTGTACTTGCTTTCACATCAAGCATTTAATCGACTAAGAATTCATGGAAACAGCTGCCTGCCTCCCTTTCTGCACGGCTACTAGGGGCCTAACCTGGAGGCAAGTTTTCACGTTGAGATTCCCTTTAGCTCTAGAGCTTGTCAGGCGGACCCCAACCGCGGCCACGGAAGCACCTGGTTCAGACAGAACAGACTCATACTTTTCCGCGAAGCATTCTTACAGGGTTGACAGGCCTGTCAAGAGCAGGGAATGTCAGATAGCTTCAAGGCAGCATGAATGCAGCCTTCAAAATGGGAAAGCAAGGGTAGTTCCCGCAGGCCCCCGTTTCCATGGGCACACTCAGCATACACCCCTGTGGTTTCTAACAAGTCTAAAGCCACACTGGTGACCCTGTGTTTCCACCCCTGAATCAACTTCTCGAAGTAGGGTGTTCTGCATCAAGCGAACTGCCTCAACCAAGGAACGCCGCAGCTGCTCCTCTGGGCCTGTGGCTATCCAAAAGCCTGCAGTGTCACAGGAAGAGCAGGACTTAGTTAAATGGCAGTAAGAACGCACGCCGACTATCTCTGGGAGGCACGGTGTCTTCAGGCAGGAGCTCCTAGATGGAATGCGAAGCCGAGGGTTACTCGGAGTTCAGCTCAGACCAGGGCAATGCGTAAGACTTCGACGCCATGAGGGAGGTGCCACAACGGTGTTCGTGAACGTGTGCGAGTGCTGAGGAAATTAAGCTGCTCCCAAAGAGAGTGCAGTGCGTTTCCCTACGCTCGGCATACACAGAGGGGCTCTAAAGGGCTACGGGCCCGGATGTTGCTTAGCAGACCCAGGAGGGCCTGGGGGTACTCAGGGTTCCTGCCGGAACAGGGTGCCCACGCTAGCCTCCTAGGTGTCCAGAAAACTGTGCTGCCGTGGAAGTTACCCAGAGCAGAGGCCACCGCCTCATGGAAACTGCTGCACGCCTCCGCTTCTGCACGGCAGGTCTGGGCCTTACTTCCAGGCATCTGTTCACGCTGGGTGTGCCGTTAGCGACACCGCGTGGTGAGATGCTGACTTTCTCCTCAGGCAGAGTGACTTCGGGTACGAGGTCCTCCAAGTACTCAAAGCACACTGTTTTCTCCCGGAAGCTCACACAAGGGCCATGACACAGTCGGACTCACCAGAAATGTTGTCCTGAGGCTGTTCGAGGACTCTGGTAATGTAGCTCTCCTCAAGGAACGTACAGGGTGCTGCCCATCCCTCGGCAGGCACAGAGGGCCTCCGAGGGATCAACCAATGGGTCCCGAAGTGGCTCAGCCGGCCCACGGGGGTCTGGAGGTACTCAGTGAACCTCGAGGGAAAGTGATGTATACCCGAGAGGCCTAGGAGTCCTCAAAAGTGTACTTGCTTTCACATCAAGCATTTAATCGACTAAGAATTCATGGAAACAGCTGCCTGCCTCCCTTTCTGCACGGCTACTAGGGGCCTAACCTGGAGGCAAGTTTTCACGTTGAGATTCCCTATAGCGCTAGAGTTTGTCAGGCGGACCACAACCGCGGCCACGGAAGCACCTGGTTTAGACAGAAAAGACTCATAATTTTCCCCGAAGCATTCTTACAGGGTTGACAGGCCTGTCAAGAGCAGGGAATGTCAGATAGCTTCAAGGCAGCATGAATGCAGCCTTCAAAATGGGAAAGCAAGGGTAGTTCCCGCAGGCCCCCGTTTCCATGGGCACACGCAGCATACACCCCTGTGGTTTCTAACAAGTCTAAAGCCACACTGGTGACCCTGTGTTTCCACCCCTGAATCAACTTCTCGAAGTAGGGTGTTCTGCATCAAGCGAACTGCCTCAACCAAGGAACGCCGCAGCTGCTCCTCTGGGCCTGTGGCTATCCAAAAGCCTGCAGTGTCACAGGAAGAGCAGGACTTAGTTAAATGGCAGTAAGAACGCACGACGACTATCTCTGGGAGGCACGGTGACTTCAGGCAGGAGCTCCTAGATGGAATGCGAAGCCGAGGGTTACTCGGAGTTCAGCTCAGACCAGGGCAATGCGTAAGACTTCGACGCCATGAGGGAGGTGCCACAACGGTGTTCGTGAACGTGTGCGAGTGCTGAGGAAATTAAGCTGCTCCCAAAGAGAGTGCAGTGCGTTTCCCTACGCTCGGCATACACAGAGGGGCTCTAAAGGGCTACGGGCCCGGATGTTGCTTAGCAGACCCAGGAGGGCCTGGGGGTACTCAGGGTTCCTGCCGGAACAGGGTGCCCACGCTAGCCTCCTAGGTGTCCAGAAAACTGTGCTGCCGTGGAAGTTACCCAGAGCAGAGGCCACCGCCTCATGGAAACTGCTGCACGCCTCCGCTTCTGCACGGCAGGTCTGGGCCTTACTTCCAGGCATCTGTTCACGCTGGGTGTGCCGTTAGCGACACCGCGTGGTGAGATGCTGACTTTCTCCTCAGGCAGAGTGACTTCGGGTACGAGGTCCTCCAAGTACTCAAAGCACACTGTTTTCTCACGGAAGCTCACACAAGGGCCATGACACAGTCGGACTCACCAGAAATGTTGTCCTGAGGCTGTTCGAGGACTCTGGTAATGTAGCTCTCCTCAAGGAACGTACAGGGTGCTGCCCATCCCTCGGCAGGCACAGAGGGCCTCCGAGGGATCAACCAATGGGTCCCGAAGTGGCTCAGCCGGCCCACGGGGGTCTGGAGGTACTCAGTGAACCTCGAGGGAAAGTGATGTATACCCGAGAGGCCTAGGAGTCCTCAAAAGTGTACTTGCTTTCACATCAAGCATTTAATCGACTAAGAATTCATGGAAACAGCTGCCTGCCTCCCTTTCTGCACGGCTACTAGGGGCCTAACCTGGAGGCAAGTTTTCACGTTGAGATTCCCTATAGCGCTAGAGTTTGTCAGGCGGACCCCAACCGCGGCCACGGAAGCACCTGGTTTAGACAGAAAAGACTCATAATTTTCCCCGAAGCATTCTTACAGGGTTGACAGGCCTGTCAAGAGCAGGGAATGTCAGGTAGCTTCAAGGCAGCATGAATGCAGCCTTCAAAATGGGAAAGCAAGGCTAGTTCCCGCAGGCCCCCGTTTCCATGGGCACACTCAGCATACACCCCTGTGGTTTCTAACAAGTCTAAAGCACACAGCTTCCCCTGTGTTTCTTCCCCTGAATCAACTTCTCGAAGTAGGGTGTTCTGCATCAAGCGAACTGCCTCAACCAAGGAACGCCGCAGCTGCTCCTCTGGGCCTGTGGCTATTCCAAAGCCTGCAGTGTCACAGGAAGAGCAGGACTTACTTAAATGGCAGTAAGAACGCACGCCGACTATCTCTGGGAGGCACGGTGACTTCAGGCAGGAGCTCCTAGATGGAATGCGAAGCCGAGGGTTACTCGGAGTTCAGCTCAGACCAGGGCAATGCGTAAGACTTCGACGCCATGAGGGAGGTGCCACAACGGTGTTCGTGAACGTGTGCGAGTGCTGAGGAAATTAAGCTGCTCCCAAAGAGAGTGCAGTGCGTTTTCCTACGCTCGGCATACACAGAAGGGCTCTAAAGGGCTACGGGCCCGGATGTTGCTTAGCAGACCCAGGAGGGCCTGGGGGTACTCAGGGTTCCTGCCGGAACAGGGTGCCCACGCTAGCCTCCTAGGTGTCCAGAAAACTGTGCTGCCGCAGAAGTTACCCAGAGCAGAGGCCACCGCCTCTTGGAAACTGCTGCACGCCTCCGCTTCTGCACGGCAGGTCTGGGCCTTACTTCCAGGCATCTGTTCACGCTGGGTGTGCCGTTAGCGACACCGCGTGGTGAGATGCTGACTTTCTCCTCAGGCAGAGTGACTTCGGGTACGAGGTCCTCCAAGTACTCAAAGCACACTGTTTCCTCACGGAAGCTCACACAAGAGCCATGACACAGTCAGACTCACCAGAAATGTTGTCCTGAGGCTGTTCGAGGACTCTGGAAATGTAGCTCTCCTCAAGGAACGTACAGGGTGCTGCCCATCCCTCGGCAGGCACAGAGCCCTCCGAGGGATAAACCAACGGGTCTCGAAGTGGCTCAGCAGGCCCACGGGGGTCTGGAGGTAGTCAGTGACCTTGGAGGGAAAGTGATGCATACCCGAGAGGCCTAGGAGTCCTCAAAAGTGTACTTGCTTTCACATCAAGCATTTAATCGACTAAGAATTCATGGAAACAGCTGCCTGCCTCCCTTTCTGCACGGCTACTAGGGGCCTAACCTGGAGGCAAGTTTTCACGTTGAGATTCCCTTTAGCTCTAGAGCTTGTCAGGCGGACCCCAACCGCGGCCACGGAAGCACCTGGTTCAGACAGAACAGACTCATACTTTTCCGCGAAGCATTCTTACAGGGTTGACAGGCCTGTCAAGAGCAGGGAATGTCAGATAGCTTCAAGGCAGCATGAATGCAGCCTTCAAAATGGGAAAGCAAGGCTAGTTCCCGCAGGCCCCCGTTTCCATGGGCACACTCAGCATACACCCCTGTGGTTTCTAACAAGTCTAAAGCCACACTGGTGACCCTGTGTTTCCACCCCTGAATCAACTTCTCGAAGTAGGGTGTTCTGCATCAAGCGAACTGCCTCAACCAAGGAACGCCGCAGCTGCTCCTCTGGGCCTGTGGCTATCCAAAAGCCTGCAGTGTCACAGGAAGAGCAGGACTTAGTTAAATGGCAGTAAGAACGCACGCCGACTATCTCTGGGAGGCACGGTGTCTTCAGGCAGGAGCTCCTAGATGGAATGCGAAGCCGAGGGTTACTCGGAGTTCAGCTCAGACCAGGGCAATGCGTAAGACTTCGACGCCATGAGGGAGGTGCCACAACGGTGTTCGTGAACGTGTGCGAGTGCTGAGGAAATTAAGCTGCTCCCAAAGAGAGTGCAGTGCGTTTCCCTACGCTCGGCATACACAGAGGGGCTCTAAAGGGCTACGGGCCCGGATGTTGCTTAGCAGACCCAGGAGGGCCTGGGGGTACTCAGGGTTCCTGCCGGAACAGGGTGCCCACGCTAGCCTCCTAGGTGTCCAGAAAACTGTGCTGCCGTGGAAGTTACCCAGAGCAGAGGCCACCACCTAATGGAAACTGCTGCACGCCTCCGCTTCTGCACGGCAGGTCTGGGCCTTACTTCCAGGCATCTGTTCACGCTGGGTGTGCCGTTAGCGACACCGCGTGGTGAGATGCTGACTTTCTCCTCAGGCAGAGTGACTTCGGGTACGAGGTCCTCCAAGTACTCAAAGCACACTGTTTTCTCCCGGAAGCTCACACAAGGGCCATGACACAGTCGGACTCACCAGAAATGTTGTCCTGAGGCTGTTCGAGGACTCTGGTAATGTAGCTCTCCTCAAGGAACGTACAGGGTGCTGCCCATCCCTCGGCAGGCACAGAGGGCCTCCGAGGGATCAACCAATGGGTCCCGAAGTGGCTCAGCCGGCCCACGGGGGTCTGGAGGTACTCAGTGAACCTCGAGGGAAAGTGATGTATACCCGAGAGGCCTAGGAGTCCTCAAAAGTGTACTTGCTTTCACATCAAGCATTTAATCGACTAAGAATTCATGGAAACAGCTGCCTGCCTCCCTTTCTGCACGGCTACTAGGGGCCTAACCTGGAGGCAAGTTTTCACGTTGAGATTCCCTATAGCGCTAGAGTTTGTCAGGCGGACCACAACCGCGGCCACGGAAGCACCTGGTTTAGACAGAAAAGACTCATAATTTTCCCCGAAGCATTCTTACAGGGTTGACAGGCCTGTCAAGAGCAGGGAATGTCAGATAGCTTCAAGGCAGCATGAATGCAGCCTTCAAAATGGGAAAGCAAGGGTAGTTCCCGCAGGCCCCCGTTTCCATGGGCACACGCAGCATACACCCCTGTGGTTTCTAACAAGTCTAAAGCCACACTGGTGACCCTGTGTTTCCACCCCTGAATCAACTTCTCGAAGTAGGGTGTTCTGCATCAAGCGAACTGCCTCAACCAAGGAACGCCGCAGCTGCTCCTCTGGGCCTGTGGCTATCCAAAAGCCTGCAGTGTCACAGGAAGAGCAGGACTTAGTTAAATGGCAGTAAGAACGCACGACGACTATCTCTGGGAGGCACGGTGACTTCAGGCAGGAGCTCCTAGATGGAATGCGAAGCCGAGGGTTACTCGGAGTTCAGCTCAGACCAGGGCAATGCGTAAGACTTCGACGCCATGAGGGAGGTGCCACAACGGTGTTCGTGAACGTGTGCGAGTGCTGAGGAAATTAAGCTGCTCCCAAAGAGAGTGCAGTGCGTTTCCCTACGCTCGGCATACACAGAGGGGCTCTAAAGGGCTACGGGCCCGGATGTTGCTTAGCAGACCCAGGAGGGCCTGGGGGTACTCAGGGTTCCTGCCGGAACAGGGTGCCCACGCTAGCCTCCTAGGTGTCCAGAAAACTGTGCTGCCGTGGAAGTTACCCAGAGCAGAGGCCACCGCCTCATGGAAACTGCTGCACGCCTCCGCTTCTGCACGGCAGGTCTGGGCCTTACTTCCAGGCATCTGTTCACGCTGGGTGTGCCGTTAGCGACACCGCGTGGTGAGATGCTGACTTTCTCCTCAGGCAGAGTGACTTCGGGTACGAGGTCCTCCAAGTACTCAAAGCACACTGTTTTCTCACGGAAGCTCACACAAGGGCCATGACACAGTCGGACTCACCAGAAATGTTGTCCTGAGGCTGTTCGAGGACTCTGGTAATGTAGCTCTCCTCAAGGAACGTACAGGGTGCTGCCCATCCCTCGGCAGGCACAGAGGGCCTCCGAGGGATCAACCAATGGGTCCCGAAGTGGCTCAGCCGGCCCACGGGGGTCTGGAGGTACTCAGTGAACCTCGAGGGAAAGTGATGTATACCCGAGAGGCCTAGGAGTCCTCAAAAGTGTACTTGCTTTCACATCAAGCATTTAATCGACTAAGAATTCATGGAAACAGCTGCCTGCCTCCCTTTCTGCACGGCTACTAGGGGCCTAACCTGGAGGCAAGTTTTCACGTTGAGATTCCCTATAGCGCTAGAGTTTGTCAGGCGGACCACAACCGCAGCCACGGAAGCACCTGGTTTAGACAGAAAAGACTCATAATTTTCCCCGAAGCATTCTTACAGGGTTGACAGGCCTGTCAAGAGCAGGGAATGTCAGGTAGCTTCAAGGCAGCATGAATGCAGCCTTCAAAATGGGAAAGCAAGGCTAGTTCCCGCAGGCCCCCGTTTCCATGGGCACACTCAGCATACACCCCTGTGGTTTCTAACAAGTCTAAAGCACACAGCTTCCCCTGTGTTTCTTCCCCTGAATCAACTTCTCGAAGTAGGGTGTTCTGCATCAAGCGAACTGCCTCAACCAAGGAACGCCGCAGCTGCTCCTCTGGGCCTGTGGCTATTCCAAAGCCTGCAGTGTCACAGGAAGAGCAGGACTTACTTAAATGGCAGTAAGAACGCACGCCGACTATCTCTGGGAGGCACGGTGACTTCAGGCAGGAGCTCCTAGATGGAATGCGAAGCCGAGGGTTACTCGGAGTTCAGCTCAGACCAGGGCAATGCGTAAGACTTCGACGCCATGAGGGAGGTGCCACAACGGTGTTCGTGAACGTGTGCGAGTGCTGAGGAAATTAAGCTGCTCCCAAAGAGAGTGCAGTGCGTTTTCCTACGCTCGGCATACACAGAAGGGCTCTAAAGGGCTACGGGCCCGGATGTTGCTTAGCAGACCCAGGAGGGCCTGGGGGTACTCAGGGTTCCTGCCGGAACAGGGTGCCCACGCTAGCCTCCTAGGTGTCCAGAAAACTGTGCTGCCGCAGAAGTTACCCAGAGCAGAGGCCACCGCCTCTTGGAAACTGCTGCACGCCTCCGCTTCTGCACGGCAGGTCTGGGCCTTACTTCCAGGCATCTGTTCAGGCTGGGTATGCCGTTAGCGACACCGCGTGGTGAGATGCTGACTTTCTCCTCAGGCAGAGTGACTTCGGGTACGAGGTCCTCCAAGTACTCAAAGCACACTGTTTTCTCACGGAAGCTCACACAAGGGCCATGACACAGTCGGACTCACCAGAAATGTTGTCCTGAGGCTGTTCGAGGACTCTGGAAATGTAGCTCTCCTCAAGGAACGTACAGGGTGCTGCCCATCCCTCGGCAGGCACAGAGGGCCTCCGAGGGATCAACCAACGGGTCTCGAAGTGGCTCAGCAGGCCCACGGGGGTCTGGAGGTAGTCAGTGACCTTGGAGGGAAAGTGATGCATACCCGAGAGGCCTACGAGTCCTCAAAAGTGTACTTCCTTTCACATAAAGCATATAAGCGACTAAGAACTGATGGAAACAGCTGCCTGCCTCCCTTTCTGCACGGCTACTAGGGGCCTAACCTGGAGGCAAGTTTTCACGTTGAGATTCCCTTTAGCTCTAGAGCTTGTCAGGCGGACCCCAACCGCGGCCACGGAAGCACCTGGTTCAGACAGAACAGACTCATACTTTTCCGCGAAGCATTCTTACAGGGTTGACAGGCCTGTCAAGAGCAGGGAATGTCAGGTAGCTTCAAGGCAGCATGAATGCAGCCTTCAAAATGGGAAAGCAAGGCTAGTTCCCGCAGGCCCCCGTTTCCATGGGCACACTCAGCATACACCCCTGTGGTTTCTAACAAATCTAAAGACACACTGGTTCCCCTGTGTTTCGTCCCCTGAATCAACTTCTCGAAGTAGGGTGTTCTGCATCAAGCGAACTGCCTCAACCAAGGAACGCCGCAGCTGCTCCTCTGGGCCTGTGGCTATTCCAAAGCCTGCAGTGTCACAGGAAGAGCAGGACTTAGTTAAATGGCAGTAAGAACGCACGCCGACTATCTCTGGGAGGCACGGTGACTTCAGGCAGGAGCTCCTAGATGGAATGCGAAGCCGAGGGTTACTCGGAGTTCAGCTCAGACCAGGGCAATGCGTAAGACTTCGACGCCATGAGGGAGGTGCCACAACGGTGTTCGTGAACGTGTGCGAGTGCTGAGGAAATTAAGCTGCTCCCAAAGAGAGTGCAGTGCGTTTTCCTACGCTCGGTATACACAGAAGGGCTCTAAAGGGCTACGGGCCCGGATGTTGCTTAGCAGACCCAGGAGGGCCTGGGGGTACTCAGGGTTCCTGCCGGAACAGGGTGCCCACGCTAGCCTCCTAGGTGTCCAGAAAACTGTGCTGCCGTGGAAGTTACCCAGAGCAGAGGCCACCGCCTCATGGAAACTGCTGCACGCCTCCGCTTCTGCACGGCAGGTCTGGGCCTTACTTCCAGGCATCTGTTCACGCTGGGTGTGCCGTTAGCGACACCGCGTGGTGAGATGCTGACTTTCTCCTCAGGCAGAGTGACTTCGGGTACGAGGTCCTCCAAGTACTCAAAGCACACTGTTTTCTCACGGAAGCTCACACAAGGGCCATGACACAGTCGGACTCACCAGAAATGTTGTCCTGAGGCTGTTCGAGGACTCTGGTAATGTAGCTCTCCTCAAGGAACGTACAGGGTGCTGCCCATCCCTCGGCAGGCACAGAGGGCCTCCGAGGGATCAACCAATGGGTCCCGAAGTGGCTCAGCCGGCCCACGGGGGTCTGGAGGTACTCAGTGAACCTCGAGGGAAAGTGATGTATACCCGAGAGGCCTAGGAGTCCTCAAAAGTGTACTTGCTTTCACATCAAGCATTTAATCGACTAAGAATTCATGGAAACAGCTGCCTGCCTCCCTTTCTGCACGGCTACTAGGGGCCTAACCTGGAGGCAAGTTTTCACGTTGAGATTCCCTTTAGCTCTAGAGCTTGTCAGGCGGACCCCAACCGCGGCCACGGAAGCACCTGGTTCAGACAGAACAGACTCATACTTTTCCGCGAAGCATTCTTACAGGGTTGACAGGCCTGTCAAGAGCAGGGAATGTCAGATAGCTTCAAGGCAGCATGAATGCAGCCTTCAAAATGGGAAAGCAAGGGTAGTTCCCGCAGGCCCCCGTTTCCATGGGCACACTCAGCATACACCCCTGTGGTTTCTGACAAGTCTAAAGCCACACTGGTGACCCTGTGTTTCCACCCCTGAATCAACTTCTCGAAGTAGGGTGTTCTGCATCAAGCGAACTGCCTCAACCAAGGAACGCCGCAGCTGCTCCTCTGGGCCTGTGGCTATCCAAAAGCCTGCAGTGTCACAGGAAGAGCAGGACTTAGTTAAATGGCAGTAAGAACGCACGCCGACTATCTCTGGGAGGCACGGTGACTTCAGGCAGGAGCTCCTAGATGGAATGCGAAGCCGAGGGTTACTCGGAGTTCAGCTCAGACCAGGGCAATGCGTAAGACTTCGACGCCATGAGGGAGGTGCCACAACGGTGTTCGTGAACGTGTGCGAGTGCTGAGGAAATTAAGCTGCTCCCAAAGAGAGTGCAGTGCGTTTCCCTACGCTCGGCATACACAGAGGGGCTCTAAAGGGCTACGGGCCCGGATGTTGCTTAGCAGACCCAGGAGGGCCTGGGGGTACTCAGGGTTCCTGCCGGAACAGGGTGCCCACGCTAGCCTCCTAGGTGTCCAGAAAACTGTGCTGCCGTGGAAGTTACCCAGAGCAGAGGCCACCGCCTCATGGAAACTGCTGCACGCCTCCGCTTCTGCACGGCAGGTCTGGGCCTTACTTCCAGGCATCTGTTCACGCTGGGTGTGCCGTTAGCGACACCGCGTGGTGAGATGCTGACTTTCTCCTCAGGCAGAGTGACTTCGGGTACGAGGTCCTCCAAGTACTCAAAGCACACTGTTTTCTCACGGAAGCTCACACAAGGGCCATGACACAGTCGGACTCACCAGAAATGTTGTCCTGAGGCTGTTCGAGGACTCTGGTAATGTAGCTCTCCTCAAGGAACGTACAGGGTGCTGCCCATCCCTCGGCAGGCACAGAGGGCCTCCGAGGGATCAACCAATGGGTCCCGAAGTGGCTCAGCCGGCCCACGGGGGTCTGGAGGTACTCAGTGAACCTCGAGGGAAAGTGATGTATACCCGAGAGGCCTAGGAGTCCTCAAAAGTGTACTTGCTTTCACATCAAGCATTTAATCGACTAAGAATTCATGGAAACAGCTGCCTGCCTCCCTTTCTGCACGGCTACTAGGGGCCTAACCTGGAGGCAAGTTTTCACGTTGAGATTCCCTTTAGCTCTAGAGCTTGTCAGGCGGACCCCAACCGCGGCCACGGAAGCACCTGGTTCAGACAGAACAGACTCATACTTTTCCGCGAAGCATTCTTACAGGGTTGACAGGCCTGTCAAGAGCAGGGAATGTCAGATAGCTTCAAGGCAGCATGAATGCAGCCTTCAAAATGGGAAAGCAAGGCTAGTTCCCGCAGGCCCCCGTTTCCATGGGCACACTCAGCATACACCCCTGTGGTTTCTGACAAGTCTAAAGCCACACTGGTGACCCTGTGTTTCCACCCCTGAATCAACTTCTCGAAGTAGGGTGTTCTGCATCAAGCGAACTGCCTCAACCAAGGAACGCCGCAGCTGCTCCTCTGGGCCTGTGGCTATCCAAAAGCCTGCAGTGTCACAGGAAGAGCAGGACTTACTTAAATGGCAGTAAGAACGCACGCCGACTATCTCTGGGAGGCACGGTGACTTCAGGCAGGAGCTCCTAGATGGAATGCGAAGCCGAGGGTTACTCGGAGTTCAGCTCAGACCAGGGCAATGCGTAAGACTTCGACGCCATGAGGGAGGTGCCACAACGGTGTTCGTGAACGTGTGCGAGTGCTGAGGAAATTAAGCTGCTCCCAAAGAGAGTGCAGTGCGTTTCCCTACGCTCGGCATACACAGAGGGGCTCTAAAGGGCTACGGGCCCGGATGTTGCTTAGCAGACCCAGGAGGGCCTGGGGGTACTCAGGGTTCCTGCCGGAACAGGGTGCCCACGCTAGCCTCCTAGGTGTCCAGAAAACTGTGCTGCCGTGGAAGTTACCCAGAGCAGAGGCCACCGCCTCATGGAAACTGCTGCACGCCTCCGCTTCTGCACGGCAGGTCTGGGCCTTACTTCCAGGCATCTGTTCACGCTGGGTGTGCCGTTAGCGACACCGCGTGGTGAGATGCTGACTTTCTCCTCAGGCAGAGTGACTTCGGGTACGAGGTCCTCCAAGTACTCAAAGCACACTGTTTTCTCACGGAAGCTCACACAAGGGCCATGACACAGTCGGACTCACCAGAAATGTTGTCCTGAGGCTGTTCGAGGACTCTGGTAATGTAGCTCTCCTCAAGGAACGTACAGGGTGCTGCCCATCCCTCGGCAGGCACAGAGGGCCTCCGAGGGATCAACCAATGGGTCCCGAAGTGGCTCAGCCGGCCCACGGGGGTCTGGAGGTACTCAGTGAACCTCGAGGGAAAGTGATGTATACCCGAGAGGCCTAGGAGTCCTCAAAAGTGTACTTGCTTTCACATCAAGCATTTAATCGACTAAGAATTCATGGAAACAGCTGCCTGCCTCCCTTTCTGCACGGCTACTAGGGGCCTAACCTGGAGGCAAGTTTTCACGTTGAGATTCCCTTTAGCTCTAGAGCTTGTCAGGCGGACCCCAACCGCGGCCACGGAAGCACCTGGTTCAGACAGAACAGACTCATACTTTTCCGCGAAGCATTCTTACAGGGTTGACAGGCCTGTCAAGAGCAGGGAATGTCAGAGAGCTTCAAGGCAGCATGAATGCAGCCTTCAAAATGGGAAAGCAAGGCTAGTTCCCGCAGGCCCCCGTTTCCATGGGCACACTCAGCATACACCCCTGTGGTTTCTGACAAGTCTAAAGCCACACTGGTGACCCTGTGTTTCCACCCCTGAATCAACTTCTCGAAGTAGGGTGTTCTGCATCAAGCGAACTGCCTCAACCAAGGAACGCCGCAGCTGCTCCTCTGGGCCTGTGGCTATCCAAAAGCCTGCAGTGTCACAGGAAGAGCAGGACTTAGTTAAATGGCAGTAAGAACGCACGATGACTATCTCTGGGAGGCACGGTGACTTCAGGCAGGAGCTCCTAGATGGAATGCGAAGCCGAGGGTTACTCGGAGTTCAGCTCAGACCAGGGCAATGCGTAAGACTTCGACGCCATGAGGGAGGTGCCACAACGGTGTTCGTGAACGTGTGCGAGTGCTGAGGAAATTAAGCTGCTCCCAAAGAGAGTGCAGTGCGTTTCCCTACGCTCGGCATACACAGAGGGGCTCTAAAGGGCTACGGGCCCGGATGTTGCTTAGCAGACCCAGGAGGGCCTGGGGGTACTCAGGGTTCCTGCCGGAACAGGGTGCCCACGCTAGCCTCCTAGGTGTCCAGAAAACTGTGCTGCCGTGGAAGTTACCCAGAGCAGAGGCCACCGCCTCATGGAAACTGCTGCACGCCTCCGCTTCTGCACGGCAGGTCTGGGCCTTACTTCCAGGCATCTGTTCACGCTGGGTGTGCCGTTAGCGACACCGCGTGGTGAGATGCTGACTTTCTCCTCAGGCAGAGTGACTTCGGGTACGAGGTCCTCCAAGTACTCAAAGCACACTGTTTTCTCACGGAAGCTCACACAAGGGCCATGACACAGTCGGACTCACCAGAAATGTTGTCCTGAGGCTGTTCGAGGACTCTGGTAATGTAGCTCTCCTCAAGGAACGTACAGGGTGCTGCCCATCCCTCGGCAGGCACAGAGGGCCTCCGAGGGATCAACCAATGGGTCCCGAAGTGGCTCAGCCGGCCCACGGGGGTCTGGAGGTACTCAGTGAACCTCGAGGGAAAGTGATGTATACCCGAGAGGCCTAGGAGTCCTCAAAAGTGTACTTGCTTTCACATCAAGCATTTAATCGACTAAGAATTCATGGAAACAGCTGCCTGCCTCCCTTTCTGCACGGCTACTAGGGGCCTAACCTGGAGGCAAGTTTTCACGTTGAGATTCCCTTTAGCTCTAGAGCTTGTCAGGCGGACCCCAACCGCGGCCACGGAAGCACCTGGTTCAGACAGAACAGACTCATACTTTTCCGCGAAGCATTCTTACAGGGTTGACAGGCCTGTCAAGAGCAGGGAATGTCAGATAGCTTCAAGGCAGCATGAATGCAGCCTTCAAAATGGGAAAGCAAGGGTAGTTCCCGCAGGCCCCCGTTTCCATGGGCACACTCAGCATACACCCCTGTGGTTTCTGACAAGTCTAAAGCCACACAGGTGACCCTGTGTTTCCACCCCTGAATCAACTTCTCGAAGTAGGGTGTTCTGCATCAAGCGAACTGCCTCAACCAAGGAACGCCGCAGCTGCTCCTCTGGGCCTGTGGCTATCCAAAAGCCTGCAGTGTCACAGGAAGAGCAGGACTTAGTTAAATGGCAGTAAGAACGCACGACGACTATCTCTGGGAGGCACGGTGACTTCAGGCAGGAGCTCCTAGATGGAATGCGAAGCCGAGGGTTACTCGGAGTTCAGCTCAGACCAGGGCAATGCGTAAGACTTCGACGCCATGAGGGAGGTGCCACAACGGTGTTCGTGAACGTGTGCGAGTGCTGAGGAAATTAAGCTGCTCCCAAAGAGAGTGCAGTGCGTTTCCCTACGCTCGGCATACACAGAGGGGCTCTAAAGGGCTACGGGCCCGGATGTTGCTTAGCAGACCCAGGAGGGCCTGGGGGTACTCAGGGTTCCTGCCGGAACAGGGTGCCCACGCTAGCCTCCTAGGTGTCCAGAAAACTGTGCTGCCGTGGAAGTTACCCAGAGCAGAGGCCACCGCCTCATGGAAACTGCTGCACGCCTCCGCTTCTGCACGGCAGGTCTGGGCCTTACTTCCAGGCATCTGTTCACGCTGGGTGTGCCGTTAGCGACACCGCGTGGTGAGATGCTGACTTTCTCCTCAGGCAGAGTGACTTCGGGTACGAGGTCCTCCAAGTACTCAAAGCACACTGTTTTCTCACGGAAGCTCACACAAGGGCCATGACACAGTCGGACTCACCAGAAATGTTGTCCTGAGGCTGTTCGAGGACTCTGGTAATGTAGCTCTCCTCAAGGAACGTACAGGGTGCTGCCCATCCCTCGGCAGGCACAGAGGGCCTCCGAGGGATCAACCAATGGGTCCCGAAGTGGCTCAGCCGGCCCACGGGGGTCTGGAGGTACTCAGTGAACCTCGAGGGAAAGTGATGTATACCCGAGAGGCCTAGGAGTCCTCAAAAGTGTACTTGCTTTCACATCAAGCATTTAATCGACTAAGAATTCATGGAAACAGCTGCCTGCCTCCCTTTCTGCACGGCTACTAGGGGCCTAACCTGGAGGCAAGTTTTCACGTTGAGATTCCCTTTAGCTCTAGAGCTTGTCAGGCGGACCCCAACCGCGGCCACGGAAGCACCTGGTTCAGACAGAACAGACTCATACTTTTCCGCGAAGCATTCTTACAGGGTTGACAGGCCTGTCAAGAGCAGGGAATGTCAGATAGCTTCAAGGCAGCATGAATGCAGCCTTCAAAATGGGAAAGCAAGGCTAGTTCCCGCAGGCCCCCGTTTCCATGGGCACACTCAGCATACACCCCTGTGGTTTCTGACAAGTCTAAAGCCACACTGGTGACCCTGTGTTTCCACCCCTGAATCAACCTCTCGAAGTAGGGTGTTCTGCATCAAGCGAACTGCCTCAACCAAGGAACGCCGCAGCTGCTCCTCTGGGCCTGTGGCTATCCAAAAGCCTGCAGTGTCACAGGAAGAGCAGGACTTAGTTAAATGGCAGTAAGAACGCACGCCGACTATCTCTGGGAGGCACGGTGACTTCAGGCAGGAGCTCCTAGATGGAATGCGAAGCCGAGGGTTACTCGGAGTTCAGCTCAGACCAGGGCAATGCGTAAGACTTCGACGCCATGAGGGAGGTGCCACAACGGTGTTCGTGAACGTGTGCGAGTGCTGAGGAAATTAAGCTGCTCCCAAAGAGAGTGCAGTGCGTTTCCCTACGCTCGGCATACACAGAGGGGCTCTAAAGGGCTACGGGCCCGGATGTTGCTTAGCAGACCCAGGAGGGCCTGGGGGTACTCAGGGTTCCTGCCGGAACAGGGTGCCCACGCTAGCCTCCTAGGTGTCCAGAAAACTGTGCTGCCGTGGAAGTTACCCAGAGCAGAGGCCACCGCCTCATGGAAACTGCTGCACGCCTCCGCTTCTGCACGGCAGGTCTGGGCCTTACTTCCAGGCATCTGTTCACGCTGGGTGTGCCGTTAGCGACACCGCGTGGTGAGATGCTGACTTTCTCCTCAGGCAGAGTGACTTCGGGTACGAGGTCCTCCAAGTACTCAAAGCACACTGTTTTCTCACGGAAGCTCACACAAGGGCCATGACACAGTCGGACTCACCAGAAATGTTGTCCTGAGGCTGTTCGAGGACTCTGGTAATGTAGCTCTCCTCAAGGAACGTACAGGGTGCTGCCCATCCCTCGGCAGGCACAGAGGGCCTCCGAGGGATCAACCAATGGGTCCCGAAGTGGCTCAGCCGGCCCACGGGGGTCTGGAGGTACTCAGTGAACCTCGAGGGAAAGTGATGTATACCCGAGAGGCCTAGGAGTCCTCAAAAGTGTACTTGCTTTCACATCAAGCATTTAATCGACTAAGAATTCATGGAAACAGCTGCCTGCCTCCCTTTCTGCACGGCTACTAGGGGCCTAACCTGGAGGCAAGTTTTCACGTTGAGATTCCCTTTAGCTCTAGAGCTTGTCAGGCGGACCCCAACCGCGGCCACGGAAGCACCTGGTTCAGACAGAACAGACTCATACTTTTCCGCGAAGCATTCTTACAGGGTTGACAGGCCTGTCAAGAGCAGGGAATGTCAGATAGCTTCAAGGCAGCATGAATGCAGCCTTCAAAATGGGAAAGCAAGGCTAGTTCCCGCAGGCCCCCGTTTCCATGGGCACACTCAGCATACACCCCTGTGGTTTCTAACAAGTCTAAAGCCACACTGGTGACCCTGTGTTTCCACCCCTGAATCAACCTCTCGAAGTAGGGTGTTCTGCATCAAGCGAACTGCCTCAACCAAGGAACGCCGCAGCTGCTCCTCTGGGCCTGTGGCTATCCAAAAGCCTGCAGTGTCACAGGAAGAGCAGGACTTAGTTAAATGGCAGTAAGAACGCACGACGACTATCTCTGGGAGGCACGGTGACTTCAGGCAGGAGCTCCTAGATGGAATGCGAAGCCGAGGGTTACTCGGAGTTCAGCTCAGACCAGGGCAATGCGTAAGACTTCGACGCCATGAGGGAGGTGCCACAACGGTGTTCGTGAACGTGTGCGAGTGCTGAGGAAATTAAGCTGCTCCCAAAGAGAGTGCAGTGCGTTTCCCTACGCTCGGCATACACAGAGGGGCTCTAAAGGGCTACGGGCCCGGATGTTGCTTAGCAGACCCAGGAGGGCCTGGGGGTACTCAGGGTTCCTGCCGGAACAGGGTGCCCACGCTAGCCTCCTAGGTGTCCAGAAAACTGTGCTGCCGTGGAAGTTACCCAGAGCAGAGGCCACCGCCTCATGGAAACTGCTGCACGCCTCCGCTTCTGCACGGCAGGTCTGGGCCTTACTTCCAGGCATCTGTTCACGCTGGGTGTGCCGTTAGCGACACCGCGTGGTGAGATGCTGACTTTCTCCTCAGGCAGAGTGACTTCGGGTACGAGGTCCTCCAAGTACTCAAAGCACACTGTTTTCTCACGGAAGCTCACACAAGGGCCATGACACAGTCGGACTCACCAGAAATGTTGTCCTGAGGCTGTTCGAGGACTCTGGTAATGTAGCTCTCCTCAAGGAACGTACAGGGTGCTGCCCATCCCTCGGCAGGCACAGAGGGCCTCCGAGGGATCAACCAATGGGTCCCGAAGTGGCTCAGCCGGCCCACGGGGGTCTGGAGGTACTCAGTGAACCTCGAGGGAAAGTGATGTATACCCGAGAGGCCTAGGAGTCCTCAAAAGTGTACTTGCTTTCACATCAAGCATTTAATCGACTAAGAATTCATGGAAACAGCTGCCTGCCTCCCTTTCTGCACGGCTACTAGGGGCCTAACCTGGAGGCAAGTTTTCACGTTGAGATTCCCTTTAGCTCTAGAGCTTGTCAGGCGGACCCCAACCGCGGCCACGGAAGCACCTGGTTCAGACAGAACAGACTCATACTTTTCCGCGAAGCATTCTTACAGGGTTGACAGGCCTGTCAAGAGCAGGGAATGTCAGATAGCTTCAAGGCAGCATGAATGCAGCCTTCAAAATGGGAAAGCAAGGCTAGTTCCCGCAGGCCCCCGTTTCCATGGGCACACTCAGCATACACCCCTGTGGTTTCTGACAAGTCTAAAGCCACACTGGTGACCCTGTGTTTCCACCCCTGAATCAACCTCTCGAAGTAGGGTGTTCTGCATCAAGCGAACTGCCTCAACCAAGGAACGCCGCAGCTGCTCCTCTGGGCCTGTGGCTATCCAAAAGCCTGCAGTGTCACAGGAAGAGCAGGACTTAGTTAAATGGCAGTAAGAACGCACGCCGACTATCTCTGGGAGGCACGGTGACTTCAGGCAGGAGCTCCTAGATGGAATGCGAAGCCGAGGGTTACTCGGAGTTCAGCTCAGACCAGGGCAATGCGTAAGACTTCGACGCCATGAGGGAGGTGCCACAACGGTGTTCGTGAACGTGTGCGAGTGCTGAGGAAATTAAGCTGCTCCCAAAGAGAGTGCAGTGCGTTTCCCTACGCTCGGCATACACAGAGGGGCTCTAAAGGGCTACGGGCCCGGATGTTGCTTAGCAGACCCAGGAGGGCCTGGGGGTACTCAGGGTTCCTGCCGGAACAGGGTGCCCACGCTAGCCTCCTAGGTGTCCAGAAAACTGTGCTGCCGTGGAAGTTACCCAGAGCAGAGGCCACCGCCTCATGGAAACTGCTGCACGCCTCCGCTTCTGCACGGCAGGTCTGGGCCTTACTTCCAGGCATCTGTTCACGCTGGGTGTGCCGTTAGCGACACCGCGTGGTGAGATGCTGACTTTCTCCTCAGGCAGAGTGACTTCGGGTACGAGGTCCTCCAAGTACTCAAAGCACACTGTTTTCTCACGGAAGCTCACACAAGGGCCATGACACAGTCGGACTCACCAGAAATGTTGTCCTGAGGCTGTTCGAGGACTCTGGTAATGTAGCTCTCCTCAAGGAACGTACAGGGTGCTGCCCATCCCTCGGCAGGCACAGAGGGCCTCCGAGGGATCAACCAATGGGTCCCGAAGTGGCTCAGCCGGCCCACGGGGGTCTGGAGGTACTCAGTGAACCTCGAGGGAAAGTGATGTATACCCGAGAGGCCTAGGAGTCCTCAAAAGTGTACTTGCTTTCACATCAAGCATTTAATCGACTAAGAATTCATGGAAACAGCTGCCTGCCTCCCTTTCTGCACGGCTACTAGGGGCCTAACCTGGAGGCAAGTTTTCACGTTGAGATTCCCTTTAGCTCTAGAGCTTGTCAGGCGGACCCCAACCGCGGCCACGGAAGCACCTGGTTCAGACAGAACAGACTCATACTTTTCCGCGAAGCATTCTTACAGGGTTGACAGGCCTGTCAAGAGCAGGGAATGTCAGGTAGCTTCAAGGCAGCATGAATGCAGCCTTCAAAATGGGAAAGCAAGGGTAGTTCCCGCAGGCCCCCGTTTCCATGGGCACACTCAGCATACACCCCTGTGGTTTCTTACAAGTCTAAAGCCACACTGGTGACCCTGTGTTTCCACCCCTGAATCAACTTCTCGAAGTAGGGTGTTCTGCATCAAGCGAACTGCCTCAACCAAGGAACGCCGCAGCTGCTCCTCTGGGCCTGTGGCTATCCAAAAGCCTGCAGTGTCACAGGAAGAGCAGGACTTAGTTAAATGGCAGTAAGAACGCACGCCGACTATCTCTGGGAGGCACGGTGACTTCAGGCAGGAGCTCCTAGATGGAATGCGAAGCCGAGGGTTACTCGGAGTTCAGCTCAGACCAGGGCAATGCGTAAGACTTCGACGCCATGAGGGAGGTGCCACAACGGTGTTCGTGAACGTGTGCGAGTGCTGAGGAAATTAAGCTGCTCCCAAAGAGAGTGCAGTGCGTTTCCCTACGCTCGGCATACACAGAGGGGCTCTAAAGGGCTACGGGCCCGGATGTTGCTTAGCAGACCCAGGAGGGCCTGGGGGTACTCAGGGTTCCTGCCGGAACAGGGTGCCCACGCTAGCCTCCTAGGTGTCCAGAAAACTGTGCTGCCGTGGAAGTTACCCAGAGCAGAGGCCACCGCCTCATGGAAACTGCTGCACGCCTCCGCTTCTGCACGGCAGGTCTGGGCCTTACTTCCAGGCATCTGTTCACGCTGGGTGTGCCGTTAGCGACACCGCGTGGTGAGATGCTGACTTTCTCCTCAGGCAGAGTGACTTCGGGTACGAGGTCCTCCAAGTACTCAAAGCACACTGTTTTCTCACGGAAGCTCACACAAGGGCCATGACACAGTCGGACTCACCAGAAATGTTGTCCTGAGGCTGTTCGAGGACTCTGGTAATGTAGCTCTCCTCAAGGAACGTACAGGGTGCTGCCCATCCCTCGGCAGGCACAGAGGGCCTCCGAGGGATCAACCAATGGGTCCCGAAGTGGCTCAGCCGGCCCACGGGGGTCTGGAGGTACTCAGTGAACCTCGAGGGAAAGTGATGTATACCCGAGAGGCCTAGGAGTCCTCAAAAGTGTACTTGCTTTCACATCAAGCATTTAATCGACTAAGAATTCATGGAAACAGCTGCCTGCCTCCCTTTCTGCACGGCTACTAGGGGCCTAACCTGGAGGCAAGTTTTCACGTTGAGATTCCCTTTAGCTCTAGAGCTTGTCAGGCGGACCCCAACCGCGGCCACGGAAGCACCTGGTTCAGACAGAACAGACTCATACTTTTCCGCGAAGCATTCTTACAGGGTTGACAGGCCTGTCAAGAGCAGGGAATGTCAGATAGCTTCAAGGCAGCATGAATGCAGCCTTCAAAATGGGAAAGCAAGGCTAGTTCCCGCAGGCCCCCGTTTCCATGGGCACACTCAGCATACACCCCTGTGGTTTCTGACAAGTCTAAAGCCACACTGGTGACCCTGTGTTTCCACCCCTGAATCAACTTCTCGAAGTAGGGTGTTCTGCATCAAGCGAACTGCCTCAACCAAGGAACGCCGCAGCTGCTCCTCTGGGCCTGTGGCTATCCAAAAGCCTGCAGTGTCACAGGAAGAGCAGGACTTAGTTAAATGGCAGTAAGAACGCACGACGACTATCTCTGGGGGGCACGGTGACTTCAGGCAGGAGCTCCTAGATGGAATGCGAAGCCGAGGGTTACTCGGAGTTCAGCTCAGACCAGGGCAATGCGTAAGACTTCGACGCCATGAGGGAGGTGCCACAACGGTGTTCGTGAACGTGTGCGAGTGCTGAGGAAATTAAGCTGCTCCCAAAGAGAGTGCAGTGCGTTTCCCTACGCTCGGCATACACAGAGGGGCTCTAAAGGGCTACGGGCCCGGATGTTGCTTAGCAGACCCAGGAGGGCCTGGGGGTACTCAGGGTTCCTGCCGGAACAGGGTGCCCACGCTAGCCTCCTAGGTGTCCAGAAAACTGTGCTGCCGTGGAAGTTACCCAGAGCAGAGGCCACCGCCTCATGGAAACTGCTGCACGCCTCCGCTTCTGCACGGCAGGTCTGGGCCTTACTTCCAGGCATCTGTTCACGCTGGGTGTGCCGTTAGCGACACCGCGTGGTGAGATGCTGACTTTCTCCTCAGGCAGAGTGACTTCGGGTACGAGGTCCTCCAAGTACTCAAAGCACACTGTTTTCTCACGGAAGCTCACACAAGGGCCATGACACAGTCGGACTCACCAGAAATGTTGTCCTGAGGCTGTTCGAGGACTCTGGTAATGTAGCTCTCCTCAAGGAACGTACAGGGTGCTGCCCATCCCTCGGCAGGCACAGAGGGCCTCCGAGGGATCAACCAATGGGTCCCGAAGTGGCTCAGCCGGCCCACGGGGGTCTGGAGGTACTCAGTGAACCTCGAGGGAAAGTGATGTATACCCAAGAGGCCTAGGAGTCCTCAAAAGTGTACTTGCTTTCACATCAAGCATTTAATCGACTAAGAATTCATGGAAACAGCTGCCTGCCTCCCTTTCTGCACGGCTACTAGGGGCCTAACCTGGAGGCAAGTTTTCACGTTGAGATTCCCTTTAGCTCTAGAGCTTGTCAGGCGGACCCCAACCGCGGCCACGGAAGCACCTGGTTCAGACAGAACAGACTCATACTTTTCCGCGAAGCATTCTTACAGGGTTGACAGGCCTGTCAAGAGCAGGGAATGTCAGGTAGCTTCAAGGCAGCATGAATGCAGCCTTCAAAATGGGAAAGCAAGGGTAGTTCCCGCAGGCCCCCGTTTCCATGGGCACACTCAGCATACACCCCTGTGGTTTCTGACAAGTCTAAAGCCACACTGGTGACCCTGTGTTTCCACCCCTGAATCAACTTCTCGAAGTAGGGTGTTCTGCATCAAGCGAACTGCCTCAACCAAGGAACGCCGCAGCTGCTCCTCTGGGCCTGTGGCTATCCAAAAGCCTGCAGTGTCACAGGAAGAGCAGGACTTACTTAAATGGCAGTAAGAACGCACGCCGACTATCTCTGGGAGGCACGGTGACTTCAGGCAGGAGCTCCTAGATGGAATGCGAAGCCGAGGGTTACTCGGAGTTCAGCTCAGACCAGGGCAATGCGTAAGACTTCGACGCCATGAGGGAGGTGCCACAACGGTGTTCGTGAACGTGTGCGAGTGCTGAGGAAATTAAGCTGCTCCCAAAGAGAGTGCAGTGCGTTTCCCTACGCTCGGCATACACAGAGGGGCTCTAAAGGGCTACGGGCCCGGATGTTGCTTAGCAGACCCAGGAGGGCCTGGGGGTACTCAGGGTTCCTGCCGGAACAGGGTGCCCACGCTAGCCTCCTAGGTGTCCAGAAAACTGTGCTGCCGTGGAAGTTACCCAGAGCAGAGGCCACCGCCTCATGGAAACTGCTGCACGCCTCCGCTTCTGCACGGCAGGTCTGGGCCTTACTTCCAGGCATCTGTTCACGCTGGGTGTGCCGTTAGCGACACCGCGTGGTGAGATGCTGACTTTCTCCTCAGGCAGAGTGACTTCGGGTACGAGGTCCTCCAAGTACTCAAAGCACACTGTTTTCTCACGGAAGCTCACACAAGGGCCATGACACAGTCGGACTCACCAGAAATGTTGTCCTGAGGCTGTTCGAGGACTCTGGTAATGTAGCTCTCCTCAAGGAACGTACAGGGTGCTGCCCATCCCTCGGCAGGCACAGAGGGCCTCCGAGGGATCAACCAATGGGTCCCGAAGTGGCTCAGCCGGCCCACGGGGGTCTGGAGGTACTCAGTGAACCTCGAGGGAAAGTGATGTATACCCGAGAGGCCTAGGAGTCCTCAAAAGTGTACTTGCTTTCACATCAAGCATTTAATCGACTAAGAATTCATGGAAACAGCTGCCTGCCTCCCTTTCTGCACGGCTACTAGGGGCCTAACCTGGAGGCAAGTTTTCACGTTGAGATTCCCTTTAGCTCTAGAGCTTGTCAGGCGGACCCCAACCGCGGCCACGGAAGCACCTGGTTCAGACAGAACAGACTCATACTTTTCCGCGAAGCATTCTTACAGGGTTGACAGGCCTGTCAAGAGCAGGGAATGTCAGGTAGCTTCAAGGCAGCATGAATGCAGCCTTCAAAATGGGAAAGCAAGGGTAGTTCCCGCAGGCCCCCGTTTCCATGGGCACACTCAGCATACACCCCTGTGGTTTCTTACAAGTCTAAAGCCACACTGGTGACCCTGTGTTTCCACCCCTGAATCAACTTCTCGAAGTAGGGTGTTCTGCATCAAGCGAACTGCCTCAACCAAGGAACGCCGCAGCTGCTCCTCTGGGCCTGTGGCTATCCAAAAGCCTGCAGTGTCACAGGAAGAGCAGGACTTAGTTAAATGGCAGTAAGAACGCACGCCGACTATCTCTGGGAGGCACGGTGACTTCAGGCAGGAGCTCCTAGATGGAATGCGAAGCCGAGGGTTACTCGGAGTTCAGCTCAGACCAGGGCAATGCGTAAGACTTCGACGCCATGAGGGAGGTGCCACAACGGTGTTCGTGAACGTGTGCGAGTGCTGAGGAAATTAAGCTGCTCCCAAAGAGAGTGCAGTGCGTTTCCCTACGCTCGGCATACACAGAGGGGCTCTAAAGGGCTACGGGCCCGGATGTTGCTTAGCAGACCCAGGAGGGCCTGGGGGTACTCAGGGTTCCTGCCGGAACAGGGTGCCCACGCTAGCCTCCTAGGTGTCCAGAAAACTGTGCTGCCGTGGAAGTTACCCAGAGCAGAGGCCACCGCCTCATGGAAACTGCTGCACGCCTCCGCTTCTGCACGGCAGGTCTGGGCCTTACTTCCAGGCATCTGTTCACGCTGGGTGTGCCGTTAGCGACACCGCGTGGTGAGATGCTGACTTTCTCCTCAGGCAGAGTGACTTCGGGTACGAGGTCCTCCAAGTACTCAAAGCACACTGTTTTCTCACGGAAGCTCACACAAGGGCCATGACACAGTCGGACTCACCAGAAATGTTGTCCTGAGGCTGTTCGAGGACTCTGGTAATGTAGCTCTCCTCAAGGAACGTACAGGGTGCTGCCCATCCCTCGGCAGGCACAGAGGGCCTCCGAGGGATCAACCAATGGGTCCCGAAGTGGCTCAGCCGGCCCACGGGGGTCTGGAGGTACTCAGTGAACCTCGAGGGAAAGTGATGTATACCCGAGAGGCCTAGGAGTCCTCAAAAGTGTACTTGCTTTCACATCAAGCATTTAATCGACTAAGAATTCATGGAAACAGCTGCCTGCCTCCCTTTCTGCACGGCTACTAGGGGCCTAACCTGGAGGCAAGTTTTCACGTTGAGATTCCCTTTAGCTCTAGAGCTTGTCAGGCGGACCCCAACCGCGGCCACGGAAGCACCTGGTTCAGACAGAACAGACTCATACTTTTCCGCGAAGCATTCTTACAGGGTTGACAGGCCTGTCAAGAGCAGGGAATGTCAGATAGCTTCAAGGCAGCATGAATGCAGCCTTCAAAATGGGAAAGCAAGGCTAGTTCCCGCAGGCCCCCGTTTCCATGGGCACACTCAGCATACACCCCTGTGGTTTCTGACAAGTCTAAAGCCACACTGGTGACCCTGTGTTTCCACCCCTGAATCAACTTCTCGAAGTAGGGTGTTCTGCATCAAGCGAACTGCCTCAACCAAGGAACGCCGCAGCTGCTCCTCTGGGCCTGTGGCTATCCAAAAGCCTGCAGTGTCACAGGAAGAGCAGGACTTAGTTAAATGGCAGTAAGAACGCACGACGACTATCTCTGGGGGGCACGGTGACTTCAGGCAGGAGCTCCTAGATGGAATGCGAAGCCGAGGGTTACTCGGAGTTCAGCTCAGACCAGGGCAATGCGTAAGACTTCGACGCCATGAGGGAGGTGCCACAACGGTGTTCGTGAACGTGTGCGAGTGCTGAGGAAATTAAGCTGCTCCCAAAGAGAGTGCAGTGCGTTTCCCTACGCTCGGCATACACAGAGGGGCTCTAAAGGGCTACGGGCCCGGATGTTGCTTAGCAGACCCAGGAGGGCCTGGGGGTACTCAGGGTTCCTGCCGGAACAGGGTGCCCACGCTAGCCTCCTAGGTGTCCAGAAAACTGTGCTGCCGTGGAAGTTACCCAGAGCAGAGGCCACCGCCTCATGGAAACTGCTGCACGCCTCCGCTTCTGCACGGCAGGTCTGGGCCTTACTTCCAGGCATCTGTTCACGCTGGGTGTGCCGTTAGCGACACCGCGTGGTGAGATGCTGACTTTCTCCTCAGGCAGAGTGACTTCGGGTACGAGGTCCTCCAAGTACTCAAAGCACACTGTTTTCTCACGGAAGCTCACACAAGGGCCATGACACAGTCGGACTCACCAGAAATGTTGTCCTGAGGCTGTTCGAGGACTCTGGTAATGTAGCTCTCCTCAAGGAACGTACAGGGTGCTGCCCATCCCTCGGCAGGCACAGAGGGCCTCCGAGGGATCAACCAATGGGTCCCGAAGTGGCTCAGCCGGCCCACGGGGGTCTGGAGGTACTCAGTGAACCTCGAGGGAAAGTGATGTATACCCAAGAGGCCTAGGAGTCCTCAAAAGTGTACTTGCTTTCACATCAAGCATTTAATCGACTAAGAATTCATGGAAACAGCTGCCTGCCTCCCTTTCTGCACGGCTACTAGGGGCCTAACCTGGAGGCAAGTTTTCACGTTGAGATTCCCTTTAGCTCTAGAGCTTGTCAGGCGGACCCCAACCGCGGCCACGGAAGCACCTGGTTCAGACAGAACAGACTCATACTTTTCCGCGAAGCATTCTTACAGGGTTGACAGGCCTGTCAAGAGCAGGGAATGTCAGGTAGCTTCAAGGCAGCATGAATGCAGCCTTCAAAATGGGAAAGCAAGGGTAGTTCCCGCAGGCCCCCGTTTCCATGGGCACACTCAGCATACACCCCTGTGGTTTCTGACAAGTCTAAAGCCACACTGGTGACCCTGTGTTTCCACCCCTGAATCAACTTCTCGAAGTAGGGTGTTCTGCATCAAGCGAACTGCCTCAACCAAGGAACGCCGCAGCTGCTCCTCTGGGCCTGTGGCTATCCAAAAGCCTGCAGTGTCACAGGAAGAGCAGGACTTACTTAAATGGCAGTAAGAACGCACGCCGACTATCTCTGGGAGGCACGGTGACTTCAGGCAGGAGCTCCTAGATGGAATGCGAAGCCGAGGGTTACTCGGAGTTCAGCTCAGACCAGGGCAATGCGTAAGACTTCGACGCCATGAGGGAGGTGCCACAACGGTGTTCGTGAACGTGTGCGAGTGCTGAGGAAATTAAGCTGCTCCCAAAGAGAGTGCAGTGCGTTTCCCTACGCTCGGCATACACAGAGGGGCTCTAAAGGGCTACGGGCCCGGATGTTGCTTAGCAGACCCAGGAGGGCCTGGGGGTACTCAGGGTTCCTGCCGGAACAGGGTGCCCACGCTAGCCTCCTAGGTGTCCAGAAAACTGTGCTGCCGTGGAAGTTACCCAGAGCAGAGGCCACCGCCTCATGGAAACTGCTGCACGCCTCCGCTTCTGCACGGCAGGTCTGGGCCTTACTTCCAGGCATCTGTTCACGCTGGGTGTGCCGTTAGCGACACCGCGTGGTGAGATGCTGACTTTCTCCTCAGGCAGAGTGACTTCGGGTACGAGGTCCTCCAAGTACTCAAAGCACACTGTTTTCTCACGGAAGCTCACACAAGGGCCATGACACAGTCGGACTCACCAGAAATGTTGTCCTGAGGCTGTTCGAGGACTCTGGTAATGTAGCTCTCCTCAAGGAACGTACAGGGTGCTGCCCATCCCTCGGCAGGCACAGAGGGCCTCCGAGGGATCAACCAATGGGTCCCGAAGTGGCTCAGCCGGCCCACGGGGGTCTGGAGGTACTCAGTGAACCTCGAGGGAAAGTGATGTATACCCGAGAGGCCTAGGAGTCCTCAAAAGTGTACTTGCTTTCACATCAAGCATTTAATCGACTAAGAATTCATGGAAACAGCTGCCTGCCTCCCTTTCTGCACGGCTACTAGGGGCCTAACCTGGAGGCAAGTTTTCACGTTGAGATTCCCTTTAGCTCTAGTGCTTGTCAGGCGGACCCCAACCGCGGCCACGGAAGCACCTGGTTCAGACAGAACAGACTCATACTTTTCCGCGAAGCATTCTTACAGGGTTGACAGGCCTGTCAAGAGCAGGGAATGTCAGATAGCTTCAAGGCAGCATGAATGCAGCCTTCAAAATGGGAAAGCAAGGGTAGTTCCCGCAGGCCCCCGTTTCCATGGGCACACTCAGCATACACCCCTGTGGTTTCTGACAAGTGTAAAGCCACACAGGTGACCCTGTGTTTCCACCCCTGAATCAACTTCTCGAAGTAGGGTGTTCTGCATCAAGCGAACTGCCTCAACCAAGGAACGCCGCAGCTGCTCCTCTGGGCCTGTGGCTATCCAAAAGCCTGCGGTGTCACAGGAAGAGCAGGACTTAGTTAAATGGCAGTAAGAACGCACGACGACTATCTCTGGGAGGCACGGTGACTTCAGGCAGGAGCTCCTAGATGGAATGCGAAGCCGAGGGTTACTCGGAGTTCAGCTCAGACCAGGGCAATGCGTAAGACTTCGACGCCATGAGGGAGGTGCCACAACGGTGTTCGTGAACGTGTGCGAGTGCTGAGGAAATTAAGCTGCTCCCAAAGAGAGTGCAGTGCGTTTCCCTACGCTCGGCATACACAGAGGGGCTCTAAAGGGCTACGGGCCCGGATGTTGCTTAGCAGACCCAGGAGGGCCTGGGGGTACTCAGGGTTCCTGCCGGAACAGGGTGCCCACGCTAGCCTCCTAGGTGTCCAGAAAACTGTGCTGCCGTGGAAGTTACCCAGAGCAGAGGCCACCGCCTCATGGAAACTGCTGCACGCCTCCGCTTCTGCACGGCAGGTCTGGGCCTTACTTCCAGGCATCTGTTCACGCTGGGTGTGCCGTTAGCGACACCGCGTGGTGAGATGCTGACTTTCTCCTCAGGCAGAGTGACTTCGGGTACGAGGTCCTCCAAGTACTCAAAGCACACTGTTTTCTCACGGAAGCTCACACAAGGGCCATGACACAGTCGGACTCACCAGAAATGTTGTCCTGAGGCTGTTCGAGGACTCTGGTAATGTAGCTCTCCTCAAGGAACGTACAGGGTGCTGCCCATCCCTCGGCAGGCACAGAGGGCCTCCGAGGGATCAACCAATGGGTCCCGAAGTGGCTCAGCCGGCCCACGGGGGTCTGGAGGTACTCAGTGAACCTCGAGGGAAAGTGATGTATACCCGAGAGGCCTAGGAGTCCTCAAAAGTGTACTTGCTTTCACATCAAGCATTTAATCGACTAAGAATTCATGGAAACAGCTGCCTGCCTCCCTTTCTGCACGGCTACTAGGGGCCTAACCTGGAGGCAAGTTTTCACGTTGAGATTCCCTATAGCGCTAGAGTTTGTCAGGCGGACCCCAACCGCGGCCACGGAAGCACCTGGTTTAGACAGAAAAGACTCATAATTTTCCCCGAAGCATTCTTACAGGGTTGACAGGCCTGTCAAGAGCAGGGAATGTCAGATAGCTTCAAGGCAGCATGAATGCAGCCTTCAAAATGGGAAAGCAAGGGTAGTTCCCGCAGGCCCCCGTTTCCATGGGCACACTCAGCATACACCCCTGTGGTTTCTAACAAGTCTAAAGCCACACTGGTGACCCTGTGTTTCCACCCCTGAATCAACTTCTCGAAGTAGGGTGTTCTGCATCAAGCGAACTGCCTCAACCAAGGAACGCCGCAGCTGCTCCTCTGGGCCTGTGGCTATCCAAAAGCCTGCAGTGTCACAGGAAGAGCAGGACTTAGTTAAATGGCAGTAAGAACGCACGCCGACTATCTCTGGGAGGCACGGTGACTTCAGGCAGGAGCTCCTAGATGGAATGCGAAGCCGAGGGTTACTCGGAGTTCAGCTCAGACCAGGGCAATGCGTAAGACTTCGACGCCATGAGGGAGGTGCCACAACGGTGTTCGTGAACGTGTGCGAGTGCTGAGGAAATTAAGCTGCTCCTAAAGAGAGTGCAGTGCGTTTCCCTACGCTCGGCATACACAGAGGGGCTCTAAAGGGCTACGGGCCCGGATGTTGCTTAGCAGACCCAGGAGGGCCTGGGGGTACTCAGGGTTCCTGCCGGAACAGGGTGCCCACGCTAGCCTCCTAGGTGTCCAGAAAACTGTGCTGCCGTGGAAGTTACCCAGAGCAGAGGCCACCGCCTCATGGAAACTGCTGCACGCCTCCGCTTCTGCACGGCAGGTCTGGGCCTTACTTCCAGGCATCTGTTCACGCTGGGTGTGCCGTTAGCGACACCGCGTGGTGAGATGCTGACTTTCTCCTCAGGCAGAGTGACTTCGGGTACGAGGTCCTCCAAGTACTCAAAGCACACTGTTTTCTCCCGGAAGCTCACACAAGGGCCATGACACAGTCGGACTCACCAGAAATGTTGTCCTGAGGCTGTTCGAGGACTCTGGTAATGTAGCTCTCCTCAAGGAACGTACAGGGTGCTGCCCATCCCTCGGCAGGCACAGAGGGCCTCCGAGGGATCAACCAATGGGTCCCGAAGTGGCTCAGCCGGCCCACGGGGGTCTGGAGGTACTCAGTGAACCTCGAGGGAAAGTGATGTATACCCGAGAGGCCTAGGAGTCCTCAAAAGTGTACTTGCTTTCACATCAAGCATTTAATCGACTAAGAATTCATGGAAACAGCTGCCTGCCTCCCTTTCTGCACGGCTACTAGGGGCCTAACCTGGAGGCAAGTTTTCACGTTGAGATTCCCTATAGCGCTAGAGTTTGTCAGGCGGACCCCAACCGCGGCCACGGAAGCACCTGGTTCAGACAGAACAGACTCATACTTTTCCGCGAAGCATTCTTACAGGGTTGACAGGCCTGTCAAGAGCAGGGAATGTCAGATAGCTTCAAGGCAGCATGAATGCAGCCTTCAAAATGGGAAAGCAAGGGTAGTTCCCGCAGGCCCCCGTTTCCATGGGCACACTCAGCATACACCCCTGTGGTTTCTAACAAGTCTAAAGCCACACTGGTGACCCTGTGTTTCCACCCCTGAATCAACTTCTCGAAGTAGGGTGTTCTGCATCAAGCGAACTGCCTCAACCAAGGAACGCCGCAGCTGCTCCTCTGGGCCTGTGGCTATCCAAAAGCCTGCAGTGTCACAGGAAGAGCAGGACTTAGTTAAATGGCAGTAAGAACGCACGCCGACTATCTCTGGGAGGCACGGTGACTTCAGGCAGGAGCTCCTAGATGGAATGCGAAGCCGAGGGTTACTCGGAGTTCAGCTCAGACCAGGGCAATGCGTAAGACTTCGACGCCATGAGGGAGGTGCCACAACGGTGTTCGTGAACGTGTGCGAGTGCTGAGGAAATTAAGCTGCTCCCAAAGAGAGTGCAGTGCGTTTCCCTACGCTCGGCATACACAGAGGGGCTCTAAAGGGCTACGGGCCCGGATGTTGCTTAGCAGACCCAGGAGGGCCTGGGGGTACTCAGGGTTCCTGCCGGAACAGGGTGCCCACGCTAGCCTCCTAGGTGTCCAGAAAACTGTGCTGCCGTGGAAGTTACCCAGAGCAGAGGCCACCGCCTCATGGAAACTGCTGCACGCCTCCGCTTCTGCACGGCAGGTCTGGGCCTTACTTCCAGGCATCTGTTCACGCTGGGTGTGCCGTTAGCGACACCGCGTGGTGAGATGCTGACTTTCTCCTCAGGCAGAGTGACTTCGGGTACGAGGTCCTCCAAGTACTCAAAGCACACTGTTTTCTCACGGAAGCTCACACAAGGGCCATGACACAGTCGGACTCACCAGAAATGTTGTCCTGAGGCTGTTCGAGGACTCTGGTAATGTAGCTCTCCTCAAGGAACGTACAGGGTGCTGCCCATCCCTCGGCAGGCACAGAGGGCCTCCGAGGGATCAACCAATGGGTCCCGAAGTGGCTCAGCCGGCCCACGGGGGTCTGGAGGTACTCAGTGAACCTCGAGGGAAAGTGATGTATACCCGAGAGGCCTAGGAGTCCTCAAAAGTGTACTTGCTTTCACATCAAGCATTTAATCGACTAAGAATTCATGGAAACAGCTGCCTGCCTCCCTTTCTGCACGGCTACTAGGGGCCTAACCTGGAGGCAAGTTTTCACGTTGAGATTCCCTTTAGCTCTAGAGCTTGTCAGGCGGACCCCAACCGCGGCCACGGAAGCACCTGGTTCAGACAGAACAGACTCATACTTTTCCGCGAAGCATTCTTACAGGGTTGACAGGCCTGTCAAGAGCAGGGAATGTCAGGTAGCTTCAAGGCAGCATGAATGCAGCCTTCAAAATGGGAAAGCAAGGGTAGTTCCCGCAGGCCCCCGTTTCCATGGGCACACTCAGCATACACCCCTGTGGTTTCTAACAAGTCTAAAGCCACACTGGTGACCCTGTGTTTCCACCCCTGAATCAACTTCTCGAAGTAGGGTGTTCTGCATCAAGCGAACTGCCTCAACCAAGGAACGCCGCAGCTGCTCCTCTGGGCCTGTGGCTATCCAAAAGCCTGCAGTGTCACAGGAAGAGCAGGACTTACTTAAATGGCAGTAAGAACGCACGACGACTATCTCTGGGAGGCACGGTGACTTCAGGCAGGAGCTCCTAGATGGAATGCGAAGCCGAGGGTTACTCGGAGTTCAGCTCAGACCAGGGCAATGCGTAAGACTTCGACGCCATGAGGGAGGTGCCACAACGGTGTTCGTGAACGTGTGCGAGTGCTGAGGAAATTAAGCTGCTCCCAAAGAGAGTGCAGTGCGTTTCCCTACGCTCGGCATACACAGAGGGGCTCTAAAGGGCTACGGGCCCGGATGTTGCTTAGCAGACCCAGGAGGGCCTGGGGGTACTCAGGGTTCCTGCCGGAACAGGGTGCCCACGCTAGCCTCCTAGGTGTCCAGAAAACTGTGCTGCCGTGGAAGTTACCCAGAGCAGAGGCCACCGCCTCATGGAAACTGCTGCACGCCTCCGCTTCTGCACGGCAGGTCTGGGCCTTACTTCCAGGCATCTGTTCACGCTGGGTGTGCCGTTAGCGACACCGCGTGGTGAGATGCTGACTTTCTCCTCAGGCAGAGTGACTTCGGGTACGAGGTCCTCCAAGTACTCAAAGCACACTGTTTTCTCACGGAAGCTCACACAAGGGCCATGACACAGTCGGACTCACCAGAAATGTTGTCCTGAGGCTGTTCGAGGACTCTGGTAATGTAGCTCTCCTCAAGGAACGTACAGGGTGCTGCCCATCCCTCGGCAGGCACAGAGGGCCTCCGAGGGATCAACCAATGGGTCCCGAAGTGGCTCAGCCGGCCCACGGGGGTCTGGAGGTACTCAGTGAACCTCGAGGGAAAGTGATGTATACCCGAGAGGCCTAGGAGTCCTCAAAAGTGTACTTGCTTTCACATCAAGCATTTAATCGACTAAGAATTCATGGAAACAGCTGCCTGCCTCCCTTTCTGCACGGCTACTAGGGGCCTAACCTGGAGGCAAGTTTTCACGTTGAGATTCCCTTTAGCTCTAGAGCTTGTCAGGCGGACCCCAACCGCGGCCACGGAAGCACCTGGTTCAGACAGAACAGACTCATACTTTTCCGCGAAGCATTCTTACAGGGTTGACAGGCCTGTCAAGAGCAGGGAATGTCAGGTAGCGTCAAGGCAGCATGAATGCAGCCTTCAAAATGGGAAATCAAGGGTAGTTCCCGCAGGCCCCCGTTTCCATGGGCACACTCAGCATACACCCCTGTGGTTTCTAACAAATCTAAAGGCACACTGGTTACCCTGTGTTTCCACCCCTGAATCAACTTCTCGAAGTAGGGTGTTCTGCATCAAGCGAACTGCCTCAACCAAGGAACGCCGCAGCTGCTCCTCTGGGCCTTTGGCTATTCCAAAGCCTGCAGTGTCACAGGAAGAGCAGGACTTACTTAAATGGCAGTAAGAACGCACGCCGACTATCTCTGGGGGGCACGGTGAATTCAGGCAGGAGCTCCTAGATGGAATGCGAAGCCGAGGGTTACTCGGAGTTCAGCTCAGACCAGGGCAATGCGTAAGACTTCGACGCCGTGAGGGAGGTGCCACAACGGTGTTCGTGAACGTGTGCGAGTGCTGAGGAAATTAAGCTGCTCCCAAAGAGAGTGCAGTGCGTTTTCCTACGCTCGGCATACACAGAAGGGCTCTAAAGGGCTACGGGCCCGGATGTTGCTTAGCAGACCCAGGAGGGCCTGGGGGTACTCAGGGTTCCTGCCGGAACAGGGTGCCCACGCTAGCCTCCTAGGTGTCCAGAAAACTGTGCTGCCGTGGAAGTTACCCAGAGCAGAGGCCACCGCCTCATGGAAACTGCTGCACGCCTCCGCTTCTGCACGGCAGGTCAGGGCCTTACTTCCAGGCATCTGTTCAGGCTGGGTGTGCCGTTAGCGACACTGCATGGTGAGATGCTGACTTTCTCCTCAGGCAGAGTGACTTCGGGAACAAGGTCCTCGAAGTATTCAAAGCACACTGTTTTCTCACGGAAGCTCACACAAGGGCCATGACAAAGTCGGACTCACCAGAAATGTTGTCCTGAGGCTGTTCGAGGACTCTGGAAATGTAGCTCTCCTCAAGGAACGTACAGGGTGTTGCCCATCACTCGGCAGGCACAGAGGGCCTCCGAGGGATCAACCAACGGGTCTCGAAGTGGCTCAGCAGGCCCACGGGGGTCTGGAGGTAGTCAGTGACCTTGGAGGGAAAGTGATGCATACCCGAGAGGTCTACGAGTCCTCAAAAGTGTACTTCCTTTCACATAAAGCATATAAGCGACTAAGAACTGATGGAAATAGCTGCCTGCCTCCCTTTCTGCACGGCTACTAGGGGCCTAACCTGGAGGCAAGTTTTCACGTTGAGATTCCCTTTAGCTCTAGAGCTTGTCAGGCGGACCCCAACCGCGGCCACGGAAGCACCTGGTTCAGACAGAACAGACTCATACTTTTCCGCGAAGCATTCTTACAGGGTTGACAGGCCTGTCAAGAGCAGGGAATGTCAGATAGCTTCAAGGCAGCATGAATGCAGCCTTCAAAATGGGAAAGCAAGGGTAGTTCCCGCAGGCCCCCGTTTCCATGGGCACACTCAGCATACACCCCTGTGGTTTCTGACAAGTCTAAAGCCACACAGGTGACCCTGTGTTTCCACCCCTGAATCAACTTCTCGAAGTAGGGTGTTCTGCATCAAGCGAACTGCCTCAACCAAGGAACGCCGCAGCTGCTCCTCTGGGCCTGTGGCTATCCAAAAGCCTGCAGTGTCACAGGAAGAGCAGGACTTAGTTAAATGGCAGTAAGAACGCACGACGACTATCTCTGGGAGGCACGGTGACTTCAGGCAGGAGCTCCTAGATGGAATGCGAAGCCGAGGGTTACTCGGAGTTCAGCTCAGACCAGGGCAATGCGTAAGACTTCGACGCCATGAGGGAGGTGCCACAACGGTGTTCGTGAACGTGTGCGAGTGCTGAGGAAATTAAGCTGCTCCCAAAGAGAGTGCAGTGCGTTTCCCTACGCTCGGCATACACAGAGGGGCTCTAAAGGGCTACGGGCCCGGATGTTGCTTAGCAGACCCAGGAGGGCCTGGGGGTACTCAGGGTTCCTGCCGGAACAGGGTGCCCACGCTAGCCTCCTAGGTGTCCAGAAAACTGTGCTGCCGTGGAAGTTACCCAGAGCAGAGGCCACCGCCTCATGGAAACTGCTGCACGCCTCCGCTTCTGCACGGCAGGTCTGGGCCTTACTTCCAGGCATCTGTTCACGCTGGGTGTGCCGTTAGCGACACCGCGTGGTGAGATGCTGACTTTCTCCTCAGGCAGAGTGACTTCGGGTACGAGGTCCTCCAAGTACTCAAAGCACACTGTTTTCTCACGGAAGCTCACACAAGGGCCATGACACAGTCGGACTCACCAGAAATGTTGTCCTGAGGCTGTTCGAGGACTCTGGTAATGTAGCTCTCCTCAAGGAACGTACAGGGTGCTGCCCATCCCTCGGCAGGCACAGAGGGCCTCCGAGGGATCAACCAATGGGTCCCGAAGTGGCTCAGCCGGCCCACGGGGGTCTGGAGGTACTCAGTGAACCTCGAGGGAAAGTGATGTATACCCGAGAGGCCTAGGAGTCCTCAAAAGTGTACTTGCTTTCACATCAAGCATTTAATCGACTAAGAATTCATGGAAACAGCTGCCTGCCTCCCTTTCTGCACGGCTACTAGGGGCCTAACCTGGAGGCAAGTTTTCACGTTGAGATTCCCTATAGCGCTAGAGTTTGTCAGGCGGACCCCAACCGCGGCCACGGAAGCACCTGGTTTAGACAGAAAAGACTCATAATTTTCCCCGAAGCATTCTTACAGGGTTGACAGGCCTGTCAAGAGCAGGGAATGTCAGATAGCTTCAAGGCAGCATGAATGCAGCCTTCAAAATGGGAAAGCAAGGGTAGTTCCCGCAGGCCCCCGTTTCCATGGGCACACTCAGCATACACCCCTGTGGTTTCTAACAAGTCTAAAGCCACACTGGTGACCCTGTGTTTCCACCCCTGAATCAACTTCTCGAAGTAGGGTGTTCTGCATCAAGCGAACTGCCTCAACCAAGGAACGCCGCAGCTGCTCCTCTGGGCCTGTGGCTATCCAAAAGCCTGCAGTGTCACAGGAAGAGCAGGACTTACTTAAATGGCAGTAAGAACGCACGCCGACTATCTCTGGGAGGCACGGTGACTTCAGGCAGGAGCTCCTAGATGGAATGCGAAGCCGAGGGTTACTCGGAGTTCAGCTCAGACCAGGGCAATGCGTAAGACTTCGACGCCATGAGGGAGGTGCCACAACGGTGTTCGTGAACGTGTGCGAGTGCTGAGGAAATTAAGCTGCTCCCAAAGAGAGTGCAGTGCGTTTCCCTACGCTCGGCATACACAGAGGGGCTCTAAAGGGCTACGGGCCCGGATGTTGCTTAGCAGACCCAGGAGGGCCTGGGGGTACTCAGGGTTCCTGCCGGAACAGGGTGCCCACGCTAGCCTCCTAGGTGTCCAGAAAACTGTGCTGCCGTGGAAGTTACCCAGAGCAGAGGCCACCGCCTCATGGAAACTGCTGCACGCCTCCGCTTCTGCACGGCAGGTCTGGGCCTTACTTCCAGGCATCTGTTCACGCTGGGTGTGCCGTTAGCGACACCGCGTGGTGAGATGCTGACTTTCTCCTCAGGCAGAGTGACTTCGGGTACGAGGTCCTCCAAGTACTCAAAGCACACTGTTTTCTCCCGGAAGCTCACACAAGGGCCATGACACAGTCGGACTCACCAGAAATGTTGTCCTGAGGCTGTTCGAGGACTCTGGTAATGTAGCTCTCCTCAAGGAACGTACAGGGTGCTGCCCATCCCTCGGCAGGCACAGAGGGCCTCCGAGGGATCAACCAATGGGTCCCGAAGTGGCTCAGCCGGCCCACGGGGGTCTGGAGGTACTCAGTGAACCTCGAGGGAAAGTGATGTATACCCGAGAGGCCTAGGAGTCCTCAAAAGTGTACTTGCTTTCACATCAAGCATTTAATCGACTAAGAATTCATGGAAACAGCTGCCTGCCTCCCTTTCTGCACGGCTACTAGGGGCCTAACCTGGAGGCAAGTTTTCACGTTGAGATTCCCTATAGCGCTAGAGTTTGTCAGGCGGACCCCAACCGCGGCCACGGAAGCACCTGGTTCAGACAGAACAGACTCATACTTTTCCGCGAAGCATTCTTACAGGGTTGACAGGCCTGTCAAGAGCAGGGAATGTCAGATAGCTTCAAGGCAGCATGAATGCAGCCTTCAAAATGGGAAAGCAAGGGTAGTTCCCGCAGGCCCCCGTTTCCATGGGCACACTCAGCATACACCCCTGTGGTTTCTAACAAGTCTAAAGCCACACTGGTGACCCTGTGTTTCCACCCCTGAATCAACTTCTCGAAGTAGGGTGTTCTGCATCAAGCGAACTGCCTCAACCAAGGAACGCCGCAGCTGCTCCTCTGGGCCTGTGGCTATCCAAAAGCCTGCAGTGTCACAGGAAGAGCAGGACTTAGTTAAATGGCAGTAAGAACGCACGCCGACTATCTCTGGGAGGCACGGTGACTTCAGGCAGGAGCTCCTAGATGGAATGCGAAGCCGAGGGTTACTCGGAGTTCAGCTCAGACCAGGGCAATGCGTAAGACTTCGACGCCATGAGGGAGGTGCCACAACGGTGTTCGTGAACGTGTGCGAGTGCTGAGGAAATTAAGCTGCTCCCAAAGAGAGTGCAGTGCGTTTCCCTACGCTCGGCATACACAGAGGGGCTCTAAAGGGCTACGGGCCCGGATGTTGCTTAGCAGACCCAGGAGGGCCTGGGGGTACTCAGGGTTCCTGCCGGAACAGGGTGCCCACGCTAGCCTCCTAGGTGTCCAGAAAACTGTGCTGCCGTGGAAGTTACCCAGAGCAGAGGCCACCGCCTCATGGAAACTGCTGCACGCCTCCGCTTCTGCACGGCAGGTCTGGGCCTTACTTCCAGGCATCTGTTCACGCTGGGTGTGCCGTTAGCGACACCGCGTGGTGAGATGCTGACTTTCTCCTCAGGCAGAGTGACTTCGGGTACGAGGTCCTCCAAGTACTCAAAGCACACTGTTTTCTCACGGAAGCTCACACAAGGGCCATGACACAGTCGGACTCACCAGAAATGTTGTCCTGAGGCTGTTCGAGGACTCTGGTAATGTAGCTCTCCTCAAGGAACGTACAGGGTGCTGCCCATCCCTCGGCAGGCACAGAGGGCCTCCGAGGGATCAACCAATGGGTCCCGAAGTGGCTCAGCCGGCCCACGGGGGTCTGGAGGTACTCAGTGAACCTCGAGGGAAAGTGATGTATACCCGAGAGGCCTAGGAGTCCTCAAAAGTGTACTTGCTTTCACATCAAGCATTTAATCGACTAAGAATTCATGGAAACAGCTGCCTGCCTCCCTTTCTGCACGGCTACTAGGGGCCTAACCTGGAGGCAAGTTTTCACGTTGAGATTCCCTTTAGCTCTAGAGCTTGTCAGGCGGACCCCAACCGCGGCCACGGAAGCACCTGGTTCAGACAGAACAGACTCATACTTTTCCGCGAAGCATTCTTACAGGGTTGACAGGCCTGTCAAGAGCAGGGAATGTCAGATAGCTTCAAGGCAGCATGAATGCAGCCTTCAAAATGGGAAAGCAAGGCTAGTTCCCGCAGGCCCCCGTTTCCATGGGCACACTCAGCATACACCCCTGTGGTTTCTGACAAGTCTAAAGCCACACAGGTGACCCTGTGTTTCCACCCCTGAATCAACTTCTCGAAGTAGGGTGTTCTGCATCAAGCGAACTGCCTCAACCAAGGAACGCCGCAGCTGCTCCTCTGGGCCTGTGGCTATCCAAAAGCCTGCAGTGTCACAGGAAGAGCAGGACTTAGTTAAATGGCAGTAAGAACGCACGACGACTATCTCTGGGAGGCACGGTGACTTCAGGCAGGAGCTCCTAGATGGAATGCGAAGCCGAGGGTTACTCGGAGTTCAGCTCAGACCAGGGCAATGCGTAAGACTTCGACGCCATGAGGGAGGTGCCACAACGGTGTTCGTGAACGTGTGCGAGTGCTGAGGAAATTAAGCTGCTCCCAAAGAGAGTGCAGTGCGTTTCCCTACGCTCGGCATACACAGAGGGGCTCTAAAGGGCTACGGGCCCGGATGTTGCTTAGCAGACCCAGGAGGGCCTGGGGGTACTCAGGGTTCCTGCCGGAACAGGGTGCCCACGCTAGCCTCCTAGGTGTCCAGAAAACTGTGCTGCCGTGGAAGTTACCCAGAGCAGAGGCCACCGCCTCATGGAAACTGCTGCACGCCTCCGCTTCTGCACGGCAGGTCTGGGCCTTACTTCCAGGCATCTGTTCACGCTGGGTGTGCCGTTAGCGACACCGCGTGGTGAGATGCTGACTTTCTCCTCAGGCAGAGTGACTTCGGGTACGAGGTCCTCCAAGTACTCAAAGCACACTGTTTTCTCACGGAAGCTCACACAAGGGCCATGACACAGTCGGACTCACCAGAAATGTTGTCCTGAGGCTGTTCGAGGACTCTGGTAATGTAGCTCTCCTCAAGGAACGTACAGGGTGCTGCCCATCCCTCGGCAGGCACAGAGGGCCTCCGAGGGATCAACCAATGGGTCCCGAAGTGGCTCAGCCGGCCCACGGGGGTCTGGAGGTACTCAGTGAACCTCGAGGGAAAGTGATGTATACCCGAGAGGCCTAGGAGTCCTCAAAAGTGTACTTGCTTTCACATCAAGCATTTAATCGACTAAGAATTCATGGAAACAGCTGCCTGCCTCCCTTTCTGCACGGCTACTAGGGGCCTAACCTGGAGGCAACTTTTCACGTTGAGATTCCCTATAGCGCTAGAGTTTGTCAGGCGGACCCCAACCGCGGCCACGGAAACACCTGGTTCAGACAGAAAAGACTCATAATTTTCCCCGAAGCATTCTTACAGGGTTGACAGGCCTGTCAAGAGCAGGGAATGTCAGGTAGCTTCAAGGCAGCATGAATGCAGCCTTCAAAATGGGAAAGCAAGGGTAGTTCCCGCAGGCCCCCGTTTCCATGGGCACACTCAGCATACACCCCTGTGGTTTCTAACAAGTCTAAAGCCACACTGGTGACCCTGTGTTTCCACCCCTGAATCAACTTCTCGAAGTAGGGTGTTCTGCATCAAGCGAACTGCCTCAACCAAGGAACGCCGCAGCTGCTCCTCTGGGCCTGTGGCTATCCAAAAGCCTGCAGTGTCACAGGAAGAGCAGGACTTAGTTAAATGGCAGTAAGAACGCACGCCGACTATCTCTGGGAGGCACGGTGACTTCAGGCAGGAGCTCCTAGATGGAATGCGAAGCCGAGGGTTACTCGGAGTTCAGCTCAGACCAGGGCAATGCGTAAGACTTCGACGCCATGAGGGAGGTGCCACAACGGTGTTCGTGAACGTGTGCGAGTGCTGAGGAAATTAAGCTGCTCCCAAAGAGAGTGCAGTGCGTTTCCCTACGCTCGGCATACACAGAGGGGCTCTAAAGGGCTACGGGCCCGGATGTTGCTTAGCAGACCCAGGAGGGCCTGGGGGTACTCAGGGTTCCTGCCGGAACAGGGTGCCCACGCTAGCCTCCTAGGTGTCCAGAAAACTGTGCTGCCGTGGAAGTTACCCAGAGCAGAGGCCACCGCCTCATGGAAACTGCTGCACGCCTCCGCTTCTGCACGGCAGGTCTGGGCCTTACTTCCAGGCATCTGTTCACGCTGGGTGTGCCGTTAGCGACACCGCGTGGTGAGATGCTGACTTTCTCCTCAGGCAGAGTGACTTCGGGTACGAGGTCCTCCAAGTACTCAAAGCACACTGTTTTCTCCCGGAAGCTCACACAAGGGCCATGACACAGTCGGACTCACCAGAAATGTTGTCCTGAGGCTGTTCGAGGACTCTGGTAATGTAGCTCTCCTCAAGGAACGTACAGGGTGCTGCCCATCCCTCGGCAGGCACAGAGGGCCTCCGAGGGATCAACCAATGGGTCCCGAAGTGGCTCAGCCGGCCCACGGGGGTCTGGAGGTACTCAGTGAACCTCGAGGGAAAGTGATGTATACCCGAGAGGCCTAGGAGTCCTCAAAAGTGTACTTGCTTTCACATCAAGCATTTAATCGACTAAGAATTCATGGAAACAGCTGCCTGCCTCCCTTTCTGCACGGCTACTAGGGGCCTAACCTGGAGGCAAGTTTTCACGTTGAGATTCCCTATAGCGCTAGAGTTTGTCAGGCGGACCCCAACCGCGGCCACGGAAGCACCTGGTTCAGACAGAACAGACTCATACTTTTCCGCGAAGCATTCTTACAGGGTTGACAGGCCTGTCAAGAGCAGGGAATGTCAGATAGCTTCAAGGCAGCATGAATGCAGCCTTCAAAATGGGAAAGCAAGGGTAGTTCCCGCAGGCCCCCGTTTCCATGGGCACACTCAGCATACACCCCTGTGGTTTCTAACAAGTCTAAAGCCACACTGGTGACCCTGTGTTTCCACCCCTGAATCAACTTCTCGAAGTAGGGTGTTCTGCATCAAGCGAACTGCCTCAACCAAGGAACGCCGCAGCTGCTCCTCTGGGCCTGTGGCTATCCAAAAGCCTGCAGTGTCACAGGAAGAGCAGGACTTAGTTAAATGGCAGTAAGAACGCACGACGACTATCTCTGGGAGGCACGGTGACTTCAGGCAGGAGCTCCTAGATGGAATGCGAAGCCGAGGGTTACTCGGAGTTCAGCTCAGACCAGGGCAATGCGTAAGACTTCGACGCCATGAGGGAGGTGCCACAACGGTGTTCGTGAACGTGTGCGAGTGCTGAGGAAATTAAGCTGCTCCCAAAGAGAGTGCAGTGCGTTTCCCTACGCTCGGCATACACAGAGGGGCTCTAAAGGGCTACGGGCCCGGATGTTGCTTAGCAGACCCAGGAGGGCCTGGGGGTACTCAGGGTTCCTGCCGGAACAGGGTGCCCACGCTAGCCTCCTAGGTGTCCAGAAAACTGTGCTGCCGTGGAAGTTACCCAGAGCAGAGGCCACCGCCTCATGGAAACTGCTGCACGCCTCCGCTTCTGCACGGCAGGTCTGGGCCTTACTTCCAGGCATCTGTTCACGCTGGGTGTGCCGTTAGCGACACCGCGTGGTGAGATGCTGACTTTCTCCTCAGGCAGAGTGACTTCGGGTACGAGGTCCTCCAAGTACTCAAAGCACACTGTTTTCTCACGGAAGCTCACACAAGGGCCATGACACAGTCGGACTCACCAGAAATGTTGTCCTGAGGCTGTTCGAGGACTCTGGTAATGTAGCTCTCCTCAAGGAACGTACAGGGTGCTGCCCATCCCTCGGCAGGCACAGAGGGCCTCCGAGGGATCAACCAATGGGTCCCGAAGTGGCTCAGCCGGCCCACGGGGGTCTGGAGGTACTCAGTGAACCTCGAGGGAAAGTGATGTATACCCGAGAGGCCTAGGAGTCCTCAAAAGTGTACTTGCTTTCACATCAAGCATTTAATCGACTAAGAATTCATGGAAACAGCTGCCTGCCTCCCTTTCTGCACGGCTACTAGGGGCCTAACCTGGAGGCAAGTTTTCACGTTGAGATTCCCTTTAGCTCTAGAGCTTGTCAGGCGGACCCCAACCGCGGCCACGGAAGCACCTGGTTCAGACAGAACAGACTCATACTTTTCCGCGAAGCATTCTTACAGGGTTGACAGGCCTGTCAAGAGCAGGGAATGTCAGGTAGCTTCAAGGCAGCATGAATGCAGCCTTCAAAATGGGAAAGCAAGGGTAGTTCCCGCAGGCCCCCGTTTCCATGGGCACACTCAGCATACACCCCTGTGGTTTCTAACAAGTCTAAAGCCACACTGGTGACCATGTGTTTCCACCCCTGAATCAACTTCTCGAAGTAGGGTGTTCTGCATCAAGCGAACTGCCTCAACCAAGGAACGCCGCAGCTGCTCCTCTGGGCCTGTGGCTATCCAAAAGCCTGCAGTGTCACAGGAAGAGCAGGACTTACTTAAATGGCAGTAAGAACGCACGACGACTATCTCTGGGAGGCACGGTGACTTCAGGCAGGAGCTCCTAGATGGAATGCGAAGCCGAGGGTTACTCGGAGTTCAGCTCAGACCAGGGCAATGCGTAAGACTTCGACGCCATGAGGGAGGTGCCACAACGGTGTTCGTGAACGTGTGCGAGTGCTGAGGAAATTAAGCTGCTCCCAAAGAGAGTGCAGTGCGTTTCCCTACGCTCGGCATACACAGAGGGGCTCTAAAGGGCTACGGGCCCGGATGTTGCTTAGCAGACCCAGGAGGGCCTGGGGGTACTCAGGGTTCCTGCCGGAACAGGGTGCCCACGCTAGCCTCCTAGGTGTCCAGAAAACTGTGCTGCCGTGGAAGTTACCCAGAGCAGAGGCCACCGCCTCATGGAAACTGCTGCACGCCTCCGCTTCTGCACGGCAGGTCTGGGCCTTACTTCCAGGCATCTGTTCACGCTGGGTGTGCCGTTAGCGACACCGCGTGGTGAGATGCTGACTTTCTCCTCAGGCAGAGTGACTTCGGGTACGAGGTCCTCCAAGTACTCAAAGCACACTGTTTTCTCACGGAAGCTCACACAAGGGCCATGACACAGTCGGACTCACCAGAAATGTTGTCCTGAGGCTGTTCGAGGACTCTGGTAATGTAGCTCTCCTCAAGGAACGTACAGGGTGCTGCCCATCCCTCGGCAGGCACAGAGGGCCTCCGAGGGATCAACCAATGGGTCCCGAAGTGGCTCAGCCGGCCCACGGGGGTCTGGAGGTACTCAGTGAACCTCGAGGGAAAGTGATGTATACCCGAGAGGCCTAGGAGTCCTCAAAAGTGTACTTGTTTTCACATCAAGCATTTAATCGACTAAGAATTCATGGAAACAGCTGCCTGCCTCCCTTTCTGCACGGCTACTAGGGGCCTAACCTGGAGGCAAGTTTTCACGTTGAGATTCCCTTTAGCTCTAGAGCTTGTCAGGCGGACCCCAACCGCGGCCACGGAAGCACCTGGTTCAGACAGAACAGACTCATACTTTTCCGCGAAGCATTCTTACAGGGTTGACAGGCCTGTCAAGAGCAGGGAATGTCAGGTAGCGTCAAGGCAGCATGAATGCAGCCTTCAAAATGGGAAATCAAGGGTAGTTCCCGCAGGCCCCCGTTTCCATGGGCACACTCAGCATACACCCCTGTGGTTTCTAACAAATCTAAAGGCACACTGGTTACCCTGTGTTTCCACCCCTGAATCAACTTCTCGAAGTAGGGTGTTCTGCATCAAGCGAACTGCCTCAACCAAGGAACGCCGCAGCTGCTCCTCTGGGCCTTTGGCTATTCCAAAGCCTGCAGTGTCACAGGAAGAGCAGGACTTACTTAAATGGCAGTAAGAACGCACGCCGACTATCTCTGGGGGGCACGGTGAATTCAGGCAGGAGCTCCTAGATGGAATGCGAAGCCGAGGGTTACTCGGAGTTCAGCTCAGACCAGGGCAATGCGTAAGACTTCGACGCCGTGAGGGAGGTGCCACAACGGTGTTCGTGAACGTGTGCGAGTGCTGAGGAAATTAAGCTGCTCCCAAAGAGAGTGCAGTGCGTTTTCCTACGCTCGGCATACACAGAAGGGCTCTAAAGGGCTACGGGCCCGGATGTTGCTTAGCAGACCCAGGAGGGCCTGGGGGTACTCAGGGTTCCTGCCGGAACAGGGTGCCCACGCTAGCCTCCTAGGTGTCCAGAAAACTGTGCTGCCGTGGAAGTTACCCAGAGCAGAGGCCACCGCCTCATGGAAACTGCTGCACGCCTCCGCTTCTGCACGGCAGGTCTGGGCCTTACTTCCAGGCATCTGTTCACGCTGGGTGTGCCGTTAGCGACACTGCATGGTGAGATGCTGACTTTCTCCTCAGGCAGAGTGACTTCGGGAACGAGGTCCTCGAAGTATTCAAAGCACACTGTTTTCTCACGGAAGCTCACACAAGGGCCATGACAAAGTCGGACTCACCAGAAATGTTGTCCTGAGGCTGTTCGAGGACTCTGGAAATGTAGCTCTCCTCAAGGAACGTACAGGGTGTTGCCCATCACTCGGCAGGCACAGAGGGCCTCCGAGGGATCAACCAACGGGTCTCGAAGTGGCTCAGCAGGCCCACGGGGGTCTGGAGGTAGTCAGTGACCTTGGAGGGAAAGTGATGCATACCCGAGAGGTCTACGAGTCCTCAAAAGTGTACTTCCTTTCACATAAAGCATATAAGCGACTAAGAACTGATGGAAATAGCTGCCTGCCTCCCTTTCTGCACGGCTACTAGGGGCCTAACCTGGAGGCAAGTTTTCACGTTGAGATTCCCTTTAGCTCTAGAGCTTGTCAGGCGGACCCCAACCGCGGCCACGGAAGCACCTGGTTCAGACAGAACAGACTCATACTTTTCCGCGAAGCATTCTTACAGGGTTGACAGGCCTGTCAAGAGCAGGGAATGTCAGATAGCTTCAAGGCAGCATGAATGCAGCCTTCAAAATGGGAAAGCAAGGGTAGTTCCCGCAGGCCCCCGTTTCCATGGGCACACTCAGCATACACCCCTGTGGTTTCTGACAAGTCTAAAGCCACACAGGTGACCCTGTGTTTCCACCCCTGAATCAACTTCTCGAAGTAGGGTGTTCTGCATCAAGCGAACTGCCTCAACCAAGGAACGCCGCAGCTGCTCCTCTGGGCCTGTGGCTATCCAAAAGCCTGCAGTGTCACAGGAAGAGCAGGACTTAGTTAAATGGCAGTAAGAACGCACGCCGACTATCTCTGGGAGGCACGGTGACTTCAGGCAGGAGCTCCTAGATGGAATGCGAAGCCGAGGGTTACTCGGAGTTCAGCTCAGACCAGGGCAATGCGTAAGACTTCGACGCCATGAGGGAGGTGCCACAACGGTGTTCGTGAACGTGTGCGAGTGCTGAGGAAATTAAGCTGCTCCCAAAGAGAGTGCAGTGCGTTTCCCTACGCTCGGCATACACAGAGGGGCTCTAAAGGGCTACGGGCCCGGATGTTGCTTAGCAGACCCAGGAGGGCCTGGGGGTACTCAGGGTTCCTGCCGGAACAGGGTGCCCACGCTAGCCTCCTAGGTGTCCAGAAAACTGTGCTGCCGTGGAAGTTACCCAGAGCAGAGGCCACCGCCTCATGGAAACTGCTGCACGCCTCCGCTTCTGCACGGCAGGTCTGGGCCTTACTTCCAGGCATCTGTTCACGCTGGGTGTGCCGTTAGCGACACCGCGTGGTGAGATGCTGACTTTCTCCTCAGGCAGAGTGACTTCGGGTACGAGGTCCTCCAAGTACTCAAAGCACACTGTTTTCTCACGGAAGCTCACACAAGGGCCATGACACAGTCGGACTCACCAGAAATGTTGTCCTGAGGCTGTTCGAGGACTCTGGTAATGTAGCTCTCCTCAAGGAACGTACAGGGTGCTGCCCATCCCTCGGCAGGCACAGAGGGCCTCCGAGGGATCAACCAATGGGTCCCGAAGTGGCTCAGCCGGCCCACGGGGGTCTGGAGGTACTCAGTGAACCTCGAGGGAAAGTGATGTATACCCGAGAGGCCTAGGAGTCCTCAAAAGTGTACTTGCTTTCACATCAAGCATTTAATCGACTAAGAATTCATGGAAACAGCTGCCTGCCTCCCTTTCTGCACGGCTACTAGGGGCCTAACCTGGAGGCAAGTTTTCACGTTGAGATTCCCTTTAGCTCTAGAGCTTGTCAGGCGGACCCCAACCGCGGCCACGGAAGCACCTGGTTCAGACAGAACAGACTCATACTTTTCCGCGAAGCATTCTTACAGGGTTGACAGGCCTGTCAAGAGCAGGGAATGTCAGATAGCTTCAAGGCAGCATGAATGCAGCCTTCAAAATGGGAAAGCAAGGGTAGTTCCCGCAGGCCCCCGTTTCCATGGGCACACTCAGCATACACCCCTGTGGTTTCTGACAAGTCTAAAGCCACACAGGTGACCCTGTGTTTCCACCCCTGAATCAACTTCTCGAAGTAGGGTGTTCTGCATCAAGCGAACTGCCTCAACCAAGGAACGCCGCAGCTGCTCCTCTGGGCCTGTGGCTATCCAAAAGCCTGCAGTGTCACAGGAAGAGCAGGACTTAGTTAAATGGCAGTAAGAACGCACGACGACTATCTCTGGGAGGCACGGTGACTTCAGGCAGGAGCTCCTAGATGGAATGCGAAGCCGAGGGTTACTCGGAGTTCAGCTCAGACCAGGGCAATGCGTAAGACTTCGACGCCATGAGGGAGGTGCCACAACGGTGTTCGTGAACGTGTGCGAGTGCTGAGGAAATTAAGCTGCTCCCAAAGAGAGTGCAGTGCGTTTCCCTACGCTCGGCATACACAGAGGGGCTCTAAAGGGCTACGGGCCCGGATGTTGCTTAGCAGACCCAGGAGGGCCTGGGGGTACTCAGGGTTCCTGCCGGAACAGGGTGCCCACGCTAGCCTCCTAGGTGTCCAGAAAACTGTGCTGCCGTGGAAGTTACCCAGAGCAGAGGCCACCGCCTCATGGAAACTGCTGCACGCCTCCGCTTCTGCACGGCAGGTCTGGGCCTTACTTCCAGGCATCTGTTCACGCTGGGTGTGCCGTTAGCGACACCGCGTGGTGAGATGCTGACTTTCTCCTCAGGCAGAGTGACTTCGGGTACGAGGTCCTCCAAGTACTCAAAGCACACTGTTTTCTCACGGAAGCTCACACAAGGGCCATGACACAGTCGGACTCACCAGAAATGTTGTCCTGAGGCTGTTCGAGGACTCTGGTAATGTAGCTCTCCTCAAGGAACGTACAGGGTGCTGCCCATCCCTCGGCAGGCACAGAGGGCCTCCGAGGGATCAACCAATGGGTCCCGAAGTGGCTCAGCCGGCCCACGGGGGTCTGGAGGTACTCAGTGAACCTCGAGGGAAAGTGATGTATACCCGAGAGGCCTAGGAGTCCTCAAAAGTGTACTTGCTTTCACATCAAGCATTTAATCGACTAAGAATTCATGGAAACAGCTGCCTGCCTCCCTTTCTGCACGGCTACTAGGGGCCTAACCTGGAGGCAAGTTTTCACGTTGAGATTCCCTATAGCGCTAGAGTTTGTCAGGCGGACCCCAACCGCGGCCACGGAAGCACCTGGTTTAGACAGAAAAGACTCATAATTTTCCCCGAAGCATTCTTACAGGGTTGACAGGCCTGTCAAGAGCAGGGAATGTCAGATAGCTTCAAGGCAGCATGAATGCAGCCTTCAAAATGGGAAAGCAAGGGTAGTTCCCGCAGGCCCCCGTTTCCATGGGCACACTCAGCATACACCCCTGTGGTTTCTAACAAGTCTAAAGCCACACTGGTGACCCTGTGTTTCCACCCCTGAATCAACTTCTCGAAGTAGGGTGTTCTGCATCAAGCGAACTGCCTCAACCAAGGAACGCCGCAGCTGCTCCTCTGGGCCTGTGGCTATCCAAAAGCCTGCAGTGTCACAGGAAGAGCAGGACTTAGTTAAATGGCAGTAAGAACGCACGCCGACTATCTCTGGGAGGCACGGTGACTTCAGGCAGGAGCTCCTAGATGGAATGCGAAGCCGAGGGTTACTCGGAGTTCAGCTCAGACCAGGGCAATGCGTAAGACTTCGACGCCATGAGGGAGGTGCCACAACGGTGTTCGTGAACGTGTGCGAGTGCTGAGGAAATTAAGCTGCTCCCAAAGAGAGTGCAGTGCGTTTCCCTACGCTCGGCATACACAGAGGGGCTCTAAAGGGCTACGGGCCCGGATGTTGCTTAGCAGACCCAGGAGGGCCTGGGGGTACTCAGGGTTCCTGCCGGAACAGGGTGCCCACGCTAGCCTCCTAGGTGTCCAGAAAACTGTGCTGCCGTGGAAGTTACCCAGAGCAGAGGCCACCGCCTCATGGAAACTGCTGAACGCCTCCGCTTCTGCACGGCAGGTCAGGGCCTTACTTCCAGGCATCTGTTCAGGCTGGGTGTGCCGTTAGCGACACTGCATGGTGAGATGCTGACTTTCTCCTCAGGCAGAGTGACTTCGGGAACGAGGTCCTCGAAGTATTCAAAGCACACTGTTTTCTCACGGAAGCTCACACAAGGGCCATGACAAAGTCGGACTCACCAGAAATGTTGTCCTGAGGCTGTTCGAGGACTCTGGAAATGTAGCTCTCCTCAAGGAACGTACAGGGTGTTGCCCATCACTCGGCAGGCACAGAGGGCCTCCGAGGGATCAACCAACGGGTCTCGAAGTGGCTCAGCAGGCCCACGGGGGTCTGGAGGTAGTCAGTGACCTTGGAGGGAAAGTGATGCATACCCGAGAGGTCTACGAGTCCTCAAAAGTGTACTTCCTTTCACATAAAGCATATAAGCGACTAAGAACTGATGGAAATAGCTGCCTGCCTCCCTTTCTGCACGGCTACTAGGGGCCTAACCTGGAGGCAAGTTTTCACGTTGAGATTCCCTTTAGCTCTAGAGCTTGTCAGGCGGACCCCAACCGCGGCCACGGAAGCACCTGGTTCAGACAGAACAGACTCATACTTTTCCGCGAAGCATTCTTACAGGGTTGACAGGCCTGTCAAGAGCAGGGAATGTCAGATAGCTTCAAGGCAGCATGAATGCAGCCTTCAAAATGGGAAAGCAAGGGTAGTTCCCGCAGGCCCCCGTTTCCATGGGCACACTCAGCATACACCCCTGTGGTTTCTGACAAGTCTAAAGCCACACAGGTGACCCTGTGTTTCCACCCCTGAATCAACTTCTCGAAGTAGGGTGTTCTGCATCAAGCGAACTGCCTCAACCAAGGAACGCCGCAGCTGCTCCTCTGGGCCTGTGGCTATCCAAAAGCCTGCAGTGTCACAGGAAGAGCAGGACTTAGTTAAATGGCAGTAAGAACGCACGACGACTATCTCTGGGAGGCACGGTGACTTCAGGCAGGAGCTCCTAGATGGAATGCGAAGCCGAGGGTTACTCGGAGTTCAGCTCAGACCAGGGCAATGCGTAAGACTTCGACGCCATGAGGGAGGTGCCACAACGGTGTTCGTGAACGTGTGCGAGTGCTGAGGAAATTAAGCTGCTCCCAAAGAGAGTGCAGTGCGTTTCCCTACGCTCGGCATACACAGAGGGGCTCTAAAGGGCTACGGGCCCGGATGTTGCTTAGCAGACCCAGGAGGGCCTGGGGGTACTCAGGGTTCCTGCCGGAACAGGGTGCCCACGCTAGCCTCCTAGGTGTCCAGAAAACTGTGCTGCCGTGGAAGTTACCCAGAGCAGAGGCCACCGCCTCATGGAAACTGCTGCACGCCTCCGCTTCTGCACGGCAGGTCTGGGCCTTACTTCCAGGCATCTGTTCACGCTGGGTGTGCCGTTAGCGACACCGCGTGGTGAGATGCTGACTTTCTCCTCAGGCAGAGTGACTTCGGGTACGAGGTCCTCCAAGTACTCAAAGCACACTGTTTTCTCACGGAAGCTCACACAAGGGCCATGACACAGTCGGACTCACCAGAAATGTTGTCCTGAGGCTGTTCGAGGACTCTGGTAATGTAGCTCTCCTCAAGGAACGTACAGGGTGCTGCCCATCCCTCGGCAGGCACAGAGGGCCTCCGAGGGATCAACCAATGGGTCCCGAAGTGGCTCAGCCGGCCCACGGGGGTCTGGAGGTACTCAGTGAACCTCGAGGGAAAGTGATGTATACCCGAGAGGCCTAGGAGTCCTCAAAAGTGTACTTGCTTTCACATCAAGCATTTAATCGACTAAGAATTCATGGAAACAGCTGCCTGCCTCCCTTTCTGCACGGCTACTAGGGGCCTAACCTGGAGGCAAGTTTTCACGTTGAGATTCCCTATAGCGCTAGAGTTTGTCAGGCGGACCCCAACCGCGGCCACGGAAGCACCTGGTTTAGACAGAAAAGACTCATAATTTTCCCCGAAGCATTCTTACAGGGTTGACAGGCCTGTCAAGAGCAGGGAATGTCAGATAGCTTCAAGGCAGCATGAATGCAGCCTTCAAAATGGGAAAGCAAGGGTAGTTCCCGCAGGCCCCCGTTTCCATGGGCACACTCAGCATACACCCCTGTGGTTTCTAACAAGTCTAAAGCCACACTGGTGACCCTGTGTTTCCACCCCTGAATCAACTTCTCGAAGTAGGGTGTTCTGCATCAAGCGAACTGCCTCAACCAAGGAACGCCGCAGCTGCTCCTCTGGGCCTGTGGCTATCCAAAAGCCTGCAGTGTCACAGGAAGAGCAGGACTTACTTAAATGGCAGTAAGAACGCACGCCGACTATCTCTGGGAGGCACGGTGACTTCAGGCAGGAGCTCCTAGATGGAATGCGAAGCCGAGGGTTACTCGGAGTTCAGCTCAGACCAGGGCAATGCGTAAGACTTCGACGCCATGAGGGAGGTGCCACAACGGTGTTCGTGAACGTGTGCGAGTGCTGAGGAAATTAAGCTGCTCCCAAAGAGAGTGCAGTGCGTTTCCCTACGCTCGGCATACACAGAGGGGCTCTAAAGGGCTACGGGCCCGGATGTTGCTTAGCAGACCCAGGAGGGCCTGGGGGTACTCAGGGTTCCTGCCGGAACAGGGTGCCCACGCTAGCCTCCTAGGTGTCCAGAAAACTGTGCTGCCGTGGAAGTTACCCAGAGCAGAGGCCACCGCCTCATGGAAACTGCTGCACGCCTCCGCTTCTGCACGGCAGGTCTGGGCCTTACTTCCAGGCATCTGTTCACGCTGGGTGTGCCGTTAGCGACACCGCGTGGTGAGATGCTGACTTTCTCCTCAGGCAGAGTGACTTCGGGTACGAGGTCCTCCAAGTACTCAAAGCACACTGTTTTCTCCCGGAAGCTCACACAAGGGCCATGACACAGTCGGACTCACCAGAAATGTTGTCCTGAGGCTGTTCGAGGACTCTGGTAATGTAGCTCTCCTCAAGGAACGTACAGGGTGCTGCCCATCCCTCGGCAGGCACAGAGGGCCTCCGAGGGATCAACCAATGGGTCCCGAAGTGGCTCAGCCGGCCCACGGGGGTCTGGAGGTACTCAGTGAACCTCGAGGGAAAGTGATGTATACCCGAGAGGCCTAGGAGTCCTCAAAAGTGTACTTGCTTTCACATCAAGCATTTAATCGACTAAGAATTCATGGAAACAGCTGCCTGCCTCCCTTTCTGCACGGCTACTAGGGGCCTAACCTGGAGGCAAGTTTTCACGTTGAGATTCCCTTTAGCTCTAGAGCTTGTCAGGCGGACCCCAACCGCGGCCACGGAAGCACCTGGTTCAGACAGAACAGACTCATACTTTTCCGCGAAGCATTCTTACAGGGTTGACAGGCCTGTCAAGAGCAGGGAATGTCAGATAGCTTCAAGGCAGCATGAATGCAGCCTTCAAAATGGGAAAGCAAGGGTAGTTCCCGCAGGCCCCCGTTTCCATGGGCACACTCAGCATACACCCCTGTGGTTTCTGACAAGTCTAAAGCCACACAGGTGACCCTGTGTTTCCACCCCTGAATCAACTTCTCGAAGTAGGGTGTTCTGCATCAAGCGAACTGCCTCAACCAAGGAACGCCGCAGCTGCTCCTCTGGGCCTGTGGCTATCCAAAAGCCTGCAGTGTCACAGGAAGAGCAGGACTTAGTTAAATGGCAGTAAGAACGCACGACGACTATCTCTGGGAGGCACGGTGACTTCAGGCAGGAGCTCCTAGATGGAATGCGAAGCCGAGGGTTACTCGGAGTTCAGCTCAGACCAGGGCAATGCGTAAGACTTCGACGCCATGAGGGAGGTGCCACAACGGTGTTCGTGAACGTGTGCGAGTGCTGAGGAAATTAAGCTGCTCCCAAAGAGAGTGCAGTGCGTTTCCCTACGCTCGGCATACACAGAGGGGCTCTAAAGGGCTACGGGCCCGGATGTTGCTTAGCAGACCCAGGAGGGCCTGGGGGTACTCAGGGTTCCTGCCGGAACAGGGTGCCCACGCTAGCCTCCTAGGTGTCCAGAAAACTGTGCTGCCGTGGAAGTTACCCAGAGCAGAGGCCACCGCCTCATGGAAACTGCTGCACGCCTCCGCTTCTGCACGGCAGGTCTGGGCCTTACTTCCAGGCATCTGTTCACGCTGGGTGTGCCGTTAGCGACACCGCGTGGTGAGATGCTGACTTTCTCCTCAGGCAGAGTGACTTCGGGTACGAGGTCCTCCAAGTACTCAAAGCACACTGTTTTCTCACGGAAGCTCACACAAGGGCCATGACACAGTCGGACTCACCAGAAATGTTGTCCTGAGGCTGTTCGAGGACTCTGGTAATGTAGCTCTCCTCAAGGAACGTACAGGGTGCTGCCCATCCCTCGGCAGGCACAGAGGGCCTCCGAGGGATCAACCAATGGGTCCCGAAGTGGCTCAGCCGGCCCACGGGGGTCTGGAGGTACTCAGTGAACCTCGAGGGAAAGTGATGTATACCCGAGAGGCCTAGGAGTCCTCAAAAGTGTACTTGCTTTCACATCAAGCATTTAATCGACTAAGAATTCATGGAAACAGCTGCCTGCCTCCCTTTCTGCACGGCTACTAGGGGCCTAACCTGGAGGCAAGTTTTCACGTTGAGATTCCCTATAGCGCTAGAGTTTGTCAGGCGGACCCCAACCGCGGCCACGGAAGCACCTGGTTTAGACAGAAAAGACTCATAATTTTCCCCGAAGCATTCTTACAGGGTTGACAGGCCTGTCAAGAGCAGGGAATGTCAGATAGCTTCAAGGCAGCATGAATGCAGCCTTCAAAATGGGAAAGCAAGGGTAGTTCCCGCAGGCCCCCGTTTCCATGGGCACACTCAGCATACACCCCTGTGGTTTCTAACAAGTCTAAAGCCACACTGGTGACCCTGTGTTTCCACCCCTGAATCAACTTCTCGAAGTAGGGTGTTCTGCATCAAGCGAACTGCCTCAACCAAGGAACGCCGCAGCTGCTCCTCTGGGCCTGTGGCTATCCAAAAGCCTGCAGTGTCACAGGAAGAGCAGGACTTAGTTAAATGGCAGTAAGAACGCACGCCGACTATCTCTGGGAGGCACGGTGACTTCAGGCAGGAGCTCCTAGATGGAATGCGAAGCCGAGGGTTACTCGGAGTTCAGCTCAGACCAGGGCAATGCGTAAGACTTCGACGCCATGAGGGAGGTGCCACAACGGTGTTCGTGAACGTGTGCGAGTGCTGAGGAAATTAAGCTGCTCCCAAAGAGAGTGCAGTGCGTTTCCCTACGCTCGGCATACACAGAGGGGCTCTAAAGGGCTACGGGCCCGGATGTTGCTTAGCAGACCCAGGAGGGCCTGGGGGTACTCAGGGTTCCTGCCGGAACAGGGTGCCCACGCTAGCCTCCTAGGTGTCCAGAAAACTGTGCTGCCGTGGAAGTTACCCAGAGCAGAGGCCACCGCCTCATGGAAACTGCTGCACGCCTCCGCTTCTGCACGGCAGGTCTGGGCCTTACTTCCAGGCATCTGTTCACGCTGGGTGTGCCGTTAGCGACACCGCGTGGTGAGATGCTGACTTTCTCCTCAGGCAGAGTGACTTCGGGTACGAGGTCCTCCAAGTACTCAAAGCACACTGTTTTCTCCCGGAAGCTCACACAAGGGCCATGACACAGTCGGACTCACCAGAAATGTTGTCCTGAGGCTGTTCGAGGACTCTGGTAATGTAGCTCTCCTCAAGGAACGTACAGGGTGCTGCCCATCCCTCGGCAGGCACAGAGGGCCTCCGAGGGATCAACCAATGGGTCCCGAAGTGGCTCAGCCGGCCCACGGGGGTCTGGAGGTACTCAGTGAACCTCGAGGGAAAGTGATGTATACCCGAGAGGCCTAGGAGTCCTCAAAAGTGTACTTGCTTTCACATCAAGCATTTAATCGACTAAGAATTCATGGAAACAGCTGCCTGCCTCCCTTTCTGCACGGCTACTAGGGGCCTAACCTGGAGGCAAGTTTTCACGTTGAGATTCCCTATAGCGCTAGAGTTTGTCAGGCGGACCCCAACCGCGGCCACGGAAGCACCTGGTTCAGACAGAACAGACTCATACTTTTCCGCGAAGCATTCTTACAGGGTTGACAGGCCTGTCAAGAGCAGGGAATGTCAGATAGCTTCAAGGCAGCATGAATGCAGCCTTCAAAATGGGAAAGCAAGGGTAGTTCCCGCAGGCCCCCGTTTCCATGGGCACACTCAGCATACACCCCTGTGGTTTCTAACAAGTCTAAAGCCACACTGGTGACCCTGTGTTTCCACCCCTGAATCAACTTCTCGAAGTAGGGTGTTCTGCATCAAGCGAACTGCCTCAACCAAGGAACGCCGCAGCTGCTCCTCTGGGCCTGTGGCTATCCAAAAGCCTGCAGTGTCACAGGAAGAGCAGGACTTAGTTAAATGGCAGTAAGAACGCACGCCGACTATCTCTGGGAGGCACGGTGACTTCAGGCAGGAGCTCCTAGATGGAATGCGAAGCCGAGGGTTACTCGGAGTTCAGCTCAGACCAGGGCAATGCGTAAGACTTCGACGCCATGAGGGAGGTGCCACAACGGTGTTCGTGAACGTGTGCGAGTGCTGAGGAAATTAAGCTGCTCCCAAAGAGAGTGCAGTGCGTTTCCCTACGCTCGGCATACACAGAGGGGCTCTAAAGGGCTACGGGCCCGGATGTTGCTTAGCAGACCCAGGAGGGCCTGGGGGTACTCAGGGTTCCTGCCGGAACAGGGTGCCCACGCTAGCCTCCTAGGTGTCCAGAAAACTGTGCTGCCGTGGAAGTTACCCAGAGCAGAGGCCACCGCCTCATGGAAACTGCTGCACGCCTCCGCTTCTGCACGGCAGGTCTGGGCCTTACTTCCAGGCATCTGTTCACGCTGGGTGTGCCGTTAGCGACACCGCGTGGTGAGATGCTGACTTTCTCCTCAGGCAGAGTGACTTCGGGTACGAGGTCCTCCAAGTACTCAAAGCACACTGTTTTCTCACGGAAGCTCACACAAGGGCCATGACACAGTCGGACTCACCAGAAATGTTGTCCTGAGGCTGTTCGAGGACTCTGGTAATGTAGCTCTCCTCAAGGAACGTACAGGGTGCTGCCCATCCCTCGGCAGGCACAGAGGGCCTCCGAGGGATCAACCAATGGGTCCCGAAGTGGCTCAGCCGGCCCACGGGGGTCTGGAGGTACTCAGTGAACCTCGAGGGAAAGTGATGTATACCCGAGAGGCCTAGGAGTCCTCAAAAGTGTACTTGCTTTCACATCAAGCATTTAATCGACTAAGAATTCATGGAAACAGCTGCCTGCCTCCCTTTCTGCACGGCTACTAGGGGCCTAACCTGGAGGCAAGTTTTCACGTTGAGATTCCCTTTAGCTCTAGAGCTTGTCAGGCGGACCCCAACCGCGGCCACGGAAGCACCTGGTTCAGACAGAACAGACTCATACTTTTCCGCGAAGCATTCTTACAGGGTTGACAGGCCTGTCAAGAGCAGGGAATGTCAGGTAGCTTCAAGGCAGCATGAATGCAGCCTTCAAAATGGGAAAGCAAGGGTAGTTCCCGCAGGCCCCCGTTTCCATGGGCACACTCAGCATACACCCCTGTGGTTTCTAACAAGTCTAAAGCCACACTGGTGACCCTGTGTTTCCACCCCTGAATCAACTTCTCGAAGTAGGGTGTTCTGCATCAAGCGAACTGCCTCAACCAAGGAACGCCGCAGCTGCTCCTCTGGGCCTGTGGCTATCCAAAAGCCTGCAGTGTCACAGGAAGAGCAGGACTTACTTAAATGGCAGTAAGAACGCACGACGACTATCTCTGGGAGGCACGGTGACTTCAGGCAGGAGCTCCTAGATGGAATGCGAAGCCGAGGGTTACTCGGAGTTCAGCTCAGACCAGGGCAATGCGTAAGACTTCGACGCCATGAGGGAGGTGCCACAACGGTGTTCGTGAACGTGTGCGAGTGCTGAGGAAATTAAGCTGCTCCCAAAGAGAGTGCAGTGCGTTTCCCTACGCTCGGCATACACAGAGGGGCTCTAAAGGGCTACGGGCCCGGATGTTGCTTAGCAGACCCAGGAGGGCCTGGGGGTACTCAGGGTTCCTGCCGGAACAGGGTGCCCACGCTAGCCTCCTAGGTGTCCAGAAAACTGTGCTGCCGTGGAAGTTACCCAGAGCAGAGGCCACCGCCTCATGGAAACTGCTGCACGCCTCCGCTTCTGCACGGCAGGTCTGGGCCTTACTTCCAGGCATCTGTTCACGCTGGGTGTGCCGTTAGCGACACCGCGTGGTGAGATGCTGACTTTCTCCTCAGGCAGAGTGACTTCGGGTACGAGGTCCTCCAAGTACTCAAAGCACACTGTTTTCTCACGGAAGCTCACACAAGGGCCATGACACAGTCGGACTCACCAGAAATGTTGTCCTGAGGCTGTTCGAGGACTCTGGTAATGTAGCTCTCCTCAAGGAACGTACAGGGTGCTGCCCATCCCTCGGCAGGCACAGAGGGCCTCCGAGGGATCAACCAATGGGTCCCGAAGTGGCTCAGCCGGCCCACGGGGGTCTGGAGGTACTCAGTGAACCTCGAGGGAAAGTGATGTATACCCGAGAGGCCTAGGAGTCCTCAAAAGTGTACTTGCTTTCACATCAAGCATTTAATCGACTAAGAATTCATGGAAACAGCTGCCTGCCTCCCTTTCTGCACGGCTACTAGGGGCCTAACCTGGAGGCAAGTTTTCACGTTGAGATTCCCTTTAGCTCTAGAGCTTGTCAGGCGGACCCCAACCGCGGCCACGGAAGCACCTGGTTCAGACAGAACAGACTCATACTTTTCCGCGAAGCATTCTTACAGGGTTGACAGGCCTGTCAAGAGCAGGGAATGTCAGGTAGCGTCAAGGCAGCATGAATGCAGCCTTCAAAATGGGAAATCAAGGGTAGTTCCCGCAGGCCCCCGTTTCCATGGGCACACTCAGCATACACCCCTGTGGTTTCTAACAAATCTAAAGGCACACTGGTTACCCTGTGTTTCCACCCCTGAATCAACTTCTCGAAGTAGGGTGTTCTGCATCAAGCGAACTGCCTCAACCAAGGAACGCCGCAGCTGCTCCTCTGGGCCTTTGGCTATTCCAAAGCCTGCAGTGTCACAGGAAGAGCAGGACTTACTTAAATGGCAGTAAGAACGCACGCCGACTATCTCTGGGGGGCACGGTGAATTCAGGCAGGAGCTCCTAGATGGAATGCGAAGCCGAGGGTTACTCGGAGTTCAGCTCAGACCAGGGCAATGCGTAAGACTTCGACGCCGTGAGGGAGGTGCCACAACGGTGTTCGTGAACGTGTGCGAGTGCTGAGGAAATTAAGCTGCTCCCAAAGAGAGTGCAGTGCGTTTTCCTACGCTCGGCATACACAGAAGGGCTCTAAAGGGCTACGGGCCCGGATGTTGCTTAGCAGACCCAGGAGGGCCTGGGGGTACTCAGGGTTCCTGCCGGAACAGGGTGCCCACGCTAGCCTCCTAGGTGTCCAGAAAACTGTGCTGCCGTGGAAGTTACCCAGAGCAGAGGCCACCGCCTCATGGAAACTGCTGCACGCCTCCGCTTCTGCACGGCAGGTCAGGGCCTTACTTCCAGGCATCTGTTCAGGCTGGGTGTGCCGTTAGCGACACTGCATGGTGAGATGCTGACTTTCTCCTCAGGCAGAGTGACTTCGGGAACGAGGTCCTCGAAGTATTCAAAGCACACTGTTTTCTCACGGAAGCTCACACAAGGGCCATGACAAAGTCGGACTCACCAGAAATGTTGTCCTGAGGCTGTTCGAGGACTCTGGAAATGTAGCTCTCCTCAAGGAACGTACAGGGTGTTGCCCATCACTCGGCAGGCACAGAGGGCCTCCGAGGGATCAACCAACGGGTCTCGAAGTGGCTCAGCAGGCCCACGGGGGTCTGGAGGTAGTCAGTGACCTTGGAGGGAAAGTGATGCATACCCGAGAGGTCTACGAGTCCTCAAAAGTGTACTTCCTTTCACATAAAGCATATAAGCGACTAAGAACTGATGGAAATAGCTGCCTGCCTCCCTTTCTGCACGGCTACTAGGGGCCTAACCTGGAGGCAAGTTTTCACGTTGAGATTCCCTTTAGCTCTAGAGCTTGTCAGGCGGACCCCAACCGCGGCCACGGAAGCACCTGGTTCAGACAGAACAGACTCATACTTTTCCGCGAAGCATTCTTACAGGGTTGACAGGCCTGTCAAGAGCAGGGAATGTCAGATAGCTTCAAGGCAGCATGAATGCAGCCTTCAAAATGGGAAAGCAAGGGTAGTTCCCGCAGGCCCCCGTTTCCATGGGCACACTCAGCATACACCCCTGTGGTTTCTGACAAGTCTAAAGCCACACAGGTGACCCTGTGTTTCCACCCCTGAATCAACTTCTCGAAGTAGGGTGTTCTGCATCAAGCGAACTGCCTCAACCAAGGAACGCCGCAGCTGCTCCTCTGGGCCTGTGGCTATCCAAAAGCCTGCAGTGTCACAGGAAGAGCAGGACTTAGTTAAATGGCAGTAAGAACGCACGCCGACTATCTCTGGGAGGCACGGTGACTTCAGGCAGGAGCTCCTAGATGGAATGCGAAGCCGAGGGTTACTCGGAGTTCAGCTCAGACCAGGGCAATGCGTAAGACTTCGACGCCATGAGGGAGGTGCCACAACGGTGTTCGTGAACGTGTGCGAGTGCTGAGGAAATTAAGCTGCTCCCAAAGAGAGTGCAGTGCGTTTCCCTACGCTCGGCATACACAGAGGGGCTCTAAAGGGCTACGGGCCCGGATGTTGCTTAGCAGACCCAGGAGGGCCTGGGGGTACTCAGGGTTCCTGCCGGAACAGGGTGCCCACGCTAGCCTCCTAGGTGTCCAGAAAACTGTGCTGCCGTGGAAGTTACCCAGAGCAGAGGCCACCGCCTCATGGAAACTGCTGCACGCCTCCGCTTCTGCACGGCAGGTCTGGGCCTTACTTCCAGGCATCTGTTCACGCTGGGTGTGCCGTTAGCGACACCGCGTGGTGAGATGCTGACTTTCTCCTCAGGCAGAGTGACTTCGGGTACGAGGTCCTCCAAGTACTCAAAGCACACTGTTTTCTCACGGAAGCTCACACAAGGGCCATGACACAGTCGGACTCACCAGAAATGTTGTCCTGAGGCTGTTCGAGGACTCTGGTAATGTAGCTCTCCTCAAGGAACGTACAGGGTGCTGCCCATCCCTCGGCAGGCACAGAGGGCCTCCGAGGGATCAACCAATGGGTCCCGAAGTGGCTCAGCCGGCCCACGGGGGTCTGGAGGTACTCAGTGAACCTCGAGGGAAAGTGATGTATACCCGAGAGGCCTAGGAGTCCTCAAAAGTGTACTTGCTTTCACATCAAGCATTTAATCGACTAAGAATTCATGGAAACAGCTGCCTGCCTCCCTTTCTGCACGGCTACTAGGGGCCTAACCTGGAGGCAAGTTTTCACGTTGAGATTCCCTATAGCGCTAGAGTTTGTCAGGCGGACCCCAACCGCGGCCACGGAAGCACCTGGTTTAGACAGAAAAGACTCATAATTTTCCCCGAAGCATTCTTACAGGGTTGACAGGCCTGTCAAGAGCAGGGAATGTCAGATAGCTTCAAGGCAGCATGAATGCAGCCTTCAAAATGGGAAAGCAAGGGTAGTTCCCGCAGGCCCCCGTTTCCATGGGCACACTCAGCATACACCCCTGTGGTTTCTAACAAGTCTAAAGCCACACTGGTGACCCTGTGTTTCCACCCCTGAATCAACTTCTCGAAGTAGGGTGTTCTGCATCAAGCGAACTGCCTCAACCAAGGAACGCCGCAGCTGCTCCTCTGGGCCTGTGGCTATCCAAAAGCCTGCAGTGTCACAGGAAGAGCAGGACTTACTTAAATGGCAGTAAGAACGCACGCCGACTATCTCTGGGAGGCACGGTGACTTCAGGCAGGAGCTCCTAGATGGAATGCGAAGCCGAGGGTTACTCGGAGTTCAGCTCAGACCAGGGCAATGCGTAAGACTTCGACGCCATGAGGGAGGTGCCACAACGGTGTTCGTGAACGTGTGCGAGTGCTGAGGAAATTAAGCTGCTCCCAAAGAGAGTGCAGTGCGTTTCCCTACGCTCGGCATACACAGAGGGGCTCTAAAGGGCTACGGGCCCGGATGTTGCTTAGCAGACCCAGGAGGGCCTGGGGGTACTCAGGGTTCCTGCCGGAACAGGGTGCCCACGCTAGCCTCCTAGGTGTCCAGAAAACTGTGCTGCCGTGGAAGTTACCCAGAGCAGAGGCCACCGCCTCATGGAAACTGCTGCACGCCTCCGCTTCTGCACGGCAGGTCTGGGCCTTACTTCCAGGCATCTGTTCACGCTGGGTGTGCCGTTAGCGACACCGCGTGGTGAGATGCTGACTTTCTCCTCAGGCAGAGTGACTTCGGGTACGAGGTCCTCCAAGTACTCAAAGCACACTGTTTTCTCCCGGAAGCTCACACAAGGGCCATGACACAGTCGGACTCACCAGAAATGTTGTCCTGAGGCTGTTCGAGGACTCTGGTAATGTAGCTCTCCTCAAGGAACGTACAGGGTGCTGCCCATCCCTCGGCAGGCACAGAGGGCCTCCGAGGGATCAACCAATGGGTCCCGAAGTGGCTCAGCCGGCCCACGGGGGTCTGGAGGTACTCAGTGAACCTCGAGGGAAAGTGATGTATACCCGAGAGGCCTAGGAGTCCTCAAAAGTGTACTTGCTTTCACATCAAGCATTTAATCGACTAAGAATTCATGGAAACAGCTGCCTGCCTCCCTTTCTGCACGGCTACTAGGGGCCTAACCTGGAGGCAAGTTTTCACGTTGAGATTCCCTATAGCGCTAGAGTTTGTCAGGCGGACCCCAACCGCGGCCACGGAAGCACCTGGTTCAGACAGAACAGACTCATACTTTTCCGCGAAGCATTCTTACAGGGTTGACAGGCCTGTCAAGAGCAGGGAATGTCAGATAGCTTCAAGGCAGCATGAATGCAGCCTTCAAAATGGGAAAGCAAGGGTAGTTCCCGCAGGCCCCCGTTTCCATGGGCACACTCAGCATACACCCCTGTGGTTTCTAACAAGTCTAAAGCCACACTGGTGACCCTGTGTTTCCACCCCTGAATCAACTTCTCGAAGTAGGGTGTTCTGCATCAAGCGAACTGCCTCAACCAAGGAACGCCGCAGCTGCTCCTCTGGGCCTGTGGCTATCCAAAAGCCTGCAGTGTCACAGGAAGAGCAGGACTTAGTTAAATGGCAGTAAGAACGCACGCCGACTATCTCTGGGAGGCACGGTGACTTCAGGCAGGAGCTCCTAGATGGAATGCGAAGCCGAGGGTTACTCGGAGTTCAGCTCAGACCAGGGCAATGCGTAAGACTTCGACGCCATGAGGGAGGTGCCACAACGGTGTTCGTGAACGTGTGCGAGTGCTGAGGAAATTAAGCTGCTCCCAAAGAGAGTGCAGTGCGTTTCCCTACGCTCGGCATACACAGAGGGGCTCTAAAGGGCTACGGGCCCGGATGTTGCTTAGCAGACCCAGGAGGGCCTGGGGGTACTCAGGGTTCCTGCCGGAACAGGGTGCCCACGCTAGCCTCCTAGGTGTCCAGAAAACTGTGCTGCCGTGGAAGTTACCCAGAGCAGAGGCCACCGCCTCATGGAAACTGCTGCACGCCTCCGCTTCTGCACGGCAGGTCTGGGCCTTACTTCCAGGCATCTGTTCACGCTGGGTGTGCCGTTAGCGACACCGCGTGGTGAGATGCTGACTTTCTCCTCAGGCAGAGTGACTTCGGGTACGAGGTCCTCCAAGTACTCAAAGCACACTGTTTTCTCACGGAAGCTCACACAAGGGCCATGACACAGTCGGACTCACCAGAAATGTTGTCCTGAGGCTGTTCGAGGACTCTGGTAATGTAGCTCTCCTCAAGGAACGTACAGGGTGCTGCCCATCCCTCGGCAGGCACAGAGGGCCTCCGAGGGATCAACCAATGGGTCCCGAAGTGGCTCAGCCGGCCCACGGGGGTCTGGAGGTACTCAGTGAACCTCGAGGGAAAGTGATGTATACCCGAGAGGCCTAGGAGTCCTCAAAAGTGTACTTGCTTTCACATCAAGCATTTAATCGACTAAGAATTCATGGAAACAGCTGCCTGCCTCCCTTTCTGCACGGCTACTAGGGGCCTAACCTGGAGGCAAGTTTTCACGTTGAGATTCCCTTTAGCTCTAGAGCTTGTCAGGCGGACCCCAACCGCGGCCACGGAAGCACCTGGTTCAGACAGAACAGACTCATACTTTTCCGCGAAGCATTCTTACAGGGTTGACAGGCCTGTCAAGAGCAGGGAATGTCAGGTAGCTTCAAGGCAGCATGAATGTAGCCTTCAAAATGGGAAAGCAAGGGTAGTTCCCGCAGGCCCCCGTTTCCATGGGCACACTCAGCATACACCCCTGTGGTTTCTAACAAGTCTAAAGCCACACTGGTGACCCTGTGTTTCCACCCCTGAATCAACTTCTCGAAGTAGGGTGTTCTGCATCAAGCGAACTGCCTCAACCAAGGAACGCCGCAGCTGCTCCTCTGGGCCTGTGGCTATCCAAAAGCCTGCAGTGTCACAGGAAGAGCAGGACTTACTTAAATGGCAGTAAGAACGCACGACGACTATCTCTGGGAGGCACGGTGACTTCAGGCAGGAGCTCCTAGATGGAATGCGAAGCCGAGGGTTACTCGGAGTTCAGCTCAGACCAGGGCAATGCGTAAGACTTCGACGCCATGAGGGAGGTGCCACAACGGTGTTCGTGAACGTGTGCGAGTGCTGAGGAAATTAAGCTGCTCCCAAAGAGAGTGCAGTGCGTTTCCCTACGCTCGGCATACACAGAGGGGCTCTAAAGGGCTACGGGCCCGGATGTTGCTTAGCAGACCCAGGAGGGCCTGGGGGTACTCAGGGTTCCTGCCGGAACAGGGTGCCCACGCTAGCCTCCTAGGTGTCCAGAAAACTGTGCTGCCGTGGAAGTTACCCAGAGCAGAGGCCACCGCCTCATGGAAACTGCTGCACGCCTCCGCTTCTGCACGGCAGGTCTGGGCCTTACTTCCAGGCATCTGTTCACGCTGGGTGTGCCGTTAGCGACACCGCGTGGTGAGATGCTGACTTTCTCCTCAGGCAGAGTGACTTCGGGTACGAGGTCCTCCAAGTACTCAAAGCACACTGTTTTCTCACGGAAGCTCACACAAGGGCCATGACACAGTCGGACTCACCAGAAATGTTGTCCTGAGGCTGTTCGAGGACTCTGGTAATGTAGCTCTCCTCAAGGAACGTACAGGGTGCTGCCCATCCCTCGGCAGGCACAGAGGGCCTCCGAGGGATCAACCAATGGGTCCCGAAGTGGCTCAGCCGGCCCACGGGGGTCTGGAGGTACTCAGTGAACCTCGAGGGAAAGTGATGTATACCCGAGAGGCCTAGGAGTCCTCAAAAGTGTACTTGCTTTCACATCAAGCATTTAATCGACTAAGAATTCATGGAAACAGCTGCCTGCCTCCCTTTCTGCACGGCTACTAGGGGCCTAACCTGGAGGCAAGTTTTCACGTTGAGATTCCCTTTAGCTCTAGAGCTTGTCAGGCGGACCCCAACCGCGGCCACGGAAGCACCTGGTTCAGACAGAACAGACTCATACTTTTCCGCGAAGCATTCTTACAGGGTTGACAGGCCTGTCAAGAGCAGGGAATGTCAGGTAGCGTCAAGGCAGCATGAATGCAGCCTTCAAAATGGGAAATCAAGGGTAGTTCCCGCAGGCCCCCGTTTCCATGGGCACACTCAGCATACACCCCTGTGGTTTCTAACAAATCTAAAGGCACACTGGTTACCCTGTGTTTCCACCCCTGAATCAACTTCTCGAAGTAGGGTGTTCTGCATCAAGCGAACTGCCTCAACCAAGGAACGCCGCAGCTGCTCCTCTGGGCCTTTGGCTATTCCAAAGCCTGCAGTGTCACAGGAAGAGCAGGACTTACTTAAATGGCAGTAAGAACGCACGCCGACTATCTCTGGGGGGCACGGTGAATTCAGGCAGGAGCTCCTAGATGGAATGCGAAGCCGAGGGTTACTCGGAGTTCAGCTCAGACCAGGGCAATGCGTAAGACTTCGACGCCGTGAGGGAGGTGCCACAACGGTGTTCGTGAACGTGTGCGAGTGCTGAGGAAATTAAGCTGCTCCCAAAGAGAGTGCAGTGCGTTTTCCTACGCTCGGCATACACAGAAGGGCTCTAAAGTGCTACGGGCCCGGATGTTGCTTAGCAGACCCAGGAGGGCCTGGGGGTACTCAGGGTTCCTGCCGGAACAGGGTGCCCACGCTAGCCTCCTAGGTGTCCAGAAAACTGTGCTGCCGTGGAAGTTACCCAGAGCAGAGGCCACCGCCTCATGGAAACTGCTGCACGCCTCCGCTTCTGCACGGCAGGTCAGGGCCTTACTTCCAGGCATCTGTTCAGGCTGGGTGTGCCGTTAGCGACACTGCATGGTGAGATGCTGACTTTCTCCTCAGGCAGAGTGACTTCGGGAACGAGGTCCTCGAAGTATTCAAAGCACACTGTTTTCTCACGGAAGCTCACACAAGGGCCATGACAAAGTCGGACTCACCAGAAATGTTGTCCTGAGGCTGTTCGAGGACTCTGGAAATGTAGCTCTCCTCAAGGAACGTACAGGGTGTTGCCCATCACTCGGCAGGCACAGAGGGCCTCCGAGGGATCAACCAACGGGTCTCGAAGTGGCTCAGCAGGCCCACGGGGGTCTGGAGGTAGTCAGTGACCTTGGAGGGAAAGTGATGCATACCCGAGAGGTCTACGAGTCCTCAAAAGTGTACTTCCTTTCACATAAAGCATATAAGCGACTAAGAACTGATGGAAATAGCTGCCTGCCTCCCTTTCTGCACGGCTACTAGGGGCCTAACCTGGAGGCAAGTTTTCACGTTGAGATTCCCTTTAGCTCTAGAGCTTGTCAGGCGGACCCCAACCGCGGCCACGGAAGCACCTGGTTCAGACAGAACAGACTCATAATTTTCCGCGAAGCATTCTTACAGGGTTGACAGGCCTGTCAAGAGCAGGGAATGTCAGGTAGCTTCAAGGCAGCATGAATGCAGCCTTCAAAATGGGAAAGCAAGGGTAGTTCCCGCAGGCCCCCGTTTCCATGGGCACACTCAGCATACACCCCTGTGGTTTCTAACAAATCTAAAGACACACTGGTTCCCCTGTGTTTCTTCCCCTGAATCAACTTCTCGAAGTAGGGTGTTCTGCATCAAGCGAACTGCCTCAACCAAGGAACGCCGCAGCTGCTCCTCTGGGCCTGTGGCTATTCCAAAGCCTGCAGTGTCACAGGAAGAGCAGGACTTAGTTAAATGGCAGTAAGAACGCACGCCGACTATCTCTGGGAGGCACGGTGACTTCAGGCAGGAGCTCCTAGATGGAATGCGAAGCCGAGGGTTACTCGGAGTTCAGCTCAGACCAGGGCAATGCGTAAGACTTCGACGCCATGAGGGAGGTGCCACAACGGTGTTCGTGATCGTGTGCGAGTGCTGAGGAAATTAAGCTGCTCCCAAAGAGAGTGCAGTGCGTTTCCCTACGCTCGGCATACACAGAGGGGCTCTAAAGGGCTACGGGCCCGGATGTTGCTTAGCAGACCCAGGAGGGCCTGGGGGTACTCAGGGTTCCTGCCGGAACAGGGTGCCCACGCTAGCCTCCTAGGTGTCCAGAAAACTGTGCTGCCGTGGAAGTTACCCAGAGCAGAGGCCACCGCCTCATGGAAACTGCTGCACGCCTCCGCTTCTGCACGGCAGGTCTGGGCCTTACTTCCAGGCATCTGTTCACGCTGGGTGTGCCGTTAGCGACACCGCGTGGTGAGATGCTGACTTTCTCCTCAGGCAGAGTGACTTCGGGTACGAGGTCCTCCAAGTACTCAAAGCACACTGTTTTCTCACGGAAGCTCACACAAGAGCCATGACACAGTCAGACTCACCAGAAATGTTGTCCTGAGGCTGTTCGAGGACTCTGGAAATGTAGCTCTCCTCAAGGAACGTACAGGGTGCTGCCCATCCCTCGGCAGGCACAGAGGGCCTCCGAGGGATCAACCAACGGGTCTCGAAGTGGCTCAGCAGGCCCACGGGGGTCTGGAGGTAGTCAGTGACCTTGGAGGGAAAGTGATGCATACCCGAGAGGCCTACGAGTCCTCAAAAGTGTACTTCCTTTCACATAAAGCATATAAGCGACTAAGAACTGATGGAAACAGCTGCCTGCCTCCCTTTCTGCACGGCTACTAGGGTCCTAACCTGGAGGCAAGTTTTCACGTTGAGATTCCCTTTAGCTCTAGAGCTTGTCAGGCGGACCCCAACCGCGGCCACGGAAGCACCTGGTTCAGACAGAACAGACTCATACTTTTCCGCGAAGCATTCTTACAGGGTTGACAGGCCTGTCAAGAGCAGGGAATGTCAGGTAGCTTCAAGGCAGCATGAATGCAGCCTTCAAAATGGGAAATCAAGGGTAGTTCCCGCAGGCCCCCGTTTCCATGGGCACACTCAGCATACACCCCTGTGGTTTCTAACAAATCTAAAGGCACACTGGTTCCCCTGTGTTTCCACCCCTGAATCAACTTCTCGAAGTAGGGTGTTCTGCATCAAGCGAACTGCCTCAACCAAGGAACGCCGCAGCTGCTCCTCTGGGTCTTTGGCTATTCCAAAGCCTGCAGTGTCACAGGAAGAGCAGGACTTAGTTAAATGGCAGTAAGAACGCACGCCGACTATCTCTGGGGGGCACGGTGAATTCAGGCAGGAGCTCCTAGATGGAATGCGAAGCCGAGGGTTACTCGGAGTTCAGCTCAGACCAGGGCAATGCGTAAGACTTCGACGCCATGAGGGAGGTGCCACAACGGTGTTCGTGAACGTGTGCGAGTGCTGAGGAAATTAAGCTGCTCCCAAAGAGAGTGCAGTGCGTTTTCCTACGCTCGGCATACACAGAAGGGCTCTAAAGGGCTACGGGCCCGGATGTTGCTTAGCAGACCCAGGAGGGCCTGGGGGTACTCAGGGTTCCTGCCGGAACAGGGTGCCCACGCTAGCCTCCTAGGTGTCCAGAAAACTGTGCTGCCGTGGAAGTTACCCAGAGCAGAGGCCACCGCCTCATGGAAACTGCTGCACGCCTCCGCTTCTGCACGGCAGGTCAGGGCCTTACTTCCAGGCATCTGTTCAGGCTGGGTGTGCCGTTAGCGACACTGCATGGTGAGATGCTGACTTTCTCCTCAGGCAGAGTGACTTCGGGAACGAGGTCCTCGAAGTATTCAAAGCACACTGTTTTCTCACGGAAGCTCACACTAGGGCCATGACAAAGTCGGACTCACCAGAAATGTTGTCCTGAGGCTGTTCGAGGACTCTGGAAATGTAGCTCTCCTCAAGGAACGTACAGGGTGCTGCCCATCCCTCGGCAGGCACAGAGGGCCTCCGAGGGATCAACCAACGGGTCTCGAAGTGGCTCAGCAGGCCCACGGGGGTCTGGAGGTAGTCAGTGACCTTGGAGGGAAAGTGATGCATACCCGAGAGGCCTACGAGTCCTCAAAAGTGTACTTCCTTTCACATAAAGCATATAAGCGACTAAGAACTGATGGAAACAGCTGCCTGCCTCCCTTTCTGCACGGCTACTAGGGGCCTAACCTGGAGGCAAGTTTTCACGTTGAGATTCCCTTTAGCTCTAGAGCTTGTCAGGCGGACCCCAACCGCGGCCACGGAAGCACCTGGTTCAGACAGAACAGACTCATACTTTTCCGCGAAGCATTCTTACAGGGTTGACAGGCCTGTCAAGAGCAGGGAATGTCAGGTAGCTTCAAGGCAGCATGAATGCAGCCTTCAAAATGGGAAAGCAAGGGTAGTTCCCGCAGGCCCCCGTTTCCATGGGCACACTCAGCATACACCCCTGTGGTTTCTAACAAGTCTAAAGCACACAGGTTCCCCTGTGTTTCTTCCCCCTGAATCAACTTCTCGAAGTAGGGTGTTCTGCATCAAGCGAACTGCCTCAACCAAGTAACGCCGCAGCTGCTCCTCTGGGCCTGTGGCTATTCCAAAGCCTGCAGTGTCACAGGAAGAGCAGGACTTAGTTAAATGGCAGTAAGAACGCACGCCGACTATCTCTGGGAGGCACGGTGACTTCAGGCAGGAGCTCCTAGATGGAATGCGAAGCCGAGGGTTACTCGGAGTTCAGCTCAGACCAGGGCAATGCGTAAGACTTCGACGCCATGAGGGAGGTGCCACAACGGTGTTCGTGATCGTGTGCGAGTGCTGAGGAAATTAAGCTGCTCCCAAAGAGAGTGCAGTGCGTTTCCCTACGCTCGGCATACACAGAGGGGCTCTAAAGGGCTACGGGCCCGGATGTTGCTTAGCAGACCCAGGAGGGCCTGGGGGTACTCAGGGTTCCTGCCGGAACAGGGTGCCCACGCTAGCCTCCTAGGTGTCCAGAAAACTGTGCTGCCGTGGAAGTTACCCAGAGCAGAGGCCACCGCCTCATGGAAACTGCTGCACGCCTCCGCTTCTGCACGGCAGGTCTGGGCCTTACTTCCAGGCATCTGTTCACGCTGGGTGTGCCGTTAGCGACACCGCGTGGTGAGATGCTGACTTTCTCCTCAGGCAGAGTGACTTCGGGTACGAGGTCCTCCAAGTACTCAAAGCACACTGTTTTCTCACGGAAGCTCACACAAGAGCCATGACACAGTCAGACTCACCAGAAATGTTGTCCTGAGGCTGTTCGAGGACTCTGGAAATGTAGCTCTCCTCAAGGAACGTACAGGGTGCTGCCCATCCCTCGGCAGGCACAGAGGGCCTCCGAGGGATCAACCAACGGGTCTCGAAGTGGCTCAGCAGGCCCACGGGGTTCTGGAGGTAGTCAGTGACCTTGGAGGGAAAGTGATGCATACCCGAGAGGCCTACGAGTCCTCAAAAGTGTACTTCCTTTCACATAAAGCATATAAGCGACTAAGAACTGATGGAAACAGCTGCCTGCCTCCCTTTCTGCACGGCTACTAGGGTCCTAACCTGGAGGCAAGTTTTCACGTTGAGATTCCCTTTAGCTCTAGAGCTTGTCAGGCGGACCCCAACCGCGGCCACGGAAGCACCTGGTTCAGACAGAACAGACTCATACTTTTCCGCGAAGCATTCTTACAGGGTTGACAGGCCTGTCAAGAGCAGGGAATGTCAGGTAGCTTCAAGGCAGCATGAATGCAGCCTTCAAAATGGGAAATCAAGGGTAGTTCCCGCAGGCCCCCGTTTCCATGGGCACACTCAGCATACACCCCTGTGGTTTCTAACAAATCTAAAGGCACACTGGTTACCCTGTGTTTCCACCCCTGAATCAACTTCTCGAAGTAGGGTGTTCTGCATCAAGCGAACTGCCTCAACCAAGGAACGCCGCAGCTGCTCCTCTGGGCCTTTGGCTATTCCAAAGCCTGCAGTGTCACAGGAAGAGCAGGACTTACTTAAATGGCAGTAAGAACGCACGCCGACTATCTCTGGGGGGCACGGTGAATTCAGGCAGGAGCTCCTAGATGGAATGCGAAGCCGAGGGTTACTCGGAGTTCAGCTCAGACCAGGGCAATGCGTAAGACTTCGACGCCATGAGGGAGGTGCCACAACGGTGTTCGTGAACGTGTGCGAGTGCTGAGGAAATTAAGCTGCTCCCAAAGAGAGTGCAGTGCGTTTTCCTATGCTCGGCATACACAGAAGGGCTCTAAAGGGCTACGGGCCCGGATGTTGCTTAGCAGACCCAGGAGGGCCTGGGGGTACTCAGGGTTCCTGCCGGAACAGGGTGCCCACGCTAGCCTCCTAGGTGTCCAGAAAACTGTGCTGCCGTGGAAGTTACCCAGAGCAGAGGCCACCGCCTCATGGAAACTGCTGCACGCCTCCGCTTCTGCACGGCAGGTCTGGGCCTTACTTCCAGGCATCTGTTCAGGCTGGGTGTGCCGTTAGCGACACCGCGTGGTGAGATGCTGACTTTCTCCTCAGGCAGAGTGACTTCGGGTACGAGGTCCTCCAAGTACTCAAAGCACACTGTTTTCTCACGGAAGCTCACACAAGAGCCATGACACAGTCGGACTCACCAGAAATGTTGTCCTGAGGCTGTTCGAGGACTCTGGAAATGTAGCTCTCCTCAAGGAACGTACAGGGTGCTGCCCATCCCTCGGCAGGCACAGAGGGCCTCCGAGGGATCAACCAACGGGTCTCGAAGTGGCTCAGCAGGCCCACGGGGTTCTGGAGGTAGTCAGTGACCTTGGAGGGAAAGTGATGCATACCCGAGAGGCCTACGAGTCCTCAAAAGTGTACTTCCTTTCACATAAAGCATATAAGCGACTAAGAACTGATGGAAACAGCTGCCTGCCTCCCTTTCTGCACGGCTACTAGGGGCCTAACCTGGAGGCAAGTTTTCACGTTGAGATTCCCTTTAGCTCTAGAGCTTGTCAGGCGGACCCCAACCGCGGCCACGGAAGCACCTGGTTCAGACAGAACAGACTCATACTTTTCCGCGAAGCATTCTTACAGGGTTGACAGGCCTGTCAAGAGCAGGGAATGTCAGGTAGCTTCAAGGCAGCATGAATGCAGCCTTCAAAATGGGAAATCAAGGGTAGTTCCCGCAGGCCCCTGTTTCCATGGGCACACTCAGCATACACCCCTGTGGTTTCTAACAAATCTAAAGGCACACTGGTTCCCCTGTGTTTCCACCCCTGAATCAACTTCTCGAAGTAGGGTGTTCTGCATCAAGCGAACTGCCTCAACCAAGGAACGCCGCAGCTGCTCCTCTGGGCCTTTGGCTATTCCAAAGCCTGCAGTGTCACAGGAAGAGCAGGACTTACTTAAATGGCAGTAAGAACGCACGCCGACTATCTCTGGGGGGCACGGTGAATTCAGGCAGGAGCTCCTAGATGGAATGCGAAGCCGAGGGTTACTCGGAGTTCAGCTCAGACCAGGGCAATGCGTAAGACTTCGACGCCATGAGGGAGGTGCCACAACGGTGTTCGTGAACGTGTGCGAGTGCTGAGGAAATTAAGCTGCTCCCAAAGAGAGTGCAGTGCGTTTCCCTACGCTCGGCATACACAGAAGGGCTCTAAAGGGCTACGGGCCCGGATGTTGCTTAGCAGACCCAGGAGGGCCTGGGGGTACTCAGGGTTCCTGCCGGAACAGGGTGCCCACGCTAGCCTCCTAGGTGTCCAGAAAACTGTGCTGCCGTGGAAGTTACCCAGAGCAGAGGCCACCGCCTCATGGAAACTGCTGCACGCCTCCGCTTCTGCACGGCAGGTCAGGGCCTTACTTCCAGGCATCTGTTCAGGCTGGGTGTGCCGTTAGCGACACTGCATGGTGAGATGCTGACTTTCTCCTCAGGCAGAGTGACTTCGGGAACGAGGTCCTCGAAGTATTCAAAGCACACTGTTTTCTCACGGAAGCTCACACTAGGGCCATGACAAAGTCGGACTCACCAGAAATGTTGTCCTGAGGCTGTTCGAGGACTCTGGAAATGTAGCTCTCCTCAAGGAACGTACAGGGTGTTGCCCATCACTCGGCAGTCACAGAGGGCCTCCGAGGGATCAACCAACGGGTCTCGAAGTGGCTCAGCAGGCCCACGGGGGTCTGGAGGTAGTCAGTGACCTTGGAGGGAAAGTGATGCATACCCGAGAGGCCTACGAGTCCTCAAAAGTGTACTTCCTTTCACATAAAGCATATAAGCGACTAAGAACTGATGGAAACAGCTGCCTGCCTCCCTTTCTGCACGGCTACTAGGGGCCTAACCTGGAGGCAAGTTTTCACGTTGAGATTCCCTTTAGCTCTAGAGCTTGTCAGGCGGACCCCAACCGCGGCCACGGAAGCACCTGGTTCAGACAGAACAGACTCATACTTTTCCGCGAAGCATTCTTACAGGGTTGACAGGCCTGTCAAGAGCAGGGAATGTCAGGTAGCTTCAAGGCAGCATGAATGCAGCCTTCAAAATGGGAAAGCAAGGCTAGTTCCCGCAGGCCCCCGTTTCCATGGGCACACTCAGCATACACCCCTGTGGTTTCTAACAAATCTAAAGACACACTGGTTCCCCTGTGTTTCTTCCCCTGAATCAACTTCTCGAAGTAGGGTGTTCTGCATCAAGCGATCTGCCTCAACCAAGGAACGCCGCAGCTGCTCCTCTGGGCCTGTGGCTATTCCAAAGCCTGCAGTGTCACAGGAAGAGCAGGACTTAGTTAAATGGCAGTAAGAACGCACGCCGACTATCTCTGGGAGGCACGGTGACTTCAGGCAGGAGCTCCTAGATGGAATGCGAAGCCGAGGGTTACTCGGAGTTCAGCTCAGACCAGGGCAATGCGTAAGACTTCGACGCCATGAGGGAGGTGCCACAACGGTGTTCGTGATCGTGTGCGAGTGCTGAGGAAATTAAGCTGCTCCCAAAGAGAGTGCAGTGCGTTTCCCTACGCTCGGCATACACAGAGGGGCTCTAAAGGGCTACGGGCCCGGATGTTGCTTAGCAGACCCAGGAGGGCCTGGGGGTACTCAGGGTTCCTGCCGGAACAGGGTGCCCACGCTAGCCTCCTAGGTGTCCAGAAAACTGTGCTGCCGTGGAAGTTACCCAGAGCAGAGGCCACCGCCTCATGGAAACTGCTGCACGCCTCCGCTTCTGCACGGCAGGTCTGGGCCTTACTTCCAGGCATCTGTTCAGGCTGGGTGTGCCGTTAGCGACACCGCGTGGTGAGATGCTGACTTTCTCCTCAGGCAGAGTGACTTCGGGTACGAGGTCCTCCAAGTACTCAAAGCACACTGTTTTCTCACGGAAGCTCACACAAGAGCCATGACACAGTCAGACTCACCAGAAATGTTGTCCTGAGGCTGTTCGAGGACTCTGGAAATGTAGCTCTCCTCAAGGAACGTACAGGGTGCTGCCCATCCCTCGGCAGGCACAGAGGGCCTCCGAGGGATCAACCAACGGGTCTCGAAGTGGCTCAGCAGGCCCACGGGGTTCTGGAGGTAGTCAGTGACCTTGGAGGGAAAGTGATGCATACCCGAGAGGCCTACGAGTCCTCAAAAGTGTACTTCCTTTCACATAAAGCATATAAACGACTAAGAACTGATGGAAACAGCTGCCTGCCTCCCTTTCTGCACGGCTACTAGGGGCCTAACCTGGAGGCAAGTTTTCACGTTGAGATTCCCTTTAGCTCTAGAGCTTGTCAGGCGGACCCCAACCGCGGCCACGGAAGCACCTGGTTCAGACAGAACAGACTCATACTTTTCCGCGAAGCATTCTTATAGGGTTGACAGGCCTGTCAAGAGCAGGGAATGTCAGGTAGCTTCAAGGCAGCATGAATGTAGCCTTCAAAATGGGAAATCAAGGGTAGTTCCCGCAGGCCCCCGTTTCCATGGGCACACTCAGCATACACCCCTGTGGTTTCTAACAAATCTAAAGGCACACTGGTTACCCTGTGTTTCCACCCCTGAATCAACTTCTCGAAGTAGGGTGTTCTGCATCAAGCGAACTGCCTCAACCAAGGAACGCCGCAGCTGCTCCTCTGGGCCTGTGGCTATTCCAAAGCCTGCAGTGTCACAGGAAGAGCAGGACTTAGTTAAATGGCAGTAAGAACGCACGCCGACTATCTCTGGGAGGCACGGTGACTTCAGGCAGGAGCTCCTAGATGGAATGCGAAGCCGAGGGTTACTCGGAGTTCAGCTCAGACCAGGGCAATGCGTAAGACTTCGACGCCATGAGGGAGGTGCCACAACGGTGTTCGTGATCGTGTGCGAGTGCTGAGGAAATTAAGCTGCTCCCAAAGAGAGTGCAGTGCGTTTCCCTACGCTCGGCATACACAGAGGGGCTCTAAAGGGCTACGGGCCCGGATGTTGCTTAGCAGACCCAGGAGGGCCTGGGGGTACTCAGGGTTCCTGCCGGAACAGGGTGCCCACGCTAGCCTCCTAGGTGTCCAGAAAACTGTGCTGCCGTGGAAGTTACCCAGAGCAGAGGCCACCGCCTCATGGAAACTGCTGCACGCCTCCGCTTCTGCACGGCAGGTCTGGGCCTTACTTCCAGGCATCTGTTCAGGCTGGGTATGCCGTTAGCGACACCGCGTGGTGAGATGCTGACTTTCTCCTCAGGCAGAGTGACTTCGGGAACGAGGTCCTCGAAGTATTCAAAGCACACTGTTTTCTCACGGAAGCTCACACTAGGGCCATGACAAAGTCGGACTCACCAGAAATGTTGTCCTGAGGCTGTTCGAGGACTCTGGAAATGTAGCTCTCCTCAAGGAACGTACAGGGTGTTGCCCATCACTCGGCAGGCACAGAGGGCCTCCGAGGGATCAACCAACGGGTCTCGAAGTGGCTCAGCAGGCCCACGGGGGTCTGGAGGTAGTCAGTGACCTTGGAGGGAAAGTGATGCATACCCGAGAGGCCTACGAGTCCTCAAAAGTGTACTTCCTTTCACATAAAGCATATAAGCGACTAAGAACTGATGGAAACAGCTGCCTGCCTCCCTTTCTGCACGGCTACTAGGGGCCTAACCTGGAGGCAAGTTTTCACGTTGAGATTCCCTTTAGCTCTAGAGCTTGTCAGGCGGACCCCAACCGCGGCCACGGAAGCACCTGGTTCAGACAGAACAGACTCATACTTTTCCGCGAAGCATTCTTACAGGGTTGACAGGCCTGTCAAGAGCAGGGAATGTCAGGTAGCGTCAAGGCAGCATGAATGCAGCCTTCAAAATGGGAAATCAAGGGTAGTTCCCGCAGGCCCCCGTTTCCATGGGCACACTCAGCATACACCCCTGTGGTTTCTAACAAATCTAAAGACACACTGGTTCCCCTGTGTTTCTTCCCCTGAATCAACTTCTCGAAGTAGGGTGTTCTGCATCAAGCGAACTGCCTCAACCAAGGAACGCCGCAGCTGCTCCTCTGGGCCTGTGGCTATTCCAAAGCCTGCAGTGTCACAGGAAGAGCAGGACTTAGTTAAATGGCAGTAAGAACGCACGCCGACTATCTCTGGGAGGCACGGTGACTTCAGGCAGGAGCTCCTAGATGGAATGCGAAGCCGAGGGTTACTCGGAGTTCAGCTCAGACCAGGGCAATGCGTAAGACTTCGACGCCATGAGGGAGGTGCCACAACGGTGTTCGTGATCGTGTGCGAGTGCTGAGGAAATTAAGCTGCTCCCAAAGAGAGTGCAGTGCGTTTCCCTACGCTCGGCATACACAGAGGGGCTCTAAAGGGCTACGGGCCCGGATGTTGCTTAGCAGACCCAGGAGGGCCTGGGGGTACTCAGGGTTCCTGCCGGAACAGGGTGCCCACGCTAGCCTCCTAGGTGTCCAGAAAACTGTGCTGCCGTGGAAGTTACCCAGAGCAGAGGCCACCGCCTCATGGAAACTGCTGCACGCCTCCGCTTCTGCACGGCAGGTCTGGGCCTTACTTCCAGGCATCTGTTCACGCTGGGTGTGCCGTTAGCGACACCGCGTGGTGAGATGCTGACTTTCTCCTCAGGCAGAGTGACTTCGGGTACGAGGTCCTCCAAGTACTCAAAGCACACTGTTTTCTCACGGAAGCTCACACAAGAGCCATGACACAGTCAGACTCACCAGAAATGTTGTCCTGAGGCTGTTCGAGGACTCTGGAAATGTAGCTCTCCTCAAGGAACGTACAGGGTGCTGCCCATCCCTCGGCAGGCACAGAGGGCCTCCGAGGGATCAACCAACGGGTCTCGAAGTGGCTCAGCAGGCCCACGGGGTTCTGGAGGTAGTCAGTGACCTTGGAGGGAAAGTGATGCATACCCGAGAGGCCTACGAGTCCTCAAAAGTGTACTTCCTTTCACATAAAGCATATAAGCGACTAAGAACTGATGGAAACAGCTGCCTGCCTCCCTTTCTGCACGGCTACTAGGGGCCTAACCTGGAGGCAAGTTTTCACGTTGAGATTCCCTTTAGCTCTAGAGCTTGTCAGGCGGACCCCAACCGCGGCCACGGAAGCACCTGGTTCAGACAGAACAGACTCATACTTTTCCGCGAAGCATTCTTACAGGGTTGACAGGCCTGTCAAGAGCAGGGAATGTCAGGTAGCTTCAAGGCAGCATGAATGCAGCCTTCAAAATGGGAAATCAAGGGTAGTTCCCGCAGGCCCCCGTTTCCATGGGCACACTCAGCATACACCCCTGTGGTTTCTAACAAATCTAAAGGCACACTGGTTACGCTGTGTTTCCACCCCTGAATCAACTTCTCGAAGTAGGGTGTTCTGCATCAAGCGAACTGCCTCAACCAAGGAACGCCGCAGCTGCTCCTCTGGGCCTTTGGCTATTCCAAAGCCTGCAGTGTCACAGGAAGAGCAGGACTTACTTAAATGGCAGTAAGAACGCACGCCGACTATCTCTGGGGGGCACGGTGAATTCAGGCAGGAGCTCCTAGATGGAATGCGAAGCCGAGGGTTACTCGGAGTTCAGCTCAGACCAGGGCAATGCGTAAGACTTCGACGCCATGAGGGAGGTGCCACAACGGTGTTCGTGAACGTGTGCGAGTGCTGAGGAAATTAAGCTGCTCCCAAAGAGAGTGCAGTGCGTTTTCCTATGCTCGGCATACACAGAAGGGCTCTAAAGGGCTACGGGCCCGGATGTTGCTTAGCAGACCCAGGAGGGCCTGGGGGTACTCAGGGTTCCTGCCGGAACAGGGTGCCCACGCTAGCCTCCTAGGTGTCCAGAAAACTGTGCTGCCGTGGAAGTTACCCAGAGCAGAGGCCACCGCCTCATGGAAACTGCTGCACGCCTCCGCTTCTGCACGGCAGGTCTGGGCCTTACTTCCAGGCATCTGTTCAGGCTGGGTGTGCCGTTAGCGACACCGCGTGGTGAGATGCTGACTTTCTCCTCAGGCAGAGTGACTTCGGGTACGAGGTCCTCCAAGTACTCAAAGCACACTGTTTTCTCACGGAAGCTCACACAAGAGCCATGACACAGTCGGACTCACCAGAAATGTTGTCCTGAGGCTGTTCGAGGACTCTGGAAATGTAGCTCTCCTCAAGGAACGTACAGGGTGCTGCCCATCCCTCGGCAGGCACAGAGGGCCTCCGAGGGATCAACCAACGGGTCTCGAAGTGGCTCAGCAGGCCCACGGGGGTCTGGAGGTAGTCAGTGACCTTGGAGGGAAAGTGATGCATACCCGAGAGGCCTACGAGTCCTCAAAAGTGTACTTCCTTTCACATAAAGCATATAAGCGACTAAGAACTGATGGAAACAGCTGCCTGCCTCCCTTTCTGCACGGCTACTAGGGGCCTAACCTGGAGGCAAGTTTTCACGTTGAGATTCCCTTTAGCTCTAGAGCTTGTCAGGCGGACCCCAACCGCGGCCACGGAAGCACCTGGTTCAGACAGAACAGACTCATACTTTTCCGCGAAGCATTCTTACAGGATTGACAGGCCTGTCAAGAGCAGGGAATGTCAGGTAGCTTCAAGACAGCATGAATGCAGCCTTCAAAATGGGAAATCAAGGGTAGTTCCCGCAGGCCCCCGTTTCCATGGGCACACTCAGCATACACCCCTGTGGTTTCTAACAAATCTAAAGGCACACTGGTTCCCCTGTGTTTCCACCCCTGAATCAACTTCTCGAAGTAGGGTGTTCTGCATCAAGCGATCTGCCTCAACCAAGGAACGCCGCAGCTGCTCCTCTGGGCCTGTGGCTATTCCAAAGCCTGCAGTGTCACAGGAAGAGCAGGACTTAGTTAAATGGCAGTAAGAACGCACGCCGACTATCTCTGGGAGGCACGGTGACTTCAGGCAGGAGCTCCTAGATGGAATGCGAAGCCGAGGGTTACTCGGAGTTCAGCTCAGACCAGGGCAATGCGTAAGACTTCGACGCCATGAGGGAGGTGCCACAACGGTGTTCGTGATCGTGTGCGAGTGCTGAGGAAATTAAGCTGCTCCCAAAGAGAGTGCAGTGCGTTTCCCTACGCTCGGCATACACAGAGGGGCTCTAAAGGGCTACGGGCCCGGATGTTGCTTAGCAGACCCAGGAGGGCCTGGGGGTACTCAGGGTTCCTGCCGGAACAGGGTGCCCACGCTAGCCTCCTAGGTGTCCAGAAAACTGTGCTGCCGTGGAAGTTACCCAGAGCAGAGGCCACCGCCTCATGGAAACTGCTGCACGCCTCCGCTTCTGCACGGCAGGTCTGGGCCTTACTTCCAGGCATCTGTTCAGGCTGGGTGTGCCGTTAGCGACACCGCGTGGTGAGATGCTGACTTTCTCCTCAGGCAGAGTGACTTCGGGTACGAGGTCCTCCAAGTACTCAAAGCACACTGTTTTCTCACGGAAGCTCACACAAGAGCCATGACACAGTCAGACTCACCAGAAATGTTGTCCTGAGGCTGTTCGAGGACTCTGGAAATGTAGCTCTCCTCAAGGAACGTACAGGGTGCTGCCCATCCCTCGGCAGGCACAGAGGGCCTCCGAGGGATCAACCAACGGGTCTCGAAGTGGCTCAGCAGGCCCACGGGGTTCTGGAGGTAGTCAGTGACCTTGGAGGGAAAGTGATGCATACCCGAGAGGCCTACGAGTCCTCAAAAGTGTACTTCCTTTCACATAAAGCATATAAACGACTAAGAACTGATGGAAACAGCTGCCTGCCTCCCTTTCTGCACGGCTACTAGGGGCCTAACCTGGAGGCAAGTTTTCACGTTGAGATTCCCTTTAGCTCTAGAGCTTGTCAGGCGGACCCCAACCGCGGCCACGGAAGCACCTGGTTCAGACAGAACAGACTCATACTTTTCCGCGAAGCATTCTTACAGGGTTGACAGGCCTGTCAAGAGCAGGGAATGTCAAGTAGCTTCAAGGCAGCATGAATGTAGCCTTCAAAATGGGAAATCAAGGGTAGTTCCCGCAGGCCCCCGTTTCCATGGGCACACTCAGCATACACCCCTGTGGTTTCTAACAAATCTAAAGGCACACTGGTTACCCTGTATTTCCACCCCTGAATCAACTTCTCGAAGTAGGGTGTTCTGCATCAAGCGATCTGCCTCAACCAAGGAACGCCGCAGCTGCTCCTCTGGGCCTGTGGCTATTCCAAAGCCTGCAGTGTCACAGGAAGAGCAGGACTTAGTTAAATGGCAGTAAGAACGCACGCCGACTATCTCTGGGAGGCACGGTGACTTCAGGCAGGAGCTCCTAGATGGAATGCGAAGCCGAGGGTTACTCGGAGTTCAGCTCAGACCAGGGCAATGCGTAAGACTTCGACGCCATGAGGGAGGTGCCACAACGGTGTTCGTGATCGTGTGCGAGTGCTGAGGAAATTAAGCTGCTCCCAAAGAGAGTGCAGTGCGTTTCCCTACGCTCGGCATACACAGAGGGGCTCTAAAGGGCTACGGGCCCGGATGTTGCTTAGCAGACCCAGGAGGGCCTGGGGGTACTCAGGGTTCCTGCCGGAACAGGGTGCCCACGCTAGCCTCCTAGGTGTCCAGAAAACTGTGCTGCCGTGGAAGTTACCCAGAGCAGAGGCCACCGCCTCATGGAAACTGCTGCACACCTCCGCTTCTGCACGGCAGGTCAGGGCCTTACTTCCAGGCATCTGTTCAGGCTGGGTGTGCCGTTAGCGACACCGCATGGTGAGATGCTGACTTTCTCCTCAGGCAGAGTGACTTCGGGAACGAGGTCCTCGAAGTATTCAAAGCACACTGTTTTCTCACGGAAGCTCACACTAGGGCCATGACAAAGTCGGACTCACCAGAAATGTTGTCCTGAGGCTGTTCGAGGACTCTGGAAATGTAGCTCTCCTCAAGGAACGTACAGGGTGTTGCCCATCACTCGGCAGGCACAGAGGGCCTCCGAGGGATCAACCAACGGGTCTCGAAGTGGCTCAGCAGGCCCACGGGGTTCTGGAGGTAGTCAGTGACCTTGGAGGGAAAGTGATGCATACCCGAGAGGCCTACGAGTCCTCAAAAGTGTACTTCCTTTCACATAAAGCATATAAGCGACTAAGAACTGATGGAAACAGCTGCCTGCCTCCCTTTCTGCACGGCTACTAGGGGCCTAACCTGGAGGCAAGTTTTCACGTTGAGATTCCCTTTAGCTCTAGAGCTTGTCAGGCGGACCCCAACCGCGGCCACGGAAGCACCTGGTTCAGACAGAACAGACTCATACTTTTCCGCGAAGCATTCTTACAGGGTTGACAGGCCTGTCAAGAGCAGGGAATGTCAGGTAGCTTCAAGGCAGCATGAATGCAGCCTTCAAAATGGGAAATCAAGGGTAGTTCCCGCAGGCCCCCGTTTCCATGGGCACACTCAGCATACACCCCTGTGGTTTCTAACAAATCTAAAGGCACACTGGTTACCCTGTGTTTCCACCCCTGAATCAACTTCTCGAAGTAGGGTGTTCTGCATCAAGCGAACTGCCTCAACCAAGGAACGCCGCAGCTGCTCCTCTGGGCCTTTGGCTATTCCAAAGCCTGCAGTGTCACAGGAAGAGCAGGACTTACTTAAATGGCAGTAAGAACGCACGCCGACTATCTCTGGGGGGCACGGTGAATTCAGGCAGGAGCTCCTAGATGGAATGCGAAGCCGAGGGTTACTCGGAGTTCAGCTCAGACCAGGGCAATGCGTAAGACTTCGACGCCATGAGGGAGGTGCCACAACGGTGTTCGTGAACGTGTGCGAGTGCTGAGGAAATTAAGCTGCTCCCAAAGAGAGTGCAGTGCGTTTTCCTATGCTCGGCATACACAGAAGGGCTCTAAAGGGCTACGGGCCCGGATGTTGCTTAGCAGACCCAGGAGGGCCTGGGGGTACTCAGGGTTCCTGCCGGAACAGGGTGCCCACGCTAGCCTCCTAGGTGTCCAGAAAACTGTGCTGCCGTGGAAGTTACCCAGAGCAGAGGCCACCGCCTCATGGAAACTGCTGCACGCCTCCGCTTCTGCACGGCAGGTCTGGGCCTTACTTCCAGGCATCTGTTCAGGCTGGGTGTGCCGTTAGCGACACCGCGTGGTGAGATGCTGACTTTCTCCTCAGGCAGAGTGACTTCGGGTACGAGGTCCTCCAAGTACTCAAAGCACACTGTTTTCTCACGGAAGCTCACACAAGAGCCACGACACAGTCGGACTCACCAGAAATGTTGTCCTGAGGCTGTTCGAGGACTCTGGAAATGTAGCTCTCCTCAAGGAACGTACAGGGTGCTGCCCATCCCTCGGCAGGCACAGAGGGCCTCCGAGGGATCAACCAACGGGTCTCGAAGTGGCTCAGCAGGCCCACGGGGGTCTGGAGGTAGTCAGTGACCTTGGAGGGAAAGTGATGCATACCCGAGAGGCCTACGAGTCCTCAAAAGTGTACTTCCTTTCACATAAAGCATATAAGCGACTAAGAACTGATGGAAACAGCTGCCTGCCTCCCTTTCTGCACGGCTACTAGGGGCCTAACCTGGAGGCAAGTTTTCACGTTGAGATTCCCTTTAGCTCTAGAGCTTGTCAGGCGGACCCCAACCGCGGCCACGGAAGCACCTGGTTCAGACAGAACAGACTCATACTTTTCCGCGAAGCATTCTTACAGGATTGACAGGCCTGTCAAGAGCAGGGAATGTCAGGTAGCTTCAAGACAGCATGAATGCAGCCTTCAAAATGGGAAATCAAGGGTAGTTCCCGCAGGCCCCCGTTTCCATGGGCACACTCAGCATACACCCCTGTGGTTTCTAACAAATCTAAAGGCACACTGGTTCCCCTGTGTTTCCACCCCTGAATCAACTTCTCGAAGTAGGGTGTTCTGCATCAAGCGAACTGCCTCAACCAAGGAACGCCGCAGCTGCTCCTCTGGGCCTTTGGCTATTCCAAAGCCTGCAGTGTCACAGGAAGAGCAGGACTTACTTAAATGGCAGTAAGAACGCACGCCGACTATCTCTGGGGGGCACGGTGAATTCAGGCAGGAGCTCCTAGATGGAATGCGAAGCCGAGGGTTACTCGGAGTTCAGCTCAGACCAGGGCAATGCGTAAGACTTCGACGCCATGAGGGAGGTGCCACAACGGTGTTCGTGAACGTGTGCGAGTGCTGAGGAAATTAAGCTGCTCCCAAAGAGAGTGCAGTGCGTTTTCCTACGCTCGGCATACACAGAAGGGCTCTAAAGGGCTACGGGCCCGGATGTTGCTTAGCAGACCCAGGAGGGCCTGGGGGTACTCAGGGTTCCTGCCGGAACAGGGTGCCCACGCTAGCCTCCTAGGTGTCCAGAAAACTGTGCTGCCGTGGAAGTTACCCAGAGCAGAGGCCACCGCCTCATGGAAACTGCTGCACGCCTCCGCTTCTGCACGGCAGGTCAGGGCCTTACTTCCAGGCATCTGTTCAGGCTGGGTGTGCCGTTAGCGACACTGCATGGTGAGATGCTGACTTTCTCCTCAGGCAGAGTGACTTCGGGAACGAGGTCCTCGAAGTATTCAAAGCACACTGTTTTCTCACGGAAGCTCACACTAGGGCCATGACAAAGTCGGACTCACCAGAAATGTTGTCCTGAGGCTGTTCGAGGACTCTGGAAATGTAGCTCTCCTCAAGGAACGTACAGGGTGTTGCCCATCACTCGGCAGTCACAGAGGGCCTCCGAGGGATCAACCAACGGGTCTCGAAGTGGCTCAGCAGGCCCACGGGGGTCTGGAGGTAGTCAGTGACCTTGGAGGGAAAGTGATGCATACCCGAGAGGCCTACGAGTCCTCAAAAGTGTACTTCCTTTCACATAAAGCATATAAGCGACTAAGAACTGATGGAAACAGCTGCCTGCCTCCCTTTCTGCACGGCTACTAGGGGCCTAACCTGGAGGCAAGTTTTCACGTTGAGATTCCCTTTAGCTCTAGAGCTTGTCAGGCGGACCCCAACCGCGGCCACGGAAGCACCTGGTTCAGACAGAACAGACTCATACTTTTCCGCGAAGCATTCTTACAGGGTTGACAGGCCTGTCAAGAGCAGGGAATGTCAGGTAGCTTCAAGGCAGCATGAATGCAGCCTTCAAAATGGGAAAGCAAGGCTAGTTCCCGCAGGCCCCCGTTTCCATGGGCACACTCAGCATACACCCCTGTGGTTTCTAACAAATCTAAAGACACACTGGTTCCCCTGTGTTTCTTCCCCTGAATCAACTTCTCGAAGTAGGGTGTTCTGCATCAAGCGATCTGCCTCAACCAAGGAACGCCGCAGCTGCTCCTCTGGGCCTGTGGCTATTCCAAAGCCTGCAGTGTCACAGGAAGAGCAGGACTTAGTTAAATGGCAGTAAGAACGCACGCCGACTATCTCTGGGAGGCACGGTGACTTCAGGCAGGAGCTCCTAGATGGAATGCGAAGCTGAGGGTTACTCGGAGTTCAGCTCAGACCAGGGCAATGCGTAAGACTTCGACGCCATGAGGGAGGTGCCACAACGGTGTTCGTGATCGTGTGCGAGTGCTGAGGAAATTAAGCTGCTCCCAAAGAGAGTGCAGTGCGTTTCCCTACGCTCGGCATACACAGAGGGGCTCTAAAGGGCTACGGGCCCGGATGTTGCTTAGCAGACCCAGGAGGGCCTGGGGGTACTCAGGGTTCCTGCCGGAACAGGGTGCCCACGCTAGCCTCCTAGGTGTCCAGAAAACTGTGCTGCCGTGGAAGTTACCCAGAGCAGAGGCCACCGCCTCATGGAAACTGCTGCACGCCTCCGCTTCTGCACGGCAGGTCTGGGCCTTACTTCCAGGCATCTGTTCAGGCTGGGTGTGCCGTTAGCGACACCGCGTGGTGAGATGCTGACTTTCTCCTCAGGCAGAGTGACTTCGGGTACGAGGTCCTCCAAGTACTCAAAGCACACTGTTTTCTCACGGAAGCTCACACAAGAGCCATGACACAGTCAGACTCACCAGAAATGTTGTCCTGAGGCTGTTCGAGGACTCTGGAAATGTAGCTCTCCTCAAGGAACGTACAGGGTGCTGCCCATCCCTCGGCAGGCACAGAGGGCCTCCGAGGGATCAACCAACGGGTCTCGAAGTGGCTCAGCAGGCCCACGGGGTTCTGGAGGTAGTCAGTGACCTTGGAGGGAAAGTGATGCATACCCGAGAGGCCTACGAGTCCTCAAAAGTGTACTTCCTTTCACATAAAGCATATAAACGACTAAGAACTGATGGAAACAGCTGCCTGCCTCCCTTTCTGCACGGCTACTAGGGGCCTAACCTGGAGGCAAGTTTTCACGTTGAGATTCCCTTTAGCTCTAGAGCTTGTCAGGCGGACCCCAACCGCGGCCACGGAAGCACCTGGTTCAGACAGAACAGACTCATACTTTTCCGCGAAGCATTCTTATAGGGTTGACAGGCCTGTCAAGAGCAGGGAATGTCAGGTAGCTTCAAGGCAGCATGAATGTAGCCTTCAAAATGGGAAATCAAGGGTAGTTCCCGCAGGCCCCCGTTTCCATGGGCACACTCAGCATACACCCCTGTGGTTTCTAACAAATCTAAAGGCACACTGGTTACCCTGTGTTTCCACCCCTGAATCAACTTCTCGAAGTAGGGTGTTCTGCATCAAGCGAACTGCCTCAACCAAGGAACGCCGCAGCTGCTCCTCTGGGCCTGTGGCTATTCCAAAGCCTGCAGTGTCACAGGAAGAGCAGGACTTAGTTAAATGGCAGTAAGAACGCACGCCGACTATCTCTGGGAGGCACGGTGACTTCAGGCAGGAGCTCCTAGATGGAATGCGAAGCCGAGGGTTACTCGGAGTTCAGCTCAGACCAGGGCAATGCGTAAGACTTCGACGCCATGAGGGAGGTGCCACAACGGTGTTCGTGATCGTGTGCGAGTGCTGAGGAAATTAAGCTGCTCCCAAAGAGAGTGCAGTGCGTTTCCCTACGCTCGGCATACACAGAGGGGCTCTAAAGGGCTACGGGCCCGGATGTTGCTTAGCAGACCCAGGAGGGCCTGGGGGTACTCAGGGTTCCTGCCGGAACAGGGTGCCCACGCTAGCCTCCTAGGTGTCCAGAAAACTGTGCTGCCGTGGAAGTTACCCAGAGCAGAGGCCACCGCCTCATGGAAACTGCTGCACGCCTCCGCTTCTGCACGGCAGGTCTGGGCCTTACTTCCAGGCATCTGTTCAGGCTGGGTATGCCGTTAGCGACACCGCGTGGTGAGATGCTGACTTTCTCCTCAGGCAGAGTGACTTCGGGAACGAGGTCCTCGAAGTATTCAAAGCACACTGTTTTCTCACGGAAGCTCACACTAGGGCCATGACAAAGTCGGACTCACCAGAAATGTTGTCCTGAGGCTGTTCGAGGACTCTGGAAATGTAGCTCTCCTCAAGGAACGTACAGGGTGTTGCCCATCACTCGGCAGGCACAGAGGGCCTCCGAGGGATCAACCAACGGGTCTCGAAGTGGCTCAGCAGGCCCACGGGGGTCTGGAGGTAGTCAGTGACCTTGGAGGGAAAGTGATGCATACCCGAGAGGCCTACGAGTCCTCAAAAGTGTACTTCCTTTCACATAAAGCATATAAGCGACTAAGAACTGATGGAAACAGCTGCCTGCCTCCCTTTCTGCACGGCTACTAGGGGCCTAACCTGGAGGCAAGTTTTCACGTTGAGATTCCCTTTAGCTCTAGAGCTTGTCAGGCGGACCCCAACCGCGGCCACGGAAGCACCTGGTTCAGACAGAACAGACTCATACTTTTCCGCGAAGCATTCTTACAGGGTTGACAGGCCTGTCAAGAGCAGGGAATGTCAGGTAGCGTCAAGGCAGCATGAATGCAGCCTTCAAAATGGGAAATCAAGGGTAGTTCCCGCAGGCCCCCGTTTCCATGGGCACACTCAGCATACACCCCTGTGGTTTCTAACAAATCTAAAGGCACACTGGTTACCCTGTGTTTCCACCCCTGAATCAACTTCTCGAAGTAGGGTGTTCTGCATCAAGCGAACTGCCTCAACCAAGGAACGCCGCAGCTGCTCCTCTGGGCCTTTGGCTATTCCAAAGCCTGCAGTGTCACAGGAAGAGCAGGACTTACTTAAATGGCAGTAAGAACGCACGCCGACTATCTCTGGGGGGCACGGTGAATTCAGGCAGGAGCTCCTAGATGGAATGCGAAGCCGAGGGTTACTCGGAGTTCAGCTCAGACCAGGGCAATGCGTAAGACTTCGACGCCGTGAGGGAGGTGCCACAACGGTGTTCGTGAACGTGTGCGAGTGCTGAGGAAATTAAGCTGCTCCCAAAGAGAGTGCAGTGCGTTTTCCTACGCTCGGCATACACAGAAGGGCTCTAAAGGGCTATGGGCCCGGATGTTGCTTAGCAGACCCAGGAGGGCCTGGGGGTACTCAGGGTTCCTGCCGGAACAGGGTGCCCACGCTAGCCTCCTAGGTGTCCAGAAAACTGTGCTGCCGTGGAAGTTACCCAGAGCAGAGGCCACCGCCTCATGGAAACTGCTGCACGCCTCCGCTTCTGCACGGCAGGTCAGGGCCTTACTTCCAGGCATCTGTTCAGGCTGGGTGTGCCGTTAGCGACACTGCATGGTGAGATGCTGACTTTCTCCTCAGGCAGAGTGACTTCGGGAACGAGGTCCTCGAAGTATTCAAAGCACACTGTTTTCTCACGGAAGCTCACACTAGGGCCATGACAAAGTCGGACTCACCAGAAATGTTGTCCTGAGGCTGTTCGAGGACTCTGGAAATGTAGCTCTCCTCAAGGAACGTACAGGGTGTTGCCCATCACTCGGCAGGCACAGAGGGCCTCCGAGGGATCAACCAACGGGTCTCGAAGTGGCTCAGCAGGCCCACGGGGGTCTGGAGGTAGTCAGTGACCTTGGAGGGAAAGTGATGCATACCTGAGAGGCCTACGAGTCCTCAAAAGTGTACTTCCTTTCACATAAAGCATATAAGCGACTAAGAACTGATGGAAACAGCTGCCTGCCTCCCTTTCTGCACGGCTACTAGGGGCCTAACCTGGAGGCAAGTTTTCACGTTGAGATTCCCTTTAGCTCTAGAGCTTGTCAGGCGGACCCCAACCGCGGCCACGGAAGCACCTGGTTCAGACAGAACAGACTCATACTTTTCCGCGAAGCATTCTTACAGGGTTGACAGGCCTGTCAAGAGCAGGGAATGTCAGGTAGCTTCAAGGCAGCATGAATGCAGCCTTCAAAATGGGAAAGCAAGGCTAGTTCCCGCAGGCCCCCGTTTCCATGGGCACACTCAGCATACACCCCTGTGGTTTCTAACAAATCTAAAGACACACTGGTTCCCCTGTGTTTCTTCCCCTGAATCAACTTCTCGAAGTAGGGTGTTCTGCATCAAGCGAACTGCCTCAACCAAGGAACGCCGCAGCTGCTCCTCTGGGCCTGTGGCTATTCCAAAGCCTGCAGTGTCACAGGAAGAGCAGGACTTAGTTAAATGGCAGTAAGAACGCACGCCGACTATCTCTGGGAGGCACGGTGACTTCAGGCAGGAGCTCCTAGATGGAATGCGAAGCCGAGGGTTACTCGGAGTTCAGCTCAGACCAGGGCAATGCGTAAGACTTCGACGCCATGAGGGAGGTGCCACAACGGTGTTCGTGATCGTGTGCGAGTGCTGAGGAAATTAAGCTGCTCCCAAAGAGAGTGCAGTGCGTTTCCCTACGCTCGGCATACACAGAGGGGCTCTAAAGGGCTACGGGCCCGGATGTTGCTTAGCAGACCCAGGAGGGCCTGGGGGTACTCAGGGTTCCTGCCGGAACAGGGTGCCCACGCTAGCCTCCTAGGTGTCCAGAAAACTGTGCTGCCGTGGAAGTTACCCAGAGCAGAGGCCACCGCCTCATGGAAACTGCTGCACGCCTCCGCTTCTGCACGGCAGGTCTGGGCCTTACTTCCAGGCATCTGTTCACGCTGGGTGTGCCGTTAGCGACACCGCGTGGTGAGATGCTGACTTTCTCCTCAGGCAGAGTGACTTCGGGTACGAGGTCCTCCAAGTACTCAAAGCACACTGTTTTCTCACGGAAGCTCACACAAGAGCCATGACACAGTCAGACTCACCAGAAATGTTGTCCTGAGGCTGTTCGAGGACTCTGGAAATGTAGCTCTCCTCAAGGAACGTACAGGGTGCTGCCCATCCCTCGGCAGGCACAGAGGGCCTCCGAGGGATCAACCAACGGGTCTCGAAGTGGCTCAGCAGGCCCACGGGGTTCTGGAGGTAGTCAGTGACCTTGGAGGGAAAGTGATGCATACCCGAGAGGCCTACGAGTCCTCAAAAGTGTACTTCCTTTCACATAAAGCATATAAGCGACTAAGAACTGATGGAAACAGCTGCCTGCCTCCCTTTCTGCACGGCTACTAGGGGCCTAACCTGGAGGCAAGTTTTCACGTTGAGATTCCCTTTAGCTCTAGAGCTTGTCAGGCGGACCCCAACCGCGGCCACGGAAGCACCTGGTTCAGACAGAACAGACTCATACTTTTCCGCGAAGCATTCTTACAGGGTTGACAGGCCTGTCAAGAGCAGGGAATGTCAGGTAGCTTCAAGGCAGCATGAATGCAGCCTTCAAAATGGGAAATCAAGGGTAGTTCCCGCAGGCCCCCGTTTCCATGGGCACACTCAGCATACACCCCTGTGGTTTCTAACAAATCTAAAGGCACACTGGTTACCCTGTGTTTCCACCCCTGAATCAACTTCTCGAAGTAGGGTGTTCTGCATCAAGCGAACTGCCTCAACCAAGGAACGCCGCAGCTGCTCCTCTGGGCCTTTGGCTATTCCAAAGCCTGCAGTGTCACAGGAAGAGCAGGACTTACTTAAATGGCAGTAAGAACGCACGCCGACTATCTCTGGGGGGCACGGTGAATTCAGGCAGGAGCTCCTAGATGGAATGCGAAGCCGAGGGTTACTCGGAGTTCAGCTCAGACCAGGGCAATGCGTAAGACTTCGACGCCATGAGGGAGGTGCCACAACGGTGTTCGTGAACGTGTGCGAGTGCTGAGGAAATTAAGCTGCTCCCAAAGAGAGTGCAGTGCGTTTTCCTATGCTCGGCATACACAGAAGGGCTCTAAAGGGCTACGGGCCCGGATGTTGCTTAGCAGACCCAGGAGGGCCTGGGGGTACTCAGGGTTCCTGCCGGAACAGGGTGCCCACGCTAGCCTCCTAGGTGTCCAGAAAACTGTGCTGCCGTGGAAGTTACCCAGAGCAGAGGCCACCGCCTCATGGAAACTGCTGCACGCCTCCGCTTCTGCACGGCAGGTCTGGGCCTTACTTCCAGGCATCTGTTCAGGCTGGGTGTGCCGTTAGCGACACCGCGTGGTGAGATGCTGACTTTCTCCTCAGGCAGAGTGACTTCGGGTACGAGGTCCTCCAAGTACTCAAAGCACACTGTTTTCTCACGGAAGCTCACACAAGAGCCATGACACAGTCGGACTCACCAGAAATGTTGTCCTGAGGCTGTTCGAGGACTCTGGAAATGTAGCTCTCCTCAAGGAACGTACAGGGTGCTGCCCATCCCTCGGCAGGCACAGAGGGCCTCCGAGGGATCAACCAACGGGTCTCGAAGTGGCTCAGCAGGCCCACGGGGTTCTGGAGGTAGTCAGTGACCTTGGAGGGAAAGTGATGCATACCCGAGAGGCCTACGAGTCCTCAAAAGTGTACTTCCTTTCACATAAAGCATATAAGCGACTAAGAACTGATGGAAACAGCTGCCTGCCTCCCTTTCTGCACGGCTACTAGGGGCCTAACCTGGAGGCAAGTTTTCACGTTGAGATTCCCTTTAGCTCTAGAGCTTGTCAGGCGGACCCCAACCGCGGCCACGGAAGCACCTGGTTCAGACAGAACAGACTCATACTTTTCCGCGAAGCATTCTTACAGGATTGACAGGCCTGTCAAGAGCAGGGAATGTCAGGTAGCTTCAAGACAGCATGAATGCAGCCTTCAAAATGGGAAATCAAGGGTAGTTCCCGCAGGCCCCCGTTTCCATGGGCACACTCAGCATACACCCCTGTGGTTTCTAACAAATCTAAAGGCACACTGGTTCCCCTGTGTTTCCACCCCTGAATCAACTTCTCGAAGTAGGGTGTTCTGCATCAAGCGATCTGCCTCAACCAAGGAACGCCGCAGCTGCTCCTCTGGGCCTGTGGCTATTCCAAAGCCTGCAGTGTCACAGGAAGAGCAGGACTTAGTTAAATGGCAGTAAGAACGCACGCCGACTATCTCTGGGAGGCACGGTGACTTCAGGCAGGAGCTCCTAGATGGAATGCGAAGCCGAGGGTTACTCGGAGTTCAGCTCAGACCAGGGCAATGCGTAAGACTTCGACGCCATGAGGGAGGTGCCACAACGGTGTTCGTGATCGTGTGCGAGTGCTGAGGAAATTAAGCTGCTCCCAAAGAGAGTGCAGTGCGTTTCCCTACGCTCGGCATACACAGAGGGGCTCTAAAGGGCTACGGGCCCGGATGTTGCTTAGCAGACCCAGGAGGGCCTGGGGGTACTCAGGGTTCCTGCCGGAACAGGGTGCCCACGCTAGCCTCCTAGGTGTCCAGAAAACTGTGCTGCCGTGGAAGTTACCCAGAGCAGAGGCCACCGCCTCATGGAAACTGCTGCACGCCTCCGCTTCTGCACGGCAGGTCTGGGCCTTACTTCCAGGCATCTGTTCAGGCTGGGTGTGCCGTTAGCGACACCGCGTGGTGAGATGCTGACTTTCTCCTCAGGCAGAGTGACTTCGGGTACGAGGTCCTCCAAGTACTCAAAGCACACTGTTTTCTCACGGAAGCTCACACAAGAGCCATGACACAGTCAGACTCACCAGAAATGTTGTCCTGAGGCTGTTCGAGGACTCTGGAAATGTAGCTCTCCTCAAGGAACGTACAGGGTGCTGCCCATCCCTCGGCAGGCACAGAGGGCCTCCGAGGGATCAACCAACGGGTCTCGAAGTGGCTCAGCAGGCCCACGGGGTTCTGGAGGTAGTCAGTGACCTTGGAGGGAAAGTGATGCATACCCGAGAGGCCTACGAGTCCTCAAAAGTGTACTTCCTTTCACATAAAGCATATAAACGACTAAGAACTGATGGAAACAGCTGCCTGCCTCCCTTTCTGCACGGCTACTAGGGGCCTAACCTGGAGGCAAGTTTTCACGTTGAGATTCCCTTTAGCTCTAGAGCTTGTCAGGCGGACCCCAACCGCGGCCACGGAAGCACCTGGTTCAGACAGAACAGACTCATACTTTTCCGCGAAGCATTCTTATAGGGTTGACAGGCCTGTCAAGAGCAGGGAATGTCAGGTAGCTTCAAGGCAGCATGAATGTAGCCTTCAAAATGGGAAATCAAGGGTAGTTCCCGCAGGCCCCCGTTTCCATGGGCACACTCAGCATACACCCCTGTGGTTTCTAACAAATCTAAAGGCACACTGGTTACCCTGTGTTTCCACCCCTGAATCAACTTCTCGAAGTAGGGTGTTCTGCATCAAGCGAACTGCCTCAACCAAGGAACGCCGCAGCTGCTCCTCTGGGCCTGTGGCTATTCCAAAGCCTGCAGTGTCACAGGAAGAGCAGGACTTAGTTAAATGGCAGTAAGAACGCACGCCGACTATCTCTGGGAGGCACGGTGACTTCAGGCAGGAGCTCCTAGATGGAATGCGAAGCCGAGGGTTACTCGGAGTTCAGCTCAGACCAGGGCAATGCGTAAGACTTCGACGCCATGAGGGAGGTGCCACAACGGTGTTCGTGATCGTGTGCGAGTGCTGAGGAAATTAAGCTGCTCCCAAAGAGAGTGCAGTGCGTTTCCCTACGCTCGGCATACACAGAGGGGCTCTAAAGGGCTACGGGCCCGGATGTTGCTTAGCAGACCCAGGAGGGCCTGGGGGTACTCAGGGTTCCTGCCGGAACAGGGTGCCCACGCTAGCCTCCTAGGTGTCCAGAAAACTGTGCTGCCGTGGAAGTTACCCAGAGCAGAGGCCACCGCCTCATGGAAACTGCTGCACGCCTCCGCTTCTGCACGGCAGGTCTGGGCCTTACTTCCAGGCATCTGTTCAGGCTGGGTATGCCGTTAGCGACACCGCGTGGTGAGATGCTGACTTTCTCCTCAGGCAGAGTGACTTCGGGAACGAGGTCCTCGAAGTATTCAAAGCACACTGTTTTCTCACGGAAGCTCACACTAGGGCCATGACAAAGTCGGACTCACCAGAAATGTTGTCCTGAGGCTGTTCGAGGACTCTGGAAATGTAGCTCTCCTCAAGGAACGTACAGGGTGTTGCCCATCACTCGGCAGGCACAGAGGGCCTCCGAGGGATCAACCAACGGGTCTCGAAGTGGCTCAGCAGGCCCACGGGGGTCTGGAGGTAGTCAGTGACCTTGGAGGGAAAGTGATGCATACCCGAGAGGCCTACGAGTCCTCAAAAGTGTACTTCCTTTCACATAAAGCATATAAGCGACTAAGAACTGATGGAAACAGCTGCCTGCCTCCCTTTCTGCACGGCTACTAGGGGCCTAACCTGGAGGCAAGTTTTCACGTTGAGATTCCCTTTAGCTCTAGAGCTTGTCAGGCGGACCCCAACCGCGGCCACGGAAGCACCTGGTTCAGACAGAACAGACTCATACTTTTCCGCGAAGCATTCTTACAGGGTTGACAGGCCTGTCAAGAGCAGGGAATGTCAGGTAGCGTCAAGGCAGCATGAATGCAGCCTTCAAAATGGGAAATCAAGGGTAGTTCCCGCAGGCCCCCGTTTCCATGGGCACACTCAGCATACACCCCTGTGGTTTCTAACAAATCTAAAGGCACACTGGTTACCCTGTGTTTCCACCCCTGAATCAACTTCTCGAAGTAGGGTGTTCTGCATCAAGCGAACTGCCTCAACCAAGGAACGCCGCAGCTGCTCCTCTGGGCCTTTGGCTATTCCAAAGCCTGCAGTGTCACAGGAAGAGCAGGACTTACTTAAATGGCAGTAAGAACGCACGCCGACTATCTCTGGGGGGCACGGTGAATTCAGGCAGGAGCTCCTAGATGGAATGCGAAGCCGAGGGTTACTCGGAGTTCAGCTCAGACCAGGGCAATGCGTAAGACTTCGACGCCGTGAGGGAGGTGCCACAACGGTGTTCGTGAACGTGTGCGAGTGCTGAGGAAATTAAGCTGCTCCCAAAGAGAGTGCAGTGCGTTTTCCTACGCTCGGCATACACAGAAGGGCTCTAAAGGGCTATGGGCCCGGATGTTGCTTAGCAGACCCAGGAGGGCCTGGGGGTACTCAGGGTTCCTGCCGGAACAGGGTGCCCACGCTAGCCTCCTAGGTGTCCAGAAAACTGTGCTGCCGTGGAAGTTACCCAGAGCAGAGGCCACCGCCTCATGGAAACTGCTGCACGCCTCCGCTTCTGCACGGCAGGTCAGGGCCTTACTTCCAGGCATCTGTTCAGGCTGGGTGTGCCGTTAGCGACACTGCATGGTGAGATGCTGACTTTCTCCTCAGGCAGAGTGACTTCGGGAACGAGGTCCTCGAAGTATTCAAAGCACACTGTTTTCTCACGGAAGCTCACACTAGGGCCATGACAAAGTCGGACTCACCAGAAATGTTGTCCTGAGGCTGTTCGAGGACTCTGGAAATGTAGCTCTCCTCAAGGAACGTACAGGGTGTTGCCCATCACTCGGCAGGCACAGAGGGCCTCCGAGGGATCAACCAACGGGTCTCGAAGTGGCTCAGCAGGCCCACGGGGGTCTGGAGGTAGTCAGTGACCTTGGAGGGAAAGTGATGCATACCTGAGAGGCCTACGAGTCCTCAAAAGTGTACTTCCTTTCACATAAAGCATATAAGCGACTAAGAACTGATGGAAACAGCTGCCTGCCTCCCTTTCTGCACGGCTACTAGGGGCCTAACCTGGAGGCAAGTTTTCACGTTGAGATTCCCTTTAGCTCTAGAGCTTGTCAGGCGGACCCCAACCGCGGCCACGGAAGCACCTGGTTCAGACAGAACAGACTCATACTTTTCCGCGAAGCATTCTTACAGGGTTGACAGGCCTGTCAAGAGCAGGGAATGTCAGGTAGCTTCAAGGCAGCATGAATGCAGCCTTCAAAATGGGAAAGCAAGGCTAGTTCCCGCAGGCCCCCGTTTCCATGGGCACACTCAGCATACACCCCTGTGGTTTCTAACAAATCTAAAGACACACTGGTTCCCCTGTGTTTCTTCCCCTGAATCAACTTCTCGAAGTAGGGTGTTCTGCATCAAGCGAACTGCCTCAACCAAGGAACGCCGCAGCTGCTCCTCTGGGCCTGTGGCTATTCCAAAGCCTGCAGTGTCACAGGAAGAGCAGGACTTAGTTAAATGGCAGTAAGAACGCACGCCGACTATCTCTGGGAGGCACGGTGACTTCAGGCAGGAGCTCCTAGATGGAATGCGAAGCCGAGGGTTACTCGGAGTTCAGCTCAGACCAGGGCAATGCGTAAGACTTCGACGCCATGAGGGAGGTGCCACAACGGTGTTCGTGATCGTGTGCGAGTGCTGAGGAAATTAAGCTGCTCCCAAAGAGAGTGCAGTGCGTTTCCCTACGCTCGGCATACACAGAGGGGCTCTAAAGGGCTACGGGCCCGGATGTTGCTTAGCAGACCCAGGAGGGCCTGGGGGTACTCAGGGTTCCTGCCGGAACAGGGTGCCCACGCTAGCCTCCTAGGTGTCCAGAAAACTGTGCTGCCGTGGAAGTTACCCAGAGCAGAGGCCACCGCCTCATGGAAACTGCTGCACGCCTCCGCTTCTGCACGGCAGGTCTGGGCCTTACTTCCAGGCATCTGTTCACGCTGGGTGTGCCGTTAGCGACACCGCGTGGTGAGATGCTGACTTTCTCCTCAGGCAGAGTGACTTCGGGTACGAGGTCCTCCAAGTACTCAAAGCACACTGTTTTCTCACGGAAGCTCACACAAGAGCCATGACACAGTCAGACTCACCAGAAATGTTGTCCTGAGGCTGTTCGAGGACTCTGGAAATGTAGCTCTCCTCAAGGAACGTACAGGGTGCTGCCCATCCCTCGGCAGGCACAGAGGGCCTCCGAGGGATCAACCAACGGGTCTCGAAGTGGCTCAGCAGGCCCACGGGGTTCTGGAGGTAGTCAGTGACCTTGGAGGGAAAGTGATGCATACCCGAGAGGCCTACGAGTCCTCAAAAGTGTACTTCCTTTCACATAAAGCATATAAGCGACTAAGAACTGATGGAAACAGCTGCCTGCCTCCCTTTCTGCACGGCTACTAGGGGCCTAACCTGGAGGCAAGTTTTCACGTTGAGATTCCCTTTAGCTCTAGAGCTTGTCAGGCGGACCCCAACCGCGGCCACGGAAGCACCTGGTTCAGACAGAACAGACTCATACTTTTCCGCGAAGCATTCTTACAGGGTTGACAGGCCTGTCAAGAGCAGGGAATGTCAGGTAGCTTCAAGGCAGCATGAATGCAGCCTTCAAAATGGGAAATCAAGGGTAGTTCCCGCAGGCCCCCGTTTCCATGGGCACACTCAGCATACACCCCTGTGGTTTCTAACAAATCTAAAGGCACACTGGTTACCCTGTGTTTCCACCCCTGAATCAACTTCTCGAAGTAGGGTGTTCTGCATCAAGCGAACTGCCTCAACCAAGGAACGCCGCAGCTGCTCCTCTGGGCCTTTGGCTATTCCAAAGCCTGCAGTGTCACAGGAAGAGCAGGACTTACTTAAATGGCAGTAAGAACGCACGCCGACTATCTCTGGGGGGCACGGTGAATTCAGGCAGGAGCTCCTAGATGGAATGCGAAGCCGAGGGTTACTCGGAGTTCAGCTCAGACCAGGGCAATGCGTAAGACTTCGACGCCATGAGGGAGGTGCCACAACGGTGTTCGTGAACGTGTGCGAGTGCTGAGGAAATTAAGCTGCTCCCAAAGAGAGTGCAGTGCGTTTTCCTATGCTCGGCATACACAGAAGGGCTCTAAAGGGCTACGGGCCCGGATGTTGCTTAGCAGACCCAGGAGGGCCTGGGGGTACTCAGGGTTCCTGCCGGAACAGGGTGCCCACGCTAGCCTCCTAGGTGTCCAGAAAACTGTGCTGCCGTGGAAGTTACCCAGAGCAGAGGCCACCGCCTCATGGAAACTGCTGCACGCCTCCGCTTCTGCACGGCAGGTCTGGGCCTTACTTCCAGGCATCTGTTCAGGCTGGGTGTGCCGTTAGCGACACCGCGTGGTGAGATGCTGACTTTCTCCTCAGGCAGAGTGACTTCGGGTACGAGGTCCTCCAAGTACTCAAAGCACACTGTTTTCTCACGGAAGCTCACACAAGAGCCACGACACAGTCGGACTCACCAGAAATGTTGTCCTGAGGCTGTTCGAGGACTCTGGAAATGTAGCTCTCCTCAAGGAACGTACAGGGTGCTGCCCATCCCTCGGCAGGCACAGAGGGCCTCCGAGGGATCAACCAACGGGTCTCGAAGTGGCTCAGCAGGCCCACGGGGGTCTGGAGGTAGTCAGTGACCTTGGAGGGAAAGTGATGCATACCCGAGAGGCCTACGAGTCCTCAAAAGTGTACTTCCTTTCACATAAAGCATATAAGCGACTAAGAACTGATGGAAACAGCTGCCTGCCTCCCTTTCTGCACGGCTACTAGGGGCCTAACCTGGAGGCAAGTTTTCACGTTGAGATTCCCTTTAGCTCTAGAGCTTGTCAGGCGGACCCCAACCGCGGCCACGGAAGCACCTGGTTCAGACAGAACAGACTCATACTTTTCCGCGAAGCATTCTTACAGGATTGACAGGCCTGTCAAGAGCAGGGAATGTCAGGTAGCTTCAAGACAGCATGAATGCAGCCTTCAAAATGGGAAATCAAGGGTAGTTCCCGCAGGCCCCCGTTTCCATGGGCACACTCAGCATACACCCCTGTGGTTTCTAACAAATCTAAAGGCACACTGGTTCCCCTGTGTTTCCACCCCTGAATCAACTTCTCGAAGTAGGGTGTTCTGCATCAAGCGAACTGCCTCAACCAAGGAACGCCGCAGCTGCTCCTCTGGGCCTGTGGCTATTCCAAAGCCTGCAGTGTCACAGGAAGAGCAGGACTTAGTTAAATGGCAGTAAGAACGCACGCCGACTATCTCTGGGAGGCACGGTGACTTCAGGCAGGAGCTCCTAGATGGAATGCGAAGCCGAGGGTTACTCGGAGTTCAGCTCAGACCAGGGCAATGCGTAAGACTTCGACGCCATGAGGGAGGTGCCACAACGGTGTTCGTGATCGTGTGCGAGTGCTGAGGAAATTAAGCTGCTCCCAAAGAGAGTGCAGTGCGTTTCCCTACGCTCGGCATACACAGAGGGGCTCTAAAGGGCTACGGGCCCGGATGTTGCTTAGCAGACCCAGGAGGGCCTGGGGGTACTCAGGGTTCCTGCCGGAACAGGGTGCCCACGCTAGCCTCCTAGGTGTCCAGAAAACTGTGCTGCCGTGGAAGTTACCCAGAGCAGAGGCCACCGCCTCATGGAAACTGCTGCACGCCTCCGCTTCTGCACGGCAGGTCTGGGCCTTACTTCCAGGCATCTGTTCAGGCTGGGTGTGCCGTTAGCGACACCGCGTGGTGAGATGCTGACTTTCTCCTCAGGCAGAGTGACTTCGGGTACGAGGTCCTCCAAGTACTCAAAGCACACTGTTTTCTCACGGAAGCTCACAGAAGAGCCATGACACAGTCAGACTCACCAGAAATGTTGTCCTGAGGCTGTTCGAGGACTCTGGAAATGTAGCTCTCCTCAAGGAACGTACAGGGTGCTGCCCATCCCTCGGCAGGCACAGAGGGCCTCCGAGGGATCAACCAACGGGTCTCGAAGTGGCTCAGCAGGCCCACGGGGTTCTGGAGGTAGTCAGTGACCTTGGAGGGAAAGTGATGCATACCCGAGAGGCCTACGAGTCCTCAAAAGTGTACTTCCTTTCACATAAAGCATATAAGCGACTAAGAACTGATGGAAACAGCTGCCTGCCTCCCTTTCTGCACGGCTACTAGGGGCCTAACCTGGAGGCAAGTTTTCACGTTGAGATTCCCTTTAGCTCTAGAGCTTGTCAGGCGGACCCCAACCGCGGCCACGGAAGCACCTGGTTCAGACAGAACAGACTCATACTTTTCCGCGAAGCATTCTTACAGGGTTGACAGGCCTGTCAAGAGCAGGGAATGTCAGGTAGCTTCAAGGCAGCATGAATGCAGCCTTCAAAATGGGAAATCAAGGGTAGTTCCCGCAGGCCCCCGTTTCCATGGGCACACTCAGCATACACCCCTGTGGTTTCTATCAAATCTAAAGGCACACTGGTTACCCTGTGTTTCCACCCCTGAATCAACTTCTCGAAGTAGGGTGTTCTGCATCAAGCGAACTGCCTCAACCAAGGAACGCCGCAGCTGCTCCTCTGGGCCTTTGGCTATTCCAAAGCCTGCAGTGTCACAGGAAGAGCAGGACTTACTTAAATGGCAGTAAGAACGCACGCCGACTATCTCTGGGGGGCACGGTGAATTCAGGCAGGAGCTCCTAGATGGAATGCGAAGCCGAGGGTTACTCGGAGTTCAGCTCAGACCAGGGCAATGCGTAAGACTTCGACGCCATGAGGGAGGTGCCACAACGGTGTTCGTGATCGTGTGCGAGTGCTGAGGAAATTAAGCTGCTCCCAAAGAGAGTGCAGTGCGTTTTCCTATGCTCGGCATACACAGAAGGGCTCTAAAGGGCTACGGGCCCGGATGTTGCTTAGCAGACCCAGGAGGGCCTGGGGGTACTCAGGGTTCCTGCCGGAACAGGGTGCCCACGCTAGCCTCCTAGGTGTCCAGAAAACTGTGCTGCCGTGGAAGTTACCCAGAGCAGAGGCCACCGCCTCATGGAAACTGCTGCACGCCTCCGCTTCTGCACGGCAGGTCTGGGCCTTACTTCCAGGCATCTGTTCAGGCTGGGTGTGCCGTTAGCGACACCGCGTGGTGAGATGCTGACTTTCTCCTCAGGCAGAGTGACTTCGGGTACGAGGTCCTCCAAGTACTCAAAGCACACTGTTTTCTCACGGAAGCTCACACAAGAGCCATGACACAGTCAGACTCACCAGAAATGTTGTCCTGAGGCTGTTCGAGGACTCTGGAAATGTAGCTCTCCTCAAGGAACGTACAGGGTGCTGCCCATCCCTCGGCAGGCACAGAGGGCCTCCGAGGGATCAACCAACGGGTCTCGAAGTGGCTCAGCAGGCCCACGGGGTTCTGGAGGTAGTCAGTGACCTTGGAGGGAAAGTGATGCATACCCGAGAGGCCTACGAGTCCTCAAAAGTGTACTTCCTTTCACATAAAGCATATAAGCGACTAAGAACTGATGGAAACAGCTGCCTGCCTCCCTTTCTGCACGGCTACTAGGGGCCTAACCTGGAGGCAAGTTTTCACGTTGAGATTCCCTTTAGCTCTAGAGCTTGTCAGGCGGACCCCAACCGCGGCCACGGAAGCACCTGGTTCAGACAGAACAGACTCATACTTTTCCGCGAAGCATTCTTACAGGATTGACAGGCCTGTCAAGAGCAGGGAATGTCAGGTAGCTTCAAGACAGCATGAATGCAGCCTTCAAAATGGGAAATCAAGGGTAGTTCCCGCAGGCCCCCGTTTCCATGGGCACACTCAGCATACACCCCTGTGGTTTCTAACAAATCTAAAGACACACTGGTTCCCCTGTGTTTCTTCCCCTGAATCAACTTCTCGAAGTAGGGTGTTCTGCATCAAGCGAACTGCCTCAACCAAGGAACGCCGCAGCTGCTCCTCTGGGCCTGTGGCTATTCCAAAGCCTGCAGTGTCACAGGAAGAGCAGGACTTACTTAAATGGCAGTAGGAACGCACGCCGACTTTCTCTGGGAGGCACGGTGACTTCAGGCAGGAGCTCCTAGATGGAATGCGAAGCTGAGGGTTACTCGGAGTTCAGCTCAGACCAGGGCAATGCGTAAGACTTCGACGCCATGAGGGAGGTGCCACAACGGTGTTCGTGATCGTGTGCGAGTGCTGAGGAAATTAAGCTGCTCCCAAAGAGAGTGCAGTGCGTTTCCCTACGCTCGGCATACACAGAGGGGCTCTAAAGGGCTACGGGCCCGGATGTTGCTTAGCAGACCCAGGAGGGCCTGGGGGTACTCAGGGTTCCTGCCGGAACAGGGTGCCCACGCTAGCCTCCTAGGTGTCCAGAAAACTGTGCTGCCGTGGAAGTTACCCAGAGCAGAGGCCACCGCCTCATGGAAACTGCTGCACGCCTCCGCTTCTGCACGGCAGGTCTGGGCCTTACTTCCAGGCATCTGTTCAGGCTGGGTGTGCCGTTAGCGACACCGCGTGGTGAGATGCTGACTTTCTCCTCAGGCAGAGTGACTTCGGGTACGAGGTCCTCCAAGTACTCAAAGCACACTGTTTTCTCACGGAAGCTCACACAAGAGCCATGACACAGTCAGACTCACCAGAAATGTTGTCCTGAGGCTGTTCGAGGACTCTGGAAATGTAGCTCTCCTCAAGGAACGTACAGGGTGCTGCCCATCCCTCGGCAGGCACAGAGGGCCTCCGAGGGATCAACCAACGGGTCTCGAAGTGGCTCAGCAGGCCCACGGGGGTCTGGAGGTAGTCAGTGACCTTGGAGGGAAAGTGATGCATACCCGAGAGGCCTACGAGTCCTCAAAAGTGTACTTCCTTTCACATAAAGCATATAAGCGACTAAGAACTGATGGAAACAGCTGCCTGCCTCCCTTTCTGCACGGCTACTAGGGGCCTAACCTGGAGGCAAGTTTTCACGTTGAGATTCCCTTTAGCTCTAGAGCTTGTCAGGCGGACCCCAACCGCGGCCACGGAAGCACCTGGTTCAGACAGAACAGACTCATACTTTTCCGCGAAGCATTCTTACAGGGTTGACAGGCCTGTCAAGAGCAGGGAATGTCAGGTAGCTTCAAGGCAGCATGAATGCAGCCTTCAAAATGGGAAATCAAGGGTAGTTCCCGCAGGCCCCCGTTTCCATGGGCACACTCAGCATACACCCCTGTGGTTTCTAACAAATCTAAAGGCACACTGGTTCCCCTGTGTTTCCACCCCTGAATCAACTTCTCGAAGTAGGGTGTTCTGCATCAAGCGAACTGCCTCAACCAAGGAACGCCGCAGCTGCTCCTCTGGGCCTTTGGCTATTCCAAAGCCTGCAGTGTCACAGGAAGAGCAGGACTTACTTAAATGGCAGTAAGAACGCACGCCGACTATCTCTGGGGGGCACGGTGAATTCAGGCAGGAGCTCCTAGATGGAATGCGAAGCCGAGGGTTACTCGGAGTTCAGCTCAGACCAGGGCAATGCGTAAGACTTCGACGCCATGAGGGAGGTGCCACAACGGTGTTCGTGAACGTGTGCGAGTGCTGAGGAAATTAAGCTGCTCCCAAAGAGAGTGCAGTGCGTTTTCCTACGCTCGGCATACACAGAAGGGCTCTAAAGGGCTACGGGCCCGGATGTTGCTTAGCAGACCCAGGAGGGCCTGGGGGTACTCAGGGTTCCTGCCGGAACAGGGTGCCCACGCTAGCCTCCTAGGTGTCCAGAAAACTGTGCTGCCGTGGAAGTTACCCAGAGCAGAGGCCACCGCCTCATGGAAACTGCTGCACGCCTCCGCTTCTGCACGGCAGGTCAGGGCCTTACTTCCAGGCATCTGTTCAGGCTGGGTGTGCCGTTAGCGACACTGCATGGTGAGATGCTGACTTTCTCCTCAGGCAGAGTGACTTCGGGAACGAGGTCCTCGAAGTATTCAAAGCACACTGTTTTCTCACGGAAGCTCACACTAGGGCCATGACAAAGTCGGACTCACCAGAAATGTTGTCCTGAGGCTGTTCGAGGACTCTGGAAATGTAGCTCTCCTCAAGGAACGTACAGGGTGTTGCCCATCACTCGGCAGTCACAGAGGGCCTCCGAGGGATCAACCAACGGGTCTCGAAGTGGCTCAGCAGGCCCACGGGGGTCTGGAGGTAGTCAGTGACCTTGGAGGGAAAGTGATGCATACCCGAGAGGCCTACGAGTCCTCAAAAGTGTACTTCCTTTCACATAAAGCATATAAGCGACTAAGAACTGATGGAAACAGCTGCCTGCCTCCCTTTCTGCACGGCTACTAGGGGCCTAACCTGGAGGCAAGTTTTCACGTTGAGATTCCCTTTAGCTCTAGAGCTTGTCAGGCGGACCCCAACCGCGGCCACGGAAGCACCTGGTTCAGACAGAACAGACTCATACTTTTCCGCGAAGCATTCTTACAGGGTTGACAGGCCTGTCAAGAGCAGGGAATGTCAGGTAGCTTCAAGGCAGCATGAATGCAGCCTTCAAAATGGGAAAGCAAGGCTAGTTCCCGCAGGCCCCCGTTTCCATGGGCACACTCAGCATACACCCCTGTGGTTTCTAACAAATCTAAAGACACACTGGTTCCCCTGTGTTTCTTCCCCTGAATCAACTTCTCGAAGTAGGGTGTTCTGCATCAAGCGATCTGCCTCAACCAAGGAACGCCGCAGCTGCTCCTCTGGGCCTGTGGCTATTCCAAAGCCTGCAGTGTCACAGGAAGAGCAGGACTTAGTTAAATGGCAGTAAGAACGCACGCCGACTATCTCTGGGAGGCACGGTGACTTCAGGCAGGAGCTCCTAGATGGAATGCGAAGCCGAGGGTTACTCGGAGTTCAGCTCAGACCAGGGCAATGCGTAAGACTTCGACGCCATGAGGGAGGTGCCACAACGGTGTTCGTGATCGTGTGCGAGTGCTGAGGAAATTAAGCTGCTCCCAAAGAGAGTGCAGTGCGTTTCCCTACGCTCGGCATACACAGAGGGGCTCTAAAGGGCTACGGGCCCGGATGTTGCTTAGCAGACCCAGGAGGGCCTGGGGGTACTCAGGGTTCCTGCCGGAACAGGGTGCCCACGCTAGCCTCCTAGGTGTCCAGAAAACTGTGCTGCCGTGGAAGTTACCCAGAGCAGAGGCCACCGCCTCATGGAAACTGCTGCACGCCTCCGCTTCTGCACGGCAGGTCTGGGCCTTACTTCCAGGCATCTGTTCAGGCTGGGTGTGCCGTTAGCGACACCGCGTGGTGAGATGCTGACTTTCTCCTCAGGCAGAGTGACTTCGGGTACGAGGTCCTCCAAGTACTCAAAGCACACTGTTTTCTCACGGAAGCTCACACAAGAGCCATGACACAGTCAGACTCACCAGAAATGTTGTCCTGAGGCTGTTCGAGGACTCTGGAAATGTAGCTCTCCTCAAGGAACGTACAGGGTGCTGCCCATCCCTCGGCAGGCACAGAGGGCCTCCGAGGGATCAACCAACGGGTCTCGAAGTGGCTCAGCAGGCCCACGGGGTTCTGGAGGTAGTCAGTGACCTTGGAGGGAAAGTGATGCATACCCGAGAGGCCTACGAGTCCTCAAAAGTGTACTTCCTTTCACATAAAGCATATAAGCGACTAAGAACTGATGGAAACAGCTGCCTGCCTCCCTTTCTGCACGGCTACTAGGGGCCTAACCTGGAGGCAAGTTTTCACGTTGAGATTCCCTTTAGCTCTAGAGCTTGTCAGGCGGACCCCAACCGCGGCCACGGAAGCACCTGGTTCAGACAGAACAGACTCATACTTTTCCGCGAAGCATTCTTACAGGGTTGACAGGCCTGTCAAGAGCAGGGAATGTCAGGTAGCTTCAAGGCAGCATGAATGTAGCCTTCAAAATGGGAAATCAAGGGTAGTTCCCGCAGGCCCCCGTTTCCATGGGCACACTCAGCATACACCCCTGTGGTTTCTAACAAATCTAAAGGCACACTGGTTACCCTGTGTTTCCACCCCTGAATCAACTTCTCGAAGTAGGGTGTTCTGCATCAAGCGAACTGCCTCAACCAAGGAACGCCGCAGCTGCTCCTCTGGGCCTGTGGCTATTCCAAAGCCTGCAGTGTCACAGGAAGAGCAGGACTTAGTTAAATGGCAGTAAGAACGCACGCCGACTATCTCTGGGAGGCACGGTGACTTCAGGCAGGAGCTCCTAGATGGAATGCGAAGCCGAGGGTTACTCGGAGTTCAGCTCAGACCAGGGCAATGCGTAAGACTTCGACGCCATGAGGGAGGTGCCACAACGGTGTTCGTGATCGTGTGCGAGTGCTGAGGAAATTAAGCTGCTCCCAAAGAGAGTGCAGTGCGTTTCCCTACGCTCGGCATACACAGAGGGGCTCTAAAGGGCTACGGGCCCGGATGTTGCTTAGCAGACCCAGGAGGGCCTGGGGGTACTCAGGGTTCCTGCCGGAACAGGGTGCCCACGCTAGCCTCCTAGGTGTCCAGAAAACTGTGCTGCCGTGGAAGTTACCCAGAGCAGAGGCCACCGCCTCATGGAAACTGCTGCACGCCTCCGCTTCTGCACGGCAGGTCTGGGCCTTACTTCCAGGCATCTGTTCAGGCTGGGTGTGCCGTTAGCGACACCGCGTGGTGAGATGCTGACTTTCTCCTCAGGCAGAGTGACTTCGGGTACGAGGTCCTCCAAGTACTCAAAGCACACTGTTTTCTCACGGAAGCTCACACAAGAGCCATGACACAGTCAGACTCACCAGAAATGTTGTCCTGAGGCTGTTCGAGGACTCTGGAAATGTAGCTCTCCTCAAGGAACGTACAGGGTGCTGCCCATCCCTCGGCAGGCACAGAGGGCCTCCGAGGGATCAACCAACGGGTCTCGAAGTGGCTCAGCAGGCCCACGGGGTTCTGGAGGTAGTCAGTGACCTTGGAGGGAAAGTGATGCATACCCGAGAGGCCTACGAGTCCTCAAAAGTGTACTTCCTTTCACATAAAGCATATAAGCGACTAAGAACTGATGGAAACAGCTGCCTGCCTCCCTTTCTGCACGGCTACTAGGGGCCTAACCTGGAGGCAAGTTTTCACGTTGAGATTCCCTTTAGCTCTAGAGCTTGTCAGGCGGACCCCAACCGCGGCCACGGAAGCACCTGGTTCAGACAGAACAGACTCATACTTTTCCGCGAAGCATTCTTACAGGGTTGACAGGCCTGTCAAGAGCAGGGAATGTCAGGTAGCTTCAAGGCAGCATGAATGTAGCCTTCAAAATGGGAAATCAAGGGTAGTTCCCGCAGGCCCCCGTTTCCATGGGCACACTCAGCATACACCCCTGTGGTTTCTAACAAATCTAAAGGCACACTGGTTACCCTGTGTTTCCACCCCTGAATCAACTTCTCGAAGTAGGGTGTTCTGCATCAAGCGAACTGCCTCAACCAAGGAACGCCGCAGCTGCTCCTCTGGGCCTGTGGCTATTCCAAAGCCTGCAGTGTCACAGGAAGAGCAGGACTTAGTTAAATGGCAGTAAGAACGCACGCCGACTATCTCTGGGAGGCACGGTGACTTCAGGCAGGAGCTCCTAGATGGAATGCGAAGCCGAGGGTTACTCGGAGTTCAGCTCAGACCAGGGCAATGCGTAAGACTTCGACGCCATGAGGGAGGTGCCACAACGGTGTTCGTGATCGTGTGCGAGTGCTGAGGAAATTAAGCTGCTCCCAAAGAGAGTGCAGTGCGTTTCCCTACGCTCGGCATACACAGAGGGGCTCTAAAGGGCTACGGGCCCGGATGTTGCTTAGCAGACCCAGGAGGGCCTGGGGGTACTCAGGGTTCCTGCCGGAACAGGGTGCCCACGCTAGCCTCCTAGGTGTCCAGAAAACTGTGCTGCCGTGGAAGTTACCCAGAGCAGAGGCCACCGCCTCATGGAAACTGCTGCACGCCTCCGCTTCTGCACGGCAGGTCTGGGCCTTACTTCCAGGCATCTGTTCAGCCTGGGTATGCCGTTAGCGACACCGCGTGGTGAGATGCTGACTTTCTCCTCAGGCAGAGTGACTTCGGGAACGAGGTCCTCGAAGTATTCAAAGCACACTGTTTTCTCACGGAAGCTCACACTAGGGCCATGACAAAGTCGGACTCACCAGAAATGTTGTCCTGAGGCTGTTCGAGGACTCTGGAAATGTAGCTCTCCTCAAGGAACGTACAGGGTGTTGCCCATCACTCGGCAGGCACAGAGGGCCTCCAAGGGATCAACCAACGGGTCTCGAAGTGGCTCAGCAGGCCCACGGGGGTCTGGAGGTAGTCAGTGACCTTGGAGGGAAAGTGATGCATACCCGAGAGGCCTACGAGTCCTCAAAAGTGTACTTCCTTTCACATAAAGCATATAAGCGACTAAGAACTGATGGAAACAGCTGCCTGCCTCCCTTTCTGCACGGCTACTAGGGGCCTAACCTGGAGGCAAGTTTTCACGTTGAGATTCCCTTTAGCTCTAGAGCTTGTCAGGCGGACCCCAACCGCGGCCACGGAAGCACCTGGTTCAGACAGAACAGACTCATACTTTTCCGCGAAGCATTCTTACAGGGTTGACAGGCCTGTCAAGAGCAGGGAATGTCAGGTAGCGTCAAGGCAGCATGAATGCAGCCTTCAAAATGGGAAATCAAGGGTAGTTCCCGCAGGCCCCCGTTTCCATGGGCACACTCAGCATACACCCCTGTGGTTTCTAACAAATCTAAAGGCACACTGGTTACCCTGTGTTTCCACCCCTGAATCAACTTCTCGAAGTAGGGTGTTCTGCATCAAGCGAACTGCCTCAACCAAGGAACGCCGCAGCTGCTCCTCTGGGCCTTTGGCTATTCCAAAGCCTGCAGTGTCACAGGAAGAGCAGGACTTACTTAAATGGCAGTAAGAACGCACGCCGACTATCTCTGGGGGGCACGGTGAATTCAGGCAGGAGCTCCTAGATGGAATGCGAAGCCGAGGGTTACTCGGAGTTCAGCTCAGACCAGGGCAATGCGTAAGACTTCGACGCCGTGAGGGAGGTGCCACAACGGTGTTCGTGAACGTGTGCGAGTGCTGAGGAAATTAAGCTGCTCCCAAAGAGAGTGCAGTGCGTTTTCCTACGCTCGGCATACACAGAAGGGCTCTAAAGGGCTACGGGCCCGGATGTTGCTTAGCAGACCCAGGAGGGCCTGGGGGTACTCAGGGTTCCTGCCGGAACAGGGTGCCCACGCTAGCCTCCTAGGTGTCCAGAAAACTGTGCTGCCGTGGAAGTTACCCAGAGCAGAGGCCACCGCCTCATGGAAACTGCTGCACGCCTCCGCTTCTGCACGGCAGGTCAGGGCCTTACTTCCAGGCATCTGTTCAGGCTGGGTGTGCCGTTAGCGACACTGCATGGTGAGATGCTGACTTTCTCCTCAGGCAGAGTGACTTCGGGAACGAGGTCCTCGAAGTATTCAAAGCACACTGTTTTCTCACGGAAGCTCACACTAGGGCCATGACAAAGTCGGACTCACCAGAAATGTTGTCCTGAGGCTGTTCGAGGACTCTGGAAATGTAGCTCTCCTCAAGGAACGTACAGGGTGTTGCCCATCACTCGGCAGGCACAGAGGGCCTCCGAGGGATCAACCAACGGGTCTCGAAGTGGCTCAGCAGGCCCACGGGGGTCTGGAGGTAGTCAGTGACCTTGGAGGGAAAGTGATGCATACCCGAGAGGCCTACGAGTCCTCAAAAGTGTACTTCCTTTCACATAAAGCATATAAGCGACTAAGAACTGATGGAAACAGCTGCCTGCCTCCCTTTCTGCACGGCTACTAGGGGCCTAACCTGGAGGCAAGTTTTCACGTTGAGATTCCCTTTAGCTCTAGAGCTTGTCAGGCGGACCCCAACCGCGGCCACGGAAGCACCTGGTTCAGACAGAACAGACTCATACTTTTCCGCGAAGCATTCTTACAGGGTTGACAGGCCTGTCAAGAGCAGGGAATGTCAGGTAGCTTCAAGGCAGCATGAATGCAGCCTTCAAAATGGGAAAGCAAGGCTAGTTCCCGCAGGCCCCCGTTTCCATGGGCACACTCAGCATACACCCCTGTGGTTTCTAACAAATCTAAAGACACACTGGTTCCCCTGTGTTTCTTCCCCTGAATCAACTTCTCGAAGTAGGGTGTTCTGCATCAAGCGAACTGCCTCAACCAAGGAACGCCGCAGCTGCTCCTCTGGGCCTGTGGCTATTCCAAAGCCTGCAGTGTCACAGGAAGAGCAGGACTTAGTTAAATGGCAGTAAGAACGCACGCCGACTATCTCTGGGAGGCACGGTGACTTCAGGCAGGAGCTCCTAGATGGAATGCGAAGCCGAGGGTTACTCGGAGTTCAGCTCAGACCAGGGCAATGCGTAAGACTTCGACGCCATGAGGGAGGTGCCACAACGGTGTTCGTGATCGTGTGCGAGTGCTGAGGAAATTAAGCTGCTCCCAAAGAGAGTGCAGTGCGTTTCCCTACGCTCGGCATACACAGAGGGGCTCTAAAGGGCTACGGGCCCGGATGTTGCTTAGCAGACCCAGGAGGGCCTGGGGGTACTCAGGGTTCCTGCCGGAACAGGGTGCCCACGCTAGCCTCCTAGGTGTCCAGAAAACTGTGCTGCCGTGGAAGTTACCCAGAGCAGAGGCCACCGCCTCATGGAAACTGCTGCACGCCTCCGCTTCTGCACGGCAGGTCTGGGCCTTACTTCCAGGCATCTGTTCACGCTGGGTGTGCCGTTAGCGACACCGCGTGGTGAGATGCTGACTTTCTCCTCAGGCAGAGTGACTTCGGGTACGAGGTCCTCCAAGTACTCAAAGCACACTGTTTTCTCACGGAAGCTCACACAAGAGCCATGACACAGTCAGACTCACCAGAAATGTTGTCCTGAGGCTGTTCGAGGACTCTGGAAATGTAGCTCTCCTCAAGGAACGTACAGGGTGCTGCCCATCCCTCGGCAGGCACAGAGGGCCTCCGAGGGATCAACCAACGGGTCTCGAAGTGGCTCAGCAGGCCCACGGGGTTCTGGAGGTAGTCAGTGACCTTGGAGGGAAAGTGATGCATACCCGAGAGGCCTACGAGTCCTCAAAAGTGTACTTCCTTTCACATAAAGCATATAAGCGACTAAGAACTGATGGAAACAGCTGCCTGCCTCCCTTTCTGCACGGCTACTAGGGGCCTAACCTGGAGGCAAGTTTTCACGTTGAGATTCCCTTTAGCTCTAGAGCTTGTCAGGCGGACCCCAACCGCGGCCACGGAAGCACCTGGTTCAGACAGAACAGACTCATACTTTTCCGCGAAGCATTCTTACAGGGTTGACAGGCCTGTCAAGAGCAGGGAATGTCAGGTAGCTTCAAGGCAGCATGAATGCAGCCTTCAAAATGGGAAATCAAGGGTAGTTCCCGCAGGCCCCCGTTTCCATGGGCACACTCAGCATACACCCCTGTGGTTTCTAACAAATCTAAAGGCACACTGGTTACCCTGTGTTTCCACCCCTGAATCAACTTCTCGAAGTAGGGTGTTCTGCATCAAGCGAACTGCCTCAACCAAGGAACGCCGCAGCTGCTCCTCTGGGCCTTTGGCTATTCCAAAGCCTGCAGTGTCACAGGAAGAGCAGGACTTACTTAAATGGCAGTAAGAACGCACGCCGACTATCTCTGGGGGGCACGGTGAATTCAGGCAGGAGCTCCTAGATGGAATGCGAAGCCGAGGGTTACTCGGAGTTCAGCTCAGACCAGGGCAATGCGTAAGACTTCGACGCCATGAGGGAGGTGCCACAACGGTGTTCGTGAACGTGTGCGAGTGCTGAGGAAATTAAGCTGCTCCCAAAGAGAGTGCAGTGCGTTTTCCTATGCTCGGCATACACAGAAGGGCTCTAAAGGGCTACGGGCCCGGATGTTGCTTAGCAGACCCAGGAGGGCCTGGGGGTACTCAGGGTTCCTGCCGGAACAGGGTGCCCACGCTAGCCTCCTAGGTGTCCAGAAAACTGTGCTGCCGTGGAAGTTACCCAGAGCAGAGGCCACCGCCTCATGGAAACTGCTGCACGCCTCCGCTTCTGCACGGCAGGTCTGGGCCTTACTTCCAGGCATCTGTTCAGGCTGGGTGTGCCGTTAGCGACACCGCGTGGTGAGATGCTGACTTTCTCCTCAGGCAGAGTGACTTCGGGTACGAGGTCCTCCAAGTACTCAAAGCACACTGTTTTCTCACGGAAGCTCACACAAGAGCCATGACACAGTCGGACTCACCAGAAATGTTGTCCTGAGGCTGTTCGAGGACTCTGGAAATGTAGCTCTCCTCAAGGAACGTACAGGGTGCTGCCCATCCCTCGGCAGGCACAGAGGGCCTCCGAGGGATCAACCAACGGGTCTCGAAGTGGCTCAGCAGGCCCACGGGGTTCTGGAGGTAGTCAGTGACCTTGGAGGGAAAGTGATGCATACCCGAGAGGCCTACGAGTCCTCAAAAGTGTACTTCCTTTCACATAAAGCATATAAGCGACTAAGAACTGATGGAAACAGCTGCCTGCCTCCCTTTCTGCACGGCTACTAGGGGCCTAACCTGGAGGCAAGTTTTCACGTTGAGATTCCCTTTAGCTCTAGAGCTTGTCAGGCGGACCCCAACCGCGGCCACGGAAGCACCTGGTTCAGACAGAACAGACTCATACTTTTCCGCGAAGCATTCTTACAGGGTTGACAGGCCTGTCAAGAGCAGGGAATGTCAGGTAGCTTCAAGGCAGCATGAATGCAGCCTTCAAAATGGGAAAGCAAGGCTAGTTCCCGCAGGCCCCCGTTTCCATGGGCACACTCAGCATACACCCCTGTGGTTTCTAACAAATCTAAAGACACACTGGTTCCCCTGTGTTTCTTCCCCTGAATCAACTTCTCGAAGTAGGGTGTTCTGCATCAAGCGAACTGCCTCAACCAAGGAACGCCGCAGCTGCTCCTCTGGGCCTGTGGCTATTCCAAAGCCTGCAGTGTCACAGGAAGAGCAGGACTTAGTTAAATGGCAGTAAGAACGCACGCCGACTATCTCTGGGAGGCACGGTGACTTCAGGCAGGAGCTCCTAGATGGAATGCGAAGCCGAGGGTTACTCGGAGTTCAGCTCAGACCAGGGCAATGCGTAAGACTTCGACGCCATGAGGGAGGTGCCACAACGGTGTTCGTGATCGTGTGCGAGTGCTGAGGAAATTAAGCTGCTCCCAAAGAGAGTGCAGTGCGTTTCCCTACGCTCGGCATACACAGAGGGGCTCTAAAGGGCTACGGGCCCGGATGTTGCTTAGCAGACCCAGGAGGGCCTGGGGGTACTCAGGGTTCCTGCCGGAACAGGGTGCCCACGCTAGCCTCCTAGGTGTCCAGAAAACTGTGCTGCCGTGGAAGTTACCCAGAGCAGAGGCCACCGCCTCATGGAAACTGCTGCACGCCTCCGCTTCTGCACGGCAGGTCTGGGCCTTACTTCCAGGCATCTGTTCACGCTGGGTGTGCCGTTAGCGACACCGCGTGGTGAGATGCTGACTTTCTCCTCAGGCAGAGTGACTTCGGGTACGAGGTCCTCCAAGTACTCAAAGCACACTGTTTTCTCACGGAAGCTCACACAAGAGCCATGACACAGTCAGACTCACCAGAAATGTTGTCCTGAGGCTGTTCGAGGACTCTGGAAATGTAGCTCTCCTCAAGGAACGTACAGGGTGCTGCCCATCCCTCGGCAGGCACAGAGGGCCTCCGAGGGATCAACCAACGGGTCTCGAAGTGGCTCAGCAGGCCCACGGGGTTCTGGAGGTAGTCAGTGACCTTGGAGGGAAAGTGATGCATACCCGAGAGGCCTACGAGTCCTCAAAAGTGTACTTCCTTTCACATAAAGCATATAAGCGACTAAGAACTGATGGAAACAGCTGCCTGCCTCCCTTTCTGCACGGCTACTAGGGGCCTAACCTGGAGGCAAGTTTTCACGTTGAGATTCCCTTTAGCTCTAGAGCTTGTCAGGCGGACCCCAACCGCGGCCACGGAAGCACCTGGTTCAGACAGAACAGACTCATACTTTTCCGCGAAGCATTCTTACAGGGTTGACAGGCCTGTCAAGAGCAGGGAATGTCAGGTAGCTTCAAGGCAGCATGAATGCAGCCTTCAAAATGGGAAATCAAGGGTAGTTCCCGCAGGCCCCCGTTTCCATGGGCACACTCAGCATACACCCCTGTGGTTTCTAACAAATCTAAAGGCACACTGGTTACCCTGTGTTTCCACCCCTGAATCAACTTCTCGAAGTAGGGTGTTCTGCATCAAGCGAACTGCCTCAACCAAGGAACGCCGCAGCTGCTCCTCTGGGCCTTTGGCTATTCCAAAGCCTGCAGTGTCACAGGAAGAGCAGGACTTACTTAAATGGCAGTAAGAACGCACGCCGACTATCTCTGGGGGGCACGGTGAATTCAGGCAGGAGCTCCTAGATGGAATGCGAAGCCGAGGGTTACTCGGAGTTCAGCTCAGACCAGGGCAATGCGTAAGACTTCGACGCCATGAGGGAGGTGCCACAACGGTGTTCGTGAACGTGTGCGAGTGCTGAGGAAATTAAGCTGCTCCCAAAGAGAGTGCAGTGCGTTTTCCTATGCTCGGCATACACAGAAGGGCTCTAAAGGGCTACGGGCCCGGATGTTGCTTAGCAGACCCAGGAGGGCCTGGGGGTACTCAGGGTTCCTGCCGGAACAGGGTGCCCACGCTAGCCTCCTAGGTGTCCAGAAAACTGTGCTGCCGTGGAAGTTACCCAGAGCAGAGGCCACCGCCTCATGGAAACTGCTGCACGCCTCCGCTTCTGCACGGCAGGTCTGGGCCTTACTTCCAGGCATCTGTTCAGGCTGGGTGTGCCGTTAGCGACACCGCGTGGTGAGATGCTGACTTTCTCCTCAGGCAGAGTGACTTCGGGTACGAGGTCCTCCAAGTACTCAAAGCACACTGTTTTCTCACGGAAGCTCACACAAGAGCCATGACACAGTCGGACTCACCAGAAATGTTGTCCTGAGGCTGTTCGAGGACTCTGGAAATGTAGCTCTCCTCAAGGAACGTACAGGGTGCTGCCCATCCCTCGGCAGGCACAGAGGGCCTCCGAGGGATCAACCAACGGGTCTCGAAGTGGCTCAGCAGGCCCACGGGGTTCTGGAGGTAGTCAGTGACCTTGGAGGGAAAGTGATGCATACCCGAGAGGCCTACGAGTCCTCAAAAGTGTACTTCCTTTCACATAAAGCATATAAGCGACTAAGAACTGATGGAAACAGCTGCCTGCCTCCCTTTCTGCACGGCTACTAGGGGCCTAACCTGGAGGCAAGTTTTCACGTTGAGATTCCCTTTAGCTCTAGAGCTTGTCAGGCGGACCCCAACCGCGGCCACGGAAGCACCTGGTTCAGACAGAACAGACTCATACTTTTCCGCGAAGCATTCTTACAGGATTGACAGGCCTGTCAAGAGCAGGGAATGTCAGGTAGCTTCAAGACAGCATGAATGCAGCCTTCAAAATGGGAAATCAAGGGTAGTTCCCGCAGGCCCCCGTTTCCATGGGCACACTCAGCATACACCCCTGTGGTTTCTAACAAATCTAAAGGCACACTGGTTCCCCTGTGTTTCCACCCCTGAATCAACTTCTCGAAGTAGGGTGTTCTGCATCAAGCGATCTGCCTCAACCAAGGAACGCCGCAGCTGCTCCTCTGGGCCTGTGGCTATTCCAAAGCCTGCAGTGTCACAGGAAGAGCAGGACTTAGTTAAATGGCAGTAAGAACGCACGCCGACTATCTCTGGGAGGCACGGTGACTTCAGGCAGGAGCTCCTAGATGGAATGCGAAGCCGAGGGTTACTCGGAGTTCAGCTCAGACCAGGGCAATGCGTAAGACTTCGACGCCATGAGGGAGGTGCCACAACGGTGTTCGTGATCGTGTGCGAGTGCTGAGGAAATTAAGCTGCTCCCAAAGAGAGTGCAGTGCGTTTCCCTACGCTCGGCATACACAGAGGGGCTCTAAAGGGCTACGGGCCCGGATGTTGCTTAGCAGACCCAGGAGGGCCTGGGGGTACTCAGGGTTCCTGCCGGAACAGGGTGCCCACGCTAGCCTCCTAGGTGTCCAGAAAACTGTGCTGCCGTGGAAGTTACCCAGAGCAGAGGCCACCGCCTCATGGAAACTGCTGCACGCCTCCGCTTCTGCACGGCAGGTCTGGGCCTTACTTCCAGGCATCTGTTCACGCTGGGTGTGCCGTTAGCGACACCGCGTGGTGAGATGCTGACTTTCTCCTCAGGCAGAGTGACTTCGGGTACGAGGTCCTCCAAGTACTCAAAGCACACTGTTTTCTCACGGAAGCTCACACAAGAGCCATGACACAGTCAGACTCACCAGAAATGTTGTCCTGAGGCTGTTCGAGGACTCTGGAAATGTAGCTCTCCTCAAGGAACGTACAGGGTGCTGCCCATCCCTCGGCAGGCACAGAGGGCCTCCGAGGGATCAACCAACGGGTCTCGAAGTGGCTCAGCAGGCCCACGGGGTTCTGGAGGTAGTCAGTGACCTTGGAGGGAAAGTGATGCATACCCGAGAGGCCTACGAGTCCTCAAAAGTGTACTTCCTTTCACATAAAGCATATAAGCGACTAAGAACTGATGGAAACAGCTGCCTGCCTCCCTTTCTGCACGGCTACTAGGGGCCTAACCTGGAGGCAAGTTTTCACGTTGAGATTCCCTTTAGCTCTAGAGCTTGTCAGGCGGACCCCAACCGCGGCCACGGAAGCACCTGGTTCAGACAGAACAGACTCATACTTTTCCGCGAAGCATTCTTACAGGGTTGACAGGCCTGTCAAGAGCAGGGAATGTCAGGTAGCTTCAAGGCAGCATGAATGCAGCCTTCAAAATGGGAAATCAAGGGTAGTTCCCGCAGGCCCCCGTTTCCATGGGCACACTCAGCATACACCCCTGTGGTTTCTAACAAATCTAAAGGCACACTGGTTACCCTGTGTTTCCACCCCTGAATCAACTTCTCGAAGTAGGGTGTTCTGCATCAAGCGAACTGCCTCAACCAAGGAACGCCGCAGCTGCTCCTCTGGGCCTTTGGCTATTCCAAAGCCTGCAGTGTCACAGGAAGAGCAGGACTTACTTAAATGGCAGTAAGAACGCACGCCGACTATCTCTGGGGGGCACGGTGAATTCAGGCAGGAGCTCCTAGATGGAATGCGAAGCCGAGGGTTACTCGGAGTTCAGCTCAGACCAGGGCAATGCGTAAGACTTCGACGCCATGAGGGAGGTGCCACAACGGTGTTCGTGAACGTGTGCGAGTGCTGAGGAAATTAAGCTGCTCCCAAAGAGAGTGCAGTGCGTTTTCCTATGCTCGGCATACACAGAAGGGCTCTAAAGGGCTACGGGCCCGGATGTTGCTTAGCAGACCCAGGAGGGCCTGGGGGTACTCAGGGTTCCTGCCGGAACAGGGTGCCCACGCTAGCCTCCTAGGTGTCCAGAAAACTGTGCTGCCGTGGAAGTTACCCAGAGCAGAGGCCACCGCCTCATGGAAACTGCTGCACGCCTCCGCTTCTGCACGGCAGGTCTGGGCCTTACTTCCAGGCATCTGTTCAGGCTGGGTGTGCCGTTAGCGACACCGCGTGGTGAGATGCTGACTTTCTCCTCAGGCAGAGTGACTTCGGGTACGAGGTCCTCCAAGTACTCAAAGCACACTGTTTTCTCACGGAAGCTCACACAAGAGCCATGACACAGTCGGACTCACCAGAAATGTTGTCCTGAGGCTGTTCGAGGACTCTGGAAATGTAGCTCTCCTCAAGGAACGTACAGGGTGCTGCCCATCCCTCGGCAGGCACAGAGGGCCTCCGAGGGATCAACCAACGGGTCTCGAAGTGGCTCAGCAGGCCCACGGGGTTCTGGAGGTAGTCAGTGACCTTGGAGGGAAAGTGATGCATACCCGAGAGGCCTACGAGTCCTCAAAAGTGTACTTCCTTTCACATAAAGCATATAAGCGACTAAGAACTGATGGAAACAGCTGCCTGCCTCCCTTTCTGCACGGCTACTAGGGGCCTAACCTGGAGGCAAGTTTTCACGTTGAGATTCCCTTTAGCTCTAGAGCTTGTCAGGCGGACCCCAACCGCGGCCACGGAAGCACCTGGTTCAGACAGAACAGACTCATACTTTTCCGCGAAGCATTCTTACAGGATTGACAGGCCTGTCAAGAGCAGGGAATGTCAGGTAGCTTCAAGACAGCATGAATGCAGCCTTCAAAATGGGAAATCAAGGGTAGTTCCCGCAGGCCCCCGTTTCCATGGGCACACTCAGCATACACCCCTGTGGTTTCTAACAAATCTAAAGGCACACTGGTTCCCCTGTGTTTCCACCCCTGAATCAACTTCTCGAAGTAGGGTGTTCTGCATCAAGCGATCTGCCTCAACCAAGGAACGCCGCAGCTGCTCCTCTGGGCCTGTGGCTATTCCAAAGCCTGCAGTGTCACAGGAAGAGCAGGACTTAGTTAAATGGCAGTAAGAACGCACGCCGACTATCTCTGGGAGGCACGGTGACTTCAGGCAGGAGCTCCTAGATGGAATGCGAAGCCGAGGGTTACTCGGAGTTCAGCTCAGACCAGGGCAATGCGTAAGACTTCGACGCCATGAGGGAGGTGCCACAACGGTGTTCGTGATCGTGTGCGAGTGCTGAGGAAATTAAGCTGCTCCCAAAGAGAGTGCAGTGCGTTTCCCTACGCTCGGCATACACAGAGGGGCTCTAAAGGGCTACGGGCCCGGATGTTGCTTAGCAGACCCAGGAGGGCCTGGGGGTACTCAGGGTTCCTGCCGGAACAGGGTGCCCACGCTAGCCTCCTAGGTGTCCAGAAAACTGTGCTGCCGTGGAAGTTACCCAGAGCAGAGGCCACCGCCTCATGGAAACTGCTGCACGCCTCCGCTTCTGCACGGCAGGTCTGGGCCTTACTTCCAGGCATCTGTTCAGGCTGGGTGTGCCGTTAGCGACACCGCGTGGTGAGATGCTGACTTTCTCCTCAGGCAGAGTGACTTCGGGTACGAGGTCCTCCAAGTACTCAAAGCACACTGTTTTCTCACGGAAGCTCACACAAGAGCCATGACACAGTCAGACTCACCAGAAATGTTGTCCTGAGGCTGTTCGAGGACTCTGGAAATGTAGCTCTCCTCAAGGAACGTACAGGGTGCTGCCCATCCCTCGGCAGGCACAGAGGGCCTCCGAGGGATCAACCAACGGGTCTCGAAGTGGCTCAGCAGGCCCACGGGGTTCTGGAGGTAGTCAGTGACCTTGGAGGGAAAGTGATGCATACCCGAGAGGCCTACGAGTCCTCAAAAGTGTACTTCCTTTCACATAAAGCATATAAACGACTAAGAACTGATGGAAACAGCTGCCTGCCTCCCTTTCTGCACGGCTACTAGGGGCCTAACCTGGAGGCAAGTTTTCACGTTGAGATTCCCTTTAGCTCTAGAGCTTGTCAGGCGGACCCCAACCGCGGCCACGGAAGCACCTGGTTCAGACAGAACAGACTCATACTTTTCCGCGAAGCATTCTTACAGGGTTGACAGGCCTGTCAAGAGCAGGGAATGTCAGGTAGCTTCAAGGCAGCATGAATGTAGCCTTCAAAATGGGAAATCAAGGGTAGTTCCCGCAGGCCCCCGTTTCCATGGGCACACTCAGCATACACCCCTGTGGTTTCTAACAAATCTAAAGGCACACTGGTTACCCTGTGTTTCCACCCCTGAATCAACTTCTCGAAGTAGGGTGTTCTGCATCAAGCGAACTGCCTCAACCAAGGAACGCCGCAGCTGCTCCTCTGGGCCTGTGGCTATTCCAAAGCCTGCAGTGTCACAGGAAGAGCAGGACTTAGTTAAATGGCAGTAAGAACGCACGCCGACTATCTCTGGGAGGCACGGTGACTTCAGGCAGGAGCTCCTAGATGGAATGCGAAGCCGAGGGTTACTCGGAGTTCAGCTCAGACCAGGGCAATGCGTAAGACTTCGACGCCATGAGGGAGGTGCCACAACGGTGTTCGTGATCGTGTGCGAGTGCTGAGGAAATTAAGCTGCTCCCAAAGAGAGTGCAGTGCGTTTCCCTACGCTCGGCATACACAGAGGGGCTCTAAAGGGCTACGGGCCCGGATGTTGCTTAGCAGACCCAGGAGGGCCTGGGGGTACTCAGGGTTCCTGCCGGAACAGGGTGCCCACGCTAGCCTCCTAGGTGTCCAGAAAACTGTGCTGCCGTGGAAGTTACCCAGAGCAGAGGCCACCGCCTCATGGAAACTGCTGCACGCCTCCGCTTCTGCACGGCAGGTCTGGGCCTTACTTCCAGGCATCTGTTCAGGCTGGGTATGCCGTTAGCGACACCGCGTGGTGAGATGCTGACTTTCTCCTCAGGCAGAGTGACTTCGGGAACGAGGTCCTCGAAGTATTCAAAGCACACTGTTTTCTCACGGAAGCTCACACTAGGGCCATGACAAAGTCGGACTCACCAGAAATGTTGTCCTGAGGCTGTTCGAGGACTCTGGAAATGTAGCTCTCCTCAAGGAACGTACAGGGTGTTGCCCATCACTCGGCAGGCACAGAGGGCCTCCGAGGGATCAACCAACGGGTCTCGAAGTGGCTCAGCAGGCCCACGGGGGTCTGGAGGTAGTCAGTGACCTTGGAGGGAAAGTGATGCATACCCGAGAGGCCTACGAGTCCTCAAAAGTGTACTTCCTTTCACATAAAGCATATAAGCGACTAAGAACTGATGGAAACAGCTGCCTGCCTCCCTTTCTGCACGGCTACTAGGGGCCTAACCTGGAGGCAAGTTTTCACGTTGAGATTCCCTTTAGCTCTAGAGCTTGTCAGGCGGACCCCAACCGCGGCCACGGAAGCACCTGGTTCAGACAGAACAGACTCATACTTTTCCGCGAAGCATTCTTACAGGGTTGACAGGCCTGTCAAGAGCAGGGAATGTCAGGTAGCTTCAAGGCAGCATGAATGCAGCCTTCAAAATGGGAAAGCAAGGCTAGTTCCCGCAGGCCCCCGTTTCCATGGGCACACTCAGCATACACCCCTGTGGTTTCTAACAAATCTAAAGACACACTGGTTCCCCTGTGTTTCTTCCCCTGAATCAACTTCTCGAAGTAGGGTGTTCTGCATCAAGCGAACTGCCTCAACCAAGGAACGCCGCAGCTGCTCCTCTGGGCCTGTGGCTATTCCAAAGCCTGCAGTGTCACAGGAAGAGCAGGACTTAGTTAAATGGCAGTAAGAACGCACGACGACTATCTCTGGGAGGCACGGTGACTTCAGGCAGGAGCTCCTAGATGGAATGCGAAGCCGAGGGTTACTCGGAGTTCAGCTCAGACCAGGGCAATGCGTAAGACTTCGACGCCATGAGGGAGGTGCCACAACGGTGTTCGTGATCGTGTGCGAGTGCTGAGGAAATTAAGCTGCTCCCAAAGAGAGTGCAGTGCGTTTCCCTACGCTCGGCATACACAGAGGGGCTCTAAAGGGCTACGGGCCCGGATGTTGCTTAGCAGACCCAGGAGGGCCTGGGGGTACTCAGGGTTCCTGCCGGAACAGGGTGCCCACGCTAGCCTCCTAGGTGTCCAGAAAACTGTGCTGCCGTGGAAGTTACCCAGAGCAGAGGCCACCGCCTCATGGAAACTGCTGCACGCCTCCGCTTCTGCACGGCAGGTCTGGGCCTTACTTCCAGGCATCTGTTCACGCTGGGTGTGCCGTTAGCGACACCGCGTGGTGAGATGCTGACTTTCTCCTCAGGCAGAGTGACTTCGGGTACGAGGTCCTCCAAGTACTCAAAGCACACTGTTTTCTCACGGAAGCTCACACAAGAGCCATGACACAGTCAGACTCACCAGAAATGTTGTCCTGAGGCTGTTCGAGGACTCTGGAAATGTAGCTCTCCTCAAGGAACGTACAGGGTGCTGCCCATCCCTCGGCAGGCACAGAGGGCCTCCGAGGGATCAACCAACGGGTCTCGAAGTGGCTCAGCAGGCCCACGGGGTTCTGGAGGTAGTCAGTGACCTTGGAGGGAAAGTGATGCATACCCGAGAGGCCTACGAGTCCTCAAAAGTGTACTTCCTTTCACATAAAGCATATAAGCGACTAAGAACTGATGGAAACAGCTGCCTGCCTCCCTTTCTGCACGGCTACTAGGGGCCTAACCTGGAGGCAAGTTTTCACGTTGAGATTCCCTTTAGCTCTAGAGCTTGTCAGGCGGACCCCAACCGCGGCCACGGAAGCACCTGGTTCAGACAGAACAGACTCATACTTTTCCGCGAAGCATTCTTACAGGGTTGACAGGCCTGTCAAGAGCAGGGAATGTCAGGTAGCTTCAAGGCAGCATGAATGCAGCCTTCAAAATGGGAAATCAAGGGTAGTTCCCGCAGGCCCCCGTTTCCATGGGCACACTCAGCATACACCCCTGTGGTTTCTAACAAATCTAAAGGCACACTGGTTACCCTGTGTTTCCACCCCTGAATCAACTTCTCGAAGTAGGGTGTTCTGCATCAAGCGAACTGCCTCAACCAAGGAACGCCGCAGCTGCTCCTCTGGGCCTTTGGCTATTCCAAAGCCTGCAGTGTCACAGGAAGAGCAGGACTTACTTAAATGGCAGTAAGAACGCACGCCGACTATCTCTGGGGGGCACGGTGAATTCAGGCAGGAGCTCCTAGATGGAATGCGAAGCCGAGGGTTACTCGGAGTTCAGCTCAGACCAGGGCAATGCGTAAGACTTCGACGCCATGAGGGAGGTGCCACAACGGTGTTCGTGAACGTGTGCGAGTGCTGAGGAAATTAAGCTGCTCCCAAAGAGAGTGCAGTGCGTTTTCCTATGCTCGGCATACACAGAAGGGCTCTAAAGGGCTACGGGCCCGGATGTTGCTTAGCAGACCCAGGAGGGCCTGGGGGTACTCAGGGTTCCTGCCGGAACAGGGTGCCCACGCTAGCCTCCTAGGTGTCCAGAAAACTGTGCTGCCGTGGAAGTTACCCAGAGCAGAGGCCACCGCCTCATGGAAACTGCTGCACGCCTCCGCTTCTGCACGGCAGGTCTGGGCCTTACTTCCAGGCATCTGTTCAGGCTGGGTGTGCCGTTAGCGACACCGCGTGGTGAGATGCTGACTTTCTCCTCAGGCAGAGTGACTTCGGGTACGAGGTCCTCCAAGTACTCAAAGCACACTGTTTTCTCACGGAAGCTCACACAAGAGCCATGACACAGTCGGACTCACCAGAAATGTTGTCCTGAGGCTGTTCGAGGACTCTGGAAATGTAGCTCTCCTCAAGGAACGTACAGGGTGCTGCCCATCCCTCGGCAGGCACAGAGGGCCTCCGAGGGATCAACCAACGGGTCTCGAAGTGGCTCAGCAGGCCCACGGGGTTCTGGAGGTAGTCAGTGACCTTGGAGGGAAAGTGATGCATACCCGAGAGGCCTACGAGTCCTCAAAAGTGTACTTCCTTTCACATAAAGCATATAAACGACTAAGAACTGATGGAAACAGCTGCCTGCCTCCCTTTCTGCACGGCTACTAGGGGCCTAACCTGGAGGCAAGTTTTCACGTTGAGATTCCCTTTAGCTCTAGAGCTTGTCAGGCGGACCCCAACCGCGGCCACGGAAGCACCTGGTTCAGACAGAACAGACTCATACTTTTCCGCGAAGCATTCTTACAGGGTTGACAGGCCTGTCAAGAGCAGGGAATGTCAGGTAGCTTCAAGGCAGCATGAATGTAGCCTTCAAAATGGGAAATCAAGGGTAGTTCCCGCAGGCCCCCGTTTCCATGGGCACACTCAGCATACACCCCTGTGGTTTCTAACAAATCTAAAGGCACACTGGTTACCCTGTGTTTCCACCCCTGAATCAACTTCTCGAAGTAGGGTGTTCTGCATCAAGCGAACTGCCTCAACCAAGGAACGCCGCAGCTGCTCCTCTGGGCCTTTGGCTATTCCAAAGCCTGCAGTGTCACAGGAAGAGCAGGACTTACTTAAATGGCAGTAAGAACGCACGCCGACTATCTCTGGGGGGCACGGTGAATTCAGGCAGGAGCTCCTAGATGGAATGCGAAGCCGAGGGTTACTCGGAGTTCAGCTCAGACCAGGGCAATGCGTAAGACTTCGACGCCATGAGGGAGGTGCCACAACGGTGTTCGTGAACGTGTGCGAGTGCTGAGGAAATTAAGCTGCTCCCAAAGAGAGTGCAGTGCGTTTTCCTATGCTCGGCATACACAGAAGGGCTCTAAAGGGCTACGGGCCCGGATGTTGCTTAGCAGACCCAGGAGGGCCTGGGGGTACTCAGGGTTCCTGCCGGAACAGGGTGCCCACGCTAGCCTCCTAGGTGTCCAGAAAACTGTGCTGCCGTGGAAGTTACCCAGAGCAGAGGCCACCGCCTCATGGAAACTGCTGCACGCCTCCGCTTCTGCACGGCAGGTCAGGGCCTTACTTCCAGGCATCTGTTCAGGCTGGGTATGCCGTTAGCGACACCGCGTGGTGAGATGCTGACTTTCTCCTCAGGCAGAGTGACTTCGGGAACGAGGTCCTCGAAGTATTCAAAGCACACTGTTTTCTCACGGAAGCTCACACTAGGGCCATGACAAAGTCGGACTCACCAGAAATGTTGTCCTGAGGCTGTTCGAGGACTCTGGAAATGTAGCTCTCCTCAGGGAACGTACAGGGTGTTGCCCATCACTCGGCAGGCACAGAGGGCCTCCGAGGGATCAACCAACGGGTCTCGAAGTGGCTCAGCAGGCCCACGGGGTTCTGGAGGTAGTCAGTGACCTTGGAGGGAAAGTGATGCATACCCGAGATGCCTACGAGTCCTCAAAAGTGTACTTCCTTTCACATAAAGCATATAAGCGACTAAGAACTGATGGAAACAGCTGCCTGCCTCCCTTTCTGCACGGCTACTAGGGGCCTAACCTGGAGGCAAGTTTTCACGTTGAGATTCCCTTTAGCTCTAGAGCTTGTCAGGCGGACCCCAACCGCGGCCACGGAAGCACCTGGTTCAGACAGAACAGACTCATACTTTTCCGCGAAGCATTCTTACAGGGTTGACAGGCCTGTCAAGAGCAGGGAATGTCAGGTAGCTTCAAGGCAGCATGAATGCAGCCTTCAAAATGGGAAAGCAAGGGTAGTTCCCGCAGGCCCCCGTTTCCATGGGCACACTCAGCATACACCCCTGTGGTTTCTAACAAGTCTAATGCACACAGGTTCCCCTGTGTTTCTTCCCCCTGAATCAACTTCTCGAAGTAGGGTGTTCTGCATCAAGCGAACTGCCTCAACCAAGTAACGCCGCAGCTGCTCCTCTGGGCCTGTGGCTATTCCAAAGCCTGCAGTGTCACAGGAAGAGCAGGACTTAGTTAAATGGCAGTAAGAACGCACGCCGACTATCTCTGGGAGGCACGGTGACTTCAGGCAGGAGCTCCTAGATGGAATGCGAAGCCGAGGGTTACTCGGAGTTCAGCTCAGACCAGGGCAATGCGTAAGACTTCGACGCCATGAGGGAGGTGCCACAACGGTGTTCGTGATCGTGTGCGAGTGCTGAGGAAATTAAGCTGCTCCCAAAGAGAGTGCAGTGCGTTTCCCTACGCTCGGCATACACAGAGGGGCTCTAAAGGGCTACGGGCCCGGATGTTGCTTAGCAGACCCAGGAGGGCCTGGGGGTACTCAGGGTTCCTGCCGGAACAGGGTGCCCACGCTAGCCTCCTAGGTGTCCAGAAAACTGTGCTGCCGTGGAAGTTACCCAGAGCAGAGGCCACCGCCTCATGGAAACTGCTGCACGCCTCCGCTTCTGCACGGCAGGTCTGGGCCTTACTTCCAGGCATCTGTTCAGGCTGGGTATGCCGTTAGCGACACCGCGTGGTGAGATGCTGACTTTCTCCTCAGGCAGAGTGACTTCGGGAACGAGGTCCTCGAAGTATTCAAAGCACACTGTTTTCTCACGGAAGCTCACACTAGGGCCATGACAAAGTCGGACTCACCAGAAATGTTGTCCTGAGGCTGTTCGAGGACTCTGGAAATGTAGCTCTCCTCAAGGAACGTACAGGGTGTTGCCCATCACTCGGCAGGCACAGAGGGCCTCCGAGGGATCAACCAACGGGTCTCGAAGTGGCTCAGCAGGCCCACGGGGGTCTGGAGGTAGTCAGTGACCTTGGAGGGAAAGTGATGCATACCCGAGAGGCCTACGAGTCCTCAAAAGTGTACTTCCTTTCACATAAAGCATATAAGCGACTAAGAACTGATGGAAACAGCTGCCTGCCTCCCTTTCTGCACGGCTACTAGGGGCCTAACCTGGAGGCAAGTTTTCACGTTGAGATTCCCTTTAGCTCTAGAGCTTGTCAGGCGGACCCCAACCGCGGCCACGGAAGCACCTGGTTCAGACAGAACAGACTCATACTTTTCCGCGAAGCATTCTTACAGGGTTGACAGGCCTGTCAAGAGCAGGGAATGTCAGGTAGCGTCAAGGCAGCATGAATGCAGCCTTCAAAATGGGAAATCAAGGGTAGTTCCCGCAGGCCCCCGTTTCCATGGGCACACTCAGCATACACCCCTGTGGTTTCTAACAAATCTAAAGGCACACTGGTTACCCTGTGTTTCCACCCCTGAATCAACTTCTCGAAGTAGGGTGTTCTGCATCAAGCGAACTGCCTCAACCAAGGAACGCCGCAGCTGCTCCTCTGGGCCTTTGGCTATTCCAAAGCCTGCAGTGTCACAGGAAGAGCAGGACTTACTTAAATGGCAGTAAGAACGCACGCCGACTATCTCTGGGGGGCACGGTGAATTCAGGCAGGAGCTCCTAGATGGAATGCGAAGCCGAGGGTTACTCGGAGTTCAGCTCAGACCAGGGCAATGCGTAAGACTTCGACGCCGTGAGGGAGGTGCCACAACGGTGTTCGTGAATGTGTGCGAGTGCTGAGGAAATTAAGCTGCTCCCAAAGAGAGTGCAGTGCGTTTCCCTACGCTCGGCATACACAGAGGGGCTCTAAAGGGCTACGGGCCCGGATGTTGCTTAGCAGACCCAGGAGGGCCTGGGGGTACTCAGGGTTCCTGCTGGAACAGGGTGCCCACGCTAGCCTCCTAGGTGTCCAGAAAACTGTGCTGCCGTGGAAGTTACCCAGAGCAGAGGCCACCGCCTCATGGAAACTGCTGCACGTCTCCGCTTCTGCACGGCAGGTCTGGGCCTTACTTCCAGGCATCTGTTCAGGCTGGGTGTGCCGTTAGCGACACCGCGTGGTGAGATGCTGACTTTCTCCTCAGGCAGAGTGACTTCGGGTACGAGGTCCTCCAAGTACTCAAAGCACACTGTTGTCTCACGGAAGCTCACACAAGAGCCATGACACAGTCAGACTCACCAGAAATGTTGTCCTGAGGCTGTTCGAGGACTCTGGAAATGTAGCTCTCCTCAAGGAACGTACAGGGTGCTGCCCATCCCTCGGCAGGCACAGAGGGCCTCCGAGGGATCAACCAACGGGTCTCGAAGTGGCTCAGCAGGCCCACGGGGGTCTGGAGGTAGTCAGTGACCTTGGAGGGAAAGTGATGCATACCCGAGAGGCCTACGAGTCCTCAAAAGTGTACTTCCTTTCACATAAAGCATATAAGCGACTAAGAACTGATGGAAACAGCTGCCTGCCTCCCTTTCTGCACGGCTACTAGGGGCCTAACCTGGAGGCAAGTTTTCACGTTGAGATTCCCTTTAGCTCTAGAGCTTGTCAGGCGGACCCCAACCGCGGCCACGGAAGCACCTGGTTCAGACAGAACAGACTCATACTTTTCCGCGAAGCATTCTTACAGGGTTGACAGGCCTGTCAAGAGCAGGGAATGTCAGGTAGCTTCAAGGCAGCATGAATGCAGCCTTCAAAATGGGAAAGCAAGGCTAGTTCCCGCAGGCCCCCGTTTCCATGGGCACACTCAGCATACACCCCTGTGGTTTCTAACAAATCTAAAGACACACAGGTTCCCCTGTGTTTCTTCCCCTGAATCAACTTCTCGAAGTAGGGTGTTCTGCATCAAGCGAACTGCCTCAACCAAGGAACGCCGCAGCTGCTCCTCTGGGCCTGTGGCTATTCCAAAGCCTGCAGTGTCACAGGAAGAGCAGGACTTACTTAAATGGCAGTAAGAACGCACGCCGACTATCTCTGGGAGGCACGGTGACTTCAGGCAGGAGCTCCTAGATGGAATGCGAAGCCGAGGGTTACTCGGAGTTCAGCTCAGACCAGGGCAATGCGTAAGACTTCGACGCCATGAGGGAGGTGCCACAACGGTGTTCGTGATCGTGTGCGAGTGCTGAGGAAATTAAGCTGCTCCCAAAGAGAGTGCAGTGCGTTTCCCTACGCTCGGCATACACAGAGGGGCTCTAAAGGGCTACGGGCCCGGATGTTGCTTAGCAGACCCAGGAGGGCCTGGGGGTACTCAGGGTTCCTGCCGGAACAGGGTGCCCACGCTAGCCTCCTAGGTGTCCAGAAAACTGTGCTGCCGTGGAAGTTACCCAGAGCAGAGGCCACCGCCTCATGGAAACTGCTGCACGCCTCCGCTTCTGCACGGCAGGTCAGGGCCTTACTTCCAGGCATCTGTTCACGCTGGGTGTGCCGTTAGCGACACCGCGTGGTGAGATGCTGACTTTCTCCTCAGGCAGAGTGACTTCGGGTACGAGGTCCTCCAAGTACTCAAAGCACACTGTTTTCTCACGGAAGCTCACACAAGGGCCATGACACAGTCGGACTCACCAGAAATGTTGTCCTGAGGCTGTTCGAGGACTCTGGTAATGTAGCTCTCCTCAAGGAACGTACAGGGTGCTGCCCATCCCTCGGCAGGCACAGAGGGCCTCCGAGGGATCAACCAATGGGTCCCGAAGTGGCTCAGCCGGCCCACGGGGGTCTGGAGGTACTCAGTGAACCTCGAGGGAAAGTGATGTATACCCGAGAGGCCTAGGAGTCCTCAAAAGTGTACTTGCTTTCACATCAAGCATTTAATCGACTAAGAATTCATGGAAACAGCTGCCTGCCTCCCTTTCTGCATGGCTACTAGGGGCCTAACCTGGAGGCAAGTTTTCACGTTGAGATTCCCTTTAGCTCTAGAGCTTGTCAGGCGGACCCCAACCGCGGCCACGGAAGCACCTGGTTCAGACAGAACAGACTCATACTTTTCCGCGAAGCATTCTTACAGGGTTGACAGGCCTGTCAAGAGCAGGGAATGTCAGATAGCTTCAAGGCAGCATGAATGCAGCCTTCAAAATGGGAAAGCAAGGGTAGTTCCCGCAGGCCCCCGTTTCCATGGGCACACTCAGCATACACCCCTGTGGTTTCTGACAACTCTAAAGCCACACTGGTGACCCTGTGTTTCCACCCCTGAATCAACTTCTCGAAGTAGGGTGTTCTGCATCAAGCGAACTGTCTCAACCAAGGAACGCCGCAGCTGCTCCTCTGGGCCTGTGGCTATCCAAAAGCCTGCAGTGTCACAGGAAGAGCAGGACTTAGTTAAATGGCAGTAAGAACGCACGCCGACTATCTCTGGGAGGCACGGTGACTTCAGGCAGGAGCTCCTAGATGGAATGCGAAGCCGAGGGTTACTCGGAGTTCAGCTCAGACCAGGGCAATGCGTAAGACTTCGACGCCATGAGGGAGGTGCCACAACGGTGTTCGTGAACGTGTGCGAGTGCTGAGGAAATTAAGCTGCTCCCAAAGAGAGTGCAGTGCGTTTCCCTACGCTCGGCATACACAGAGGGGCTCTAAAGGGCTACGGGCCCGGATGTTGCTTAGCAGACCCAGGAGGGCCTGGGGGTACTCAGGGTTCCTGCCGGAACAGGGTGCCCACGCTAGCCTCCTAGGTGTCCAGAAAACTGTGCTGCCGTGGAAGTTACCCAGAGCAGAGGCCACCGCCTCATGGAAACTGCTGCACGCCTCCGCTTCTGCACGGCAGGTCTGGGCCTTACTTCCAGGCATCTGTTCACGCTGGGTGTGCCGTTAGCGACACCGCGTGGTGAGATGCTGACTTTCTCCTCAGGCAGAGTGACTTCGGGTACGAGGTCCTCCAAGTACTCAAAGCACACTGTTTTCTCACGGAAGCTCACACAAGGGCCATGACACAGTCGGACTCACCAGAAATGTTGTCCTGAGGCTGTTCGAGGACTCTGGTAATGTAGCTCTCCTCAAGGAACGTACAGGGTGCTGCCCATCCCTCGGCAGGCACAGAGGGCCTCCGAGGGATCAACCAATGGGTCCCGAAGTGGCTCAGCCGGCCCACGGGGGTCTGGAGGTACTCAGTGAACCTCGAGGGAAAGTGATGTATACCCGAGAGGCCTAGGAGTCCTCAAAAGTGTACTTGCTTTCACATCAAGCATTTAATCGACTAAGAATTCATGGAAACAGCTGCCTGCCTCCCTTTCTGCACGGCTACTAGGGGCCTAACCTGGAGGCAAGTTTTCACGTTGAGATTCCCTTTAGCTCTAGAGCTTGTCAGGCGGACCCCAACCGCGGCCACGGAAGCACCTGGTTCAGACAGAACAGACTCATACTTTTCCGCGAAGCATTCTTACAGGGTTGACAGGCCTGTCAAGAGCAGGGAATGTCAGATAGCTTCAAGGCAGCATGAATGCAGCCTTCAAAATGGGAAAGCAAGGGTAGTTCCCGCAGGCCCCCGTTTCCATGGGCACACTCAGCATACACCCCTGTGGTTTCTGACAAGTCTAAAGCCACACTGGTGACCCTGTGTTTCCACCCCTGAATCAACTTCTCGAAGTAGGGTGTTCTGCATCAAGCGAACTGCCTCAACCAAGGAACGCCGCAGCTGCTCCTCTGGGCCTGTGGCTATCCAAAAGCCTGCAGTGTCACAGGAAGAGCAGGACTTAGTTAAATGGCAGTAAGAACGCACGACGACTATCTCTGGGAGGCACGGTGACTTCAGGCAGGAGCTCCTAGATGGAATGCGAAGCCGAGGGTTACTCGGAGTTCAGCTCAGACCAGGGCAATGCGTAAGACTTCGACGCCATGAGGGAGGTGCCACAACGGTGTTCGTGAACGTGTGCGAGTGCTGAGGAAATTAAGCTGCTCCCAAAGAGAGTGCAGTGCGTTTCCCTACGCTCGGCATACACAGAGGGGCTCTAAAGGGCTACGGGCCCGGATGTTGCTTAGCAGACCCAGGAGGGCCTGGGGGTACTCAGGGTTCCTGCCGGAACAGGGTGCCCACGCTAGCCTCCTAGGTGTCCAGAAAACTGTGCTGCCGTGGAAGTTACCCAGAGCAGAGGCCACCGCCTCATGGAAACTGCTGCACGCCTCCGCTTCTGCACGGCAGGTCTGGGCCTTACTTCCAGGCATCTGTTCACGCTGGGTGTGCCGTTAGCGACACCGCGTGGTGAGATGCTGACTTTCTCCTCAGGCAGAGTGACTTCGGGAACGAGGTCCTCGAAGTATTCAAAGCACACTGTTTTCTCCCGGAAGCTCACACAAGGGCCATGACAAAGTCGGACTCACCAGAAATGTTGTCCTGAGGCTGTTCGAGGACTCTGGAAATGTAGCTCTCCTCAAGGAACGTACAGGGTGTTGCCCATCACTCGGCAGGCACAGAGGGCCTCCGAGGGATCAACCAACGGGTCTCGAAGTGGCTCAGCAGGCCCACGGGGGTCTGGAGGTAGTCAGTGACCTTGGAGGGAAAGTGATGCATACCCGAGAGGTCTACGAGTCCTCAAAAGTGTACTTCCTTTCACATAAAGCATATAAGCGACTAAGAACTGATGGAAATAGCTGCCTGCCTCCCTTTCTGCACGGCTACTAGTGGCCTAACCTGGAGGCAAGTTTTCACGTTGAGATTCCCTTTAGCTCTAGAGCTTGTCAGGCGGACCCCAACCGCGGCCACGGAAGCACCTGGTTCAGACAGAACAGACTCATACTTTTCCGCGAAGCATTCTTACAGGGTTGACAGGCCTGTCAAGAGCAGGGAATGTCAGGTAGCTTCAAGGCAGCATGAATGCAGCCTTCAAAATGGGAAAGCAAGGCTAGTTCCCGCAGGCCCCCGTTTCCATGGGCACACTCAGCATACACCCCTGTGGTTTCTAACAAATCTAAAGACACACTGGTTCCCCTGTGTTTCTTCCCCTGAATCAACTTCTCGAAGTAGGGTGTTCTGCATCAAGCGAACTGCCTCAACCAAGGAACGCCGCAGCTGCTCCTCTGGGCCTGTGGCTATTCCAAAGCCTGCAGTGTCACAGGAAGAGCAGGACTTACTTAAATGGCAGTAGGAACGCACGCCGACTATCTCTGGGGGGCACGGTGACTTCAGGCAGGAGCTCCTAGATGGAATGCGAAGCCGAGGGTTACTCGGAGTTCAGCTCAGACCAGGGCAATGCGTAAGACTTCGACGCCATGAGGGAGGTGCCACAACGGTGTTCGTGATCGTGTGCGAGTGCTGAGGAAATTAAGCTGCTCCCAAAGAGAGTGCAGTGCGTTTCCCTACGCTCGGCATACACAGAGGGGCTCTAAAGGGCTACGGGCCCGGATGTTGCTTAGCAGACCCAGGAGGGCCTGGGGGTACTCAGGGTTCCTGCCGGAACAGGGTGCCCACGCTAGCCTCCTAGGTGTCCAGAAAACTGTGCTGCCGTGGAAGTTACCCAGAGCAGAGGCCACCGCCTCATGGAAACTGCTGCACGCCTCCGCTTCTGCACGGCAGGTCTGGGCCTTACTTCCAGGCATCTGTTCAGGCTGGGTGTGCCGTTAGCGACACTGCATGGTGAGATGCTGACTTTCTCCTCAGGCAGAGTGACTTCGGGAACGAGGTCCTCGAAGTATTCAAAGCACACTGTTTTCTCACGGAAGCTCACACTAGGGCCATGACAAAGTCGGACTCACCAGAAATGTTGTCCTGAGGCTGTTCGAGGACTCTGGAAATGTAGCTCTCCTCAAGGAACGTACAGGGTGTTGCCCATCACTCGGCAGTCACAGAGGGCCTCCGAGGGATCAACCAACGGGTCTCGAAGTGGCTCAGCAGGCCCACGGGGGTCTGGAGGTAGTCAGTGACCTTGGAGGGAAAGTGATGCATACCCGAGAGGCCTACGAGTCCTCAAAAGTGTACTTCCTTTCACATAAAGCATATAAGCGACTAAGAACTGATGGAAACAGCTGCCTGCCTCCCTTTCTGCACGGCTACTAGGGGCCTAACCTGGAGGCAAGTTTTCACGTTGAGATTCCCTTTAGCTCTAGAGCTTGTCAGGCGGACCCCAACCGCGGCCACGGAAGCACCTGGTTCAGACAGAACAGACTCATACTTTTCCGCGAAGCATTCTTACAGGGTTGACAGGCCTGTCAAGAGCAGGGAATGTCAGGTAGCTTCAAGGCAGCATGAATGCAGCCTTCAAAATGGGAAAGCAAGGCTAGTTCCCGCAGGCCCCCGTTTCCATGGGCACACTCAGCATACACCCCTGTGGTTTCTAACAAATCTAAAGACACACTGGTTCCCCTGTGTTTCTTCCCCTGAATCAACTTCTCGAAGTAGGGTGTTCTGCATCAAGCGATCTGCCTCAACCAAGGAACGCCGCAGCTGCTCCTCTGGGCCTGTGGCTATTCCAAAGCCTGCAGTGTCACAGGAAGAGCAGGACTTACTTAAATGGCAGTAAGAACGCACGCCGACTATCTCTGGGAGGCACGGTGACTTCAGGCAGGAGCTCCTAGATGGAATGCGAAGCCGAGGGTTACTCGGAGTTCAGCTCAGACCAGGGCAATGCGTAAGACTTCGACGCCATGAGGGAGGTGCCACAACGGTGTTCGTGATCGTGTGCGAGTGCTGAGGAAATTAAGCTGCTCCCAAAGAGAGTGCAGTGCGTTTCCCTACGCTCGGCATACACAGAGGGGCTCTAAAGGGCTACGGGCCCGGATGTTGCTTAGCAGACCCAGGAGGGCCTGGGGGTACTCAGGGTTCCTGCCGGAACAGGGTGCCCACGCTAGCCTCCTAGGTGTCCAGAAAACTGTGCTGCCGTGGAAGTTACCCAGAGCAGAGGCCACCGCCTCATGGAAACTGCTGCACGCCTCCGCTTCTGCACGGCAGGTCTGGGCCTTACTTCCAGGCATCTGTTCAGGCTGGGTGTGCCGTTAGCGACACCGCGTGGTGAGATGCTGACTTTCTCCTCAGGCAGAGTGACTTCGGGTACGAGGTCCTCCAAGTACTCAAAGCACACTGTTTTCTCACGGAAGCTCACACAAGAGCCATGACACAGTCAGACTCACCAGAAATGTTGTCCTGAGGCTGTTCGAGGACTCTGGAAATGTAGCTCTCCTCAAGGAACGTACAGGGTGCTGCCCATCCCTCGGCAGGCACAGAGGGCCTCCGAGGGATCAACCAACGGGTCTCGAAGTGGCTCAGCAGGCCCACGGGGTTCTGGAGGTAGTCAGTGACCTTGGAGGGAAAGTGATGCATACCCGAGAGGCCTACGAGTCCTCAAAAGTGTACTTCCTTTCACATAAAGCATATAAACGACTAAGAACTGATGGAAACAGCTGCCTGCCTCCCTTTCTGCACGGCTACTAGGGGCCTAACCTGGAGGCAAGTTTTCACGTTGAGATTCCCTTTAGCTCTAGAGCTTGTCAGGCGGACCCCAACCGCGGCCACGGAAGCACCTGGTTCAGACAGAACAGACTCATACTTTTCCGCGAAGCATTCTTACAGGGTTGACAGGCCTGTCAAGAGCAGGGAATGTCAGGTAGCTTCAAGGCAGCATGAATGTAGCCTTCAAAATGGGAAATCAAGGGTAGTTCCCGCAGGCCCCCGTTTCCATGGGCACACTCAGCATACACCCCTGTGGTTTCTAACAAATCTAAAGGCACACTGGTTACCCTGTGTTTCCACCCCTGAATCAACTTCTCGAAGTAGGGTGTTCTGCATCAAGCGAACTGCCTCAACCAAGGAACGCCGCAGCTGCTCCTCTGGGCCTGTGGCTATTCCAAAGCCTGCAGTGTCACAGGAAGAGCAGGACTTAGTTAAATGGCAGTAAGAACGCACGCCGACTATCTCTGGGAGGCACGGTGACTTCAGGCAGGAGCTCCTAGATGGAATGCGAAGCCGAGGGTTACTCGGAGTTCAGCTCAGACCAGGGCAATGCGTAAGACTTCGACGCCATGAGGGAGGTGCCACAACGGTGTTCGTGATCGTGTGCGAGTGCTGAGGAAATTAAGCTGCTCCCAAAGAGAGTGCAGTGCGTTTCCCTACGCTCGGCATACACAGAGGGGCTCTAAAGGGCTACGGGCCCGGATGTTGCTTAGCAGACCCAGGAGGGCCTGGGGGTACTCAGGGTTCCTGCCGGAACAGGGTGCCCACGCTAGCCTCCTAGGTGTCCAGAAAACTGTGCTGCCGTGGAAGTTACCCAGAGCAGAGGCCACCGCCTCATGGAAACTGCTGCACGCCTCCGCTTCTGCACGGCAGGTCTGGGCCTTACTTCCAGGCATCTGTTCAGGCTGGGTATGCCGTTAGCGACACCGCGTGGTGAGATGCTGACTTTCTCCTCAGGCAGAGTGACTTCGGGAACGAGGTCCTCGAAGTATTCAAAGCACACTGTTTTCTCACGGAAGCTCACACTAGGGCCATGACAAAGTCGGACTCACCAGAAATGTTGTCCTGAGGCTGTTCGAGGACTCTGGAAATGTAGCTCTCCTCAAGGAACGTACAGGGTGTTGCCCATCACTCGGCAGTCACAGAGGGCCTCCGAGGGATCAACCAACGGGTCTCGAAGTGGCTCAGCAGGCCCACGGGGGTCTGGAGGTAGTCAGTGACCTTGGAGGGAAAGTGATGCATACCCGAGAGGCCTACGAGTCCTCAAAAGTGTACTTCCTTTCACATAAAGCATATAAGCGACTAAGAACTGATGGAAACAGCTGCCTGCCTCCCTTTCTGCACGGCTACTAGGGGCCTAACCTGGAGGCAAGTTTTCACGTTGAGATTCCCTTTAGCTCTAGAGCTTGTCAGGCGGACCCCAACCGCGGCCACGGAAGCACCTGGTTCAGACAGAACAGACTCATACTTTTCCGCGAAGCATTCTTACAGGGTTGACAGGCCTGTCAAGAGCAGGGAATGTCAGGTAGCGTCAAGGCAGCATGAATGCAGCCTTCAAAATGGGAAATCAAGGGTAGTTCCCGCAGGCCCCCGTTTCCATGGGCACACTCAGCATACACCCCTGTGGTTTCTAACAAGTCTAAAGCCACACTGGTGACCCTGTGTTTCCACCCCTGAATCAACTTCTCGAAGTAGGGTGTTCTGCATCAAGCGAACTGCCTCAACCAAGGAACGCCGCAGCTGCTCCTCTGGGCCTGTGGCTATCCAAAAGCCTGCAGTGTCACAGGAAGAGCAGGACTTAGTTAAATGGCAGTAAGAACGCACGCCGACTATCTCTGGGAGGCACGGTGACTTCAGGCAGGAGCTCCTAGATGGAATGCGAAGCCGAGGGTTACTCGGAGTTCAGCTCAGACCAGGGCAATGCGTAAGACTTCGACGCCATGAGGGAGGTGCCACAACGGTGTTCGTGATCGTGTGCGAGTGCTGAGGAAATTAAGCTGCTCCCAAAGAGAGTGCAGTGCGTTTCCCTACGCTCGGCATACACAGAGGGGCTCTAAAGGGCTACGGGCCCGGATGTTGCTTAGCAGACCCAGGAGGGCCTGGGGGTACTCAGGGTTCCTGCCGGAACAGGGTGCCCACGCTAGCCTCCTAGGTGTCCAGAAAACTGTGCTGCCGTGGAAGTTACCCAGAGCAGAGGCCACCGCCTCATGGAAACTGCTGCACGCCTCCGCTTCTGCACGGCAGGTCTGGGCCTTACTTCCAGGCATCTGTTCAGGCTGGGTGTGCCGTTAGCGACACCGCGTGGTGAGATGCTGACTTTCTCCTCAGGCAGAGTGACTTCGGGTACGAGGTCCTCCAAGTACTCAAAGCACACTGTTTTCTCACGGAAGCTCACACAAGAGCCATGACACAGTCAGACTCACCAGAAATGTTGTCCTGAGGCTGTTCGAGGACTCTGGAAATGTAGCTCTCCTCAAGGAACGTACAGGGTGCTGCCCATCCCTCGGCAGGCACAGAGGGCCTCCGAGGGATCAACCAACGGGTCTCGAAGTGGCTCAGCAGGCCCACGGGGTTCTGGAGGTAGTCAGTGACCTTGGAGGGAAAGTGATGCATACCCGAGAGGCCTACGAGTCCTCAAAAGTGTACTTCCTTTCACATAAAGCATATAAACGACTAAGAACTGATGGAAACAGCTGCCTGCCTCCCTTTCTGCACGGCTACTAGGGGCCTAACCTGGAGGCAAGTTTTCACGTTGAGATTCCCTTTAGCTCTAGAGCTTGTCAGGCGGACCCCAACCGCGGCCACGGAAGCACCTGGTTCAGACAGAACAGACTCATACTTTTCCGCGAAGCATTCTTACAGGGTTGACAGGCCTGTCAAGAGCAGGGAATGTCAGGTAGCTTCAAGGCAGCATGAATGTAGCCTTCAAAATGGGAAATCAAGGGTAGTTCCCGCAGGCCCCCGTTTCCATGGGCACACTCAGCATACACCCCTGTGGTTTCTAACAAATCTAAAGGCACACTGGTTACCCTGTGTTTCCACCCCTGAATCAACTTCTCGAAGTAGGGTGTTCTGCATCAAGCGAACTGCCTCAACCAAGGAACGCCGCAGCTGCTCCTCTGGGCCTGTGGCTATTCCAAAGCCTGCAGTGTCACAGGAAGAGCAGGACTTAGTTAAATGGCAGTAAGAACGCACGCCGACTATCTCTGGGAGGCACGGTGACTTCAGGCAGGAGCTCCTAGATGGAATGCGAAGCCGAGGGTTACTCGGAGTTCAGCTCAGACCAGGGCAATGCGTAAGACTTCGACGCCATGAGGGAGGTGCCACAACGGTGTTCGTGATCGTGTGCGAGTGCTGAGGAAATTAAGCTGCTCCCAAAGAGAGTGCAGTGCGTTTCCCTACGCTCGGCATACACAGAGGGGCTCTAAAGGGCTACGGGCCCGGATGTTGCTTAGCAGACCCAGGAGGGCCTGGGGGTACTCAGGGTTCCTGCCGGAACAGGGTGCCCACGCTAGCCTCCTAGGTGTCCAGAAAACTGTGCTGCCGTGGAAGTTACCCAGAGCAGAGGCCACCGCCTCATGGAAACTGCTGCACGCCTCCGCTTCTGCACGGCAGGTCTGGGCCTTACTTCCAGGCATCTGTTCAGGCTGGGTATGCCGTTAGCGACACCGCGTGGTGAGATGCTGACTTTCTCCTCAGGCAGAGTGACTTCGGGAACGAGGTCCTCGAAGTATTCAAAGCACACTGTTTTCTCACGGAAGCTCACACTAGGGCCATGACAAAGTCGGACTCACCAGAAATGTTGTCCTGAGGCTGTTCGAGGACTCTGGAAATGTAGCTCTCCTCAAGGAACGTACAGGGTGTTGCCCATCACTCGGCAGTCACAGAGGGCCTCCGAGGGATCAACCAACGGGTCTCGAAGTGGCTCAGCAGGCCCACGGGGGTCTGGAGGTAGTCAGTGACCTTGGAGGGAAAGTGATGCATACCCGAGAGGCCTACGAGTCCTCAAAAGTGTACTTCCTTTCACATAAAGCATATAAGCGACTAAGAACTGATGGAAACAGCTGCCTGCCTCCCTTTCTGCACGGCTACTAGGGGCCTAACCTGGAGGCAAGTTTTCACGTTGAGATTCCCTTTAGCTCTAGAGCTTGTCAGGCGGACCCCAACCGCGGCCACGGAAGCACCTGGTTCAGACAGAACAGACTCATACTTTTCCGCGAAGCATTCTTACAGGGTTGACAGGCCTGTCAAGAGCAGGGAATGTCAGGTAGCGTCAAGGCAGCATGAATGCAGCCTTCAAAATGGGAAATCAAGGGTAGTTCCCGCAGGCCCCCGTTTCCATGGGCACACTCAGCATACACCCCTGTGGTTTCTAACAAATCTAAAGGCACACTGGTTACCCTGTGTTTCCACCCCTGAATCAACTTCTCGAAGTAGGGTGTTCTGCATCAAGCGAACTGCCTCAACCAAGGAACGCCGCAGCTGCTCCTCTGGGCCTTTGGCTATTCCAAAGCCTGCAGTGTCACAGGAAGAGCAGGACTTACTTAAATGGCAGTAAGAACGCACGCCGACTATCTCTGGGGGGCACGGTGAATTCAGGCAGGAGCTCCTAGATGGAATGCGAAGCCGAGGGTTACTCGGAGTTCAGCTCAGACCAGGGCAATGCGTAAGACTTCGACGCCGTGAGGGAGGTGCCACAACGGTGTTCGTGAACGTGTGCGAGTGCTGAGGAAATTAAGCTGCTCCCAAAGAGAGTGCAGTGCGTTTTCCTACGCTCGGCATACACAGAAGGGCTCTAAAGGGCTACGGGCCCGGATGTTGCTTAGCAGACCCAGGAGGGCCTGGGGGTACTCAGGGTTCCTGCCGGAACAGGGTGCCCACGCTAGCCTCCTAGGTGTCCAGAAAACTGTGCTGCCGTGGAAGTTACCCAGAGCAGAGGCCACCGCCTCATGGAAACTGCTGCACGCCTCCGCTTCTGCACGGCAGGTCAGGGCCTTACTTCCAGGCATCTGTTCAGGCTGGGTGTGCCGTTAGCGACACTGCATGGTGAGATGCTGACTTTCTCCTCAGGCAGAGTGACTTCGGGAACGAGGTCCTCGAAGTATTCAAAGCACACTGTTTTCTCACGGAAGCTCACACTAGGGCCATGACAAAGTCGGACTCACCAGAAATGTTGTCCTGAGGCTGTTCGAGGACTCTGGAAATGTAGCTCTCCTCAAGGAACGTACAGGGTGTTGCCCATCACTCGGCAGGCACAGAGGGCCTCCGAGGGATCAACCAACGGGTCTCGAAGTGGCTCAGCAGGCCCACGGGGGTCTGGAGGTAGTCAGTGACCTTGGAGGGAAAGTGATGCATACCCGAGAGGCCTACGAGTCCTCAAAAGTGTACTTCCTTTCACATAAAGCATATAAGCGACTAAGAACTGATGGAAACAGCTGCCTGCCTCCCTTTCTGCACGGCTACTAGGGGCCTAACCTGGAGGCAAGTTTTCACGTTGAGATTCCCTTTAGCTCTAGAGCTTGTCAGGCGGACCCCAACCGCGGCCACGGAAGCACCTGGTTCAGACAGAACAGACTCATACTTTTCCGCGAAGCATTCTTACAGGGTTGACAGGCCTGTCAAGAGCAGGGAATGTCAGGTAGCTTCAAGGCAGCATGAATGCAGCCTTCAAAATGGGAAAGCAAGGCTAGTTCCCGCAGGCCCCCGTTTCCATGGGCACACTCAGCATACACCCCTGTGGTTTCTAACAAATCTAAAGACACACTGGTTCCCCTGTGTTTCTTCCCCTGAATCAACTTCTCGAAGTAGGGTGTTCTGCATCAAGCGAACTGCCTCAACCAAGGAACGCCGCAGCTGCTCCTCTGGGCCTGTGGCTATTCCAAAGCCTGCAGTGTCACAGGAAGAGCAGGACTTAGTTAAATGGCAGTAAGAACGCACGCCGACTATCTCTGGGAGGCACGGTGACTTCAGGCAGGAGCTCCTAGATGGAATGCGAAGCCGAGGGTTACTCGGAGTTCAGCTCAGACCAGGGCAATGCGTAAGACTTCGACGCCATGAGGGAGGTGCCACAACGGTGTTCGTGATCGTGTGCGAGTGCTGAGGAAATTAAGCTGCTCCCAAAGAGAGTGCAGTGCGTTTCCCTACGCTCGGCATACACAGAGGGGCTCTAAAGGGCTACGGGCCCGGATGTTGCTTAGCAGACCCAGGAGGGCCTGGGGGTACTCAGGGTTCCTGCCGGAACAGGGTGCCCACGCTAGCCTCCTAGGTGTCCAGAAAACTGTGCTGCCGTGGAAGTTACCCAGAGCAGAGGCCACCGCCTCATGGAAACTGCTGCACGCCTCCGCTTCTGCACGGCAGGTCTGGGCCTTACTTCCAGGCATCTGTTCACGCTGGGTGTGCCGTTAGCGACACCGCGTGGTGAGATGCTGACTTTCTCCTCAGGCAGAGTGACTTCGGGTACGAGGTCCTCCAAGTACTCAAAGCACACTGTTTTCTCACGGAAGCTCACACAAGAGCCATGACACAGTCAGACTCACCAGAAATGTTGTCCTGAGGCTGTTCGAGGACTCTGGAAATGTAGCTCTCCTCAAGGAACGTACAGGGTGCTGCCCATCCCTCGGCAGGCACAGAGGGCCTCCGAGGGATCAACCAACGGGTCTCGAAGTGGCTCAGCAGGCCCACGGGGTTCTGGAGGTAGTCAGTGACCTTGGAGGGAAAGTGATGCATACCCGAGAGGCCTACGAGTCCTCAAAAGTGTACTTCCTTTCACATAAAGCATATAAGCGACTAAGAACTGATGGAAACAGCTGCCTGCCTCCCTTTCTGCACGGCTACTAGGGGCCTAACCTGGAGGCAAGTTTTCACGTTGAGATTCCCTTTAGCTCTAGAGCTTGTCAGGCGGACCCCAACCGCGGCCACGGAAGCACCTGGTTCAGACAGAACAGACTCATACTTTTCCGCGAAGCATTCTTACAGGGTTGACAGGCCTGTCAAGAGCAGGGAATGTCAGGTAGCTTCAAGGCAGCATGAATGCAGCCTTCAAAATGGGAAATCAAGGGTAGTTCCCGCAGGCCCCCGTTTCCATGGGCACACTCAGCATACACCCCTGTGGTTTCTAACAAATCTAAAGGCACACTGGTTACCCTGTGTTTCCACCCCTGAATCAACTTCTCGAAGTAGGGTGTTCTGCATCAAGCGAACTGCCTCAACCAAGGAACGCCGCAGCTGCTCCTCTGGGCCTTTGGCTATTCCAAAGCCTGCAGTGTCACAGGAAGAGCAGGACTTACTTAAATGGCAGTAAGAACGCACGCCGACTATCTCTGGGGGGCACGGTGAATTCAGGCAGGAGCTCCTAGATGGAATGCGAAGCCGAGGGTTACTCGGAGTTCAGCTCAGACCAGGGCAATGCGTAAGACTTCGACGCCATGAGGGAGGTGCCACAACGGTGTTCGTGAACGTGTGCGAGTGCTGAGGAAATTAAGCTGCTCCCAAAGAGAGTGCAGTGCGTTTTCCTATGCTCGGCATACACAGAAGGGCTCTAAAGGGCTACGGGCCCGGATGTTGCTTAGCAGACCCAGGAGGGCCTGGGGGTACTCAGGGTTCCTGCCGGAACAGGGTGCCCACGCTAGCCTCCTAGGTGTCCAGAAAACTGTGCTGCCGTGGAAGTTACCCAGAGCAGAGGCCACCGCCTCATGGAAACTGCTGCACGCCTCCGCTTCTGCACGGCAGGTCTGGGCCTTACTTCCAGGCATCTGTTCAGGCTGGGTGTGCCGTTAGCGACACCGCGTGGTGAGATGCTGACTTTCTCCTCAGGCAGAGTGACTTCGGGTACGAGGTCCTCCAAGTACTCAAAGCACACTGTTTTCTCACGGAAGCTCACACAAGAGCCATGACACAGTCGGACTCACCAGAAATGTTGTCCTGAGGCTGTTCGAGGACTCTGGTAATGTAGCTCTCCTCAAGGAACGTACAGGGTGCTGCCCATCCCTCGGCAGGCACAGAGGGCCTCCGAGGGATCAACCAACGGGTCTCGAAGTGGCTCAGCAGGCCCACGGGGTTCTGGAGGTAGTCAGTGACCTTGGAGGGAAAGTGATGCATACCCGAGAGGCCTACGAGTCCTCAAAAGTGTACTTCCTTTCACATAAAGCATATAAGCGACTAAGAACTGATGGAAACAGCTGCCTGCCTCCCTTTCTGCAAGGCTACTAGGGGCCTAACCTGGAGGCAAGTTTTCACGTTGAGATTCCCTTTAGCTCTAGAGCTTGTCAGGCGGACCCCAACCGCGGCCACGGAAGCACCTGGTTCAGACAGAACAGACTCATACTTTTCCGCGAAGCATTCTTACAGGATTGACAGGCCTGTCAAGAGCAGGGAATGTCAGGTAGCTTCAAGACAGCATGAATGCAGCCTTCAAAATGGGAAATCAAGGGTAGTTCCCGCAGGCCCCCGTTTCCATGGGCACACTCAGCATACACCCCTGTGGTTTCTAACAAATCTAAAGGCACACTGGTTCCCCTGTGTTTCCACCCCTGAATCAACTTCTCGAAGTAGGGTGTTCTGCATCAAGCGATCTGCCTCAACCAAGGAACGCCGCAGCTGCTCCTCTGGGCCTGTGGCTATTCCAAAGCCTGCAGTGTCACAGGAAGAGCAGGACTTACTTAAATGGCAGTAAGAACGCACGCCGACTATCTCTGGGAGGCACGGTGACTTCAGGCAGGAGCTCCTAGATGGAATGCGAAGCCGAGGGTTACTCGGAGTTCAGCTCAGACCAGGGCAATGCGTAAGACTTCGACGCCATGAGGGAGGTGCCACAACGGTGTTCGTGATCGTGTGCGAGTGCTGAGGAAATTAAGCTGCTCCCAAAGAGAGTGCAGTGCGTTTCCCTACGCTCGGCATACACAGAGGGGCTCTAAAGGGCTACGGGCCCGGATGTTGCTTAGCAGACCCAGGAGGGCCTGGGGGTACTCAGGGTTCCTGCCGGAACAGGGTGCCCACGCTAGCCTCCTAGGTGTCCAGAAAACTGTGCTGCCGTGGAAGTTACCCAGAGCAGAGGCCACCGCCTCATGGAAACTGCTGCACGCCTCCGCTTCTGCACGGCAGGTCTGGGCCTTACTTCCAGGCATCTGTTCAGGCTGGGTGTGCCGTTAGCGACACCGCGTGGTGAGATGCTGACTTTCTCCTCAGGCAGAGTGACTTCGGGTACGAGGTCCTCCAAGTACTCAAAGCACACTGTTTTCTCACGGAAGCTCACACAAGAGCCATGACACAGTCAGACTCACCAGAAATGTTGTCCTGAGGCTGTTCGAGGACTCTGGAAATGTAGCTCTCCTCAAGGAACGTACAGGGTGCTGCCCATCCCTCGGCAGGCACAGAGGGCCTCCGAGGGATCAACCAACGGGTCTCGAAGTGGCTCAGCAGGCCCACGGGGTTCTGGAGGTAGTCAGTGACCTTGGAGGGAAAGTGATGCATACCCGAGAGGCCTACGAGTCCTCAAAAGTGTACTTCCTTTCACATAAAGCATATAAACGACTAAGAACTGATGGAAACAGCTGCCTGCCTCCCTTTCTGCACGGCTACTAGGGGCCTAACCTGGAGGCAAGTTTTCACGTTGAGATTCCCTTTAGCTCTAGAGCTTGTCAGGCGGACCCCAACCGCGGCCACGGAAGCACCTGGTTCAGACAGAACAGACTCATACTTTTCCGCGAAGCATTCTTACAGGGTTGACAGGCCTGTCAAGAGCAGGGAATGTCAGGTAGCTTCAAGGCAGCATGAATGTAGCCTTCAAAATGGGAAATCAAGGGTAGTTCCCGCAGGCCCCCGTTTCCATGGGCACACTCAGCATACACCCCTGTGGTTTCTAACAAATCTAAAGGCACACTGGTTACCCTGTGTTTCCACCCCTGAATCAACTTCTCGAAGTAGGGTGTTCTGCATCAAGCGAACTGCCTCAACCAAGGAACGCCGCAGCTGCTCCTCTGGGCCTGTGGCTATTCCAAAGCCTGCAGTGTCACAGGAAGAGCAGGACTTAGTTAAATGGCAGTAAGAACGCACGCCGACTATCTCTGGGAGGCACGGTGACTTCAGGCAGGAGCTCCTAGATGGAATGCGAAGCCGAGGGTTACTCGGAGTTCAGCTCAGACCAGGGCAATGCGTAAGACTTCGACGCCATGAGGGAGGTGCCACAACGGTGTTCGTGATCGTGTGCGAGTGCTGAGGAAATTAAGCTGCTCCCAAAGAGAGTGCAGTGCGTTTCCCTACGCTCGGCATACACAGAGGGGCTCTAAAGGGCTACGGGCCCGGATGTTGCTTAGCAGACCCAGGAGGGCCTGGGGGTACTCAGGGTTCCTGCCGGAACAGGGTGCCCACGCTAGCCTCCTAGGTGTCCAGAAAACTGTGCTGCCGTGGAAGTTACCCAGAGCAGAGGCCACCGCCTCATGGAAACTGCTGCACGCCTCCGCTTCTGCACGGCAGGTCTGGGCCTTACTTCCAGGCATCTGTTCAGGCTGGGTATGCCGTTAGCGACACCGCGTGGTGAGATGCTGACTTTCTCCTCAGGCAGAGTGACTTCGGGAACGAGGTCCTCGAAGTATTCAAAGCACACTGTTTTCTCACGGAAGCTCACACAAGAGCCATGACACAGTCAGACTCACCAGAAATGTTGTCCTGAGGCTGTTCGAGGACTCTGGAAATGTAGCTCTCCTCAAGGAACGTACAGGGTGCTGCCCATCCCTCGGCAGGCACAGAGGGCCTCCGAGGGATCAACCAACGGGTCTCGAAGTGGCTCAGCAGGCCCACGGGGTTCTGGAGGTAGTCAGTGACCTTGGAGGGAAAGTGATGCATACCCGAGAGGCCTACGAGTCCTCAAAAGTGTACTTCCTTTCACATAAAGCATATAAACGGCTAAGAACTGATGGAAACAGCTGCCTGCCTCCCTTTCTGCACGGCTACTAGGGGCCTAACCTGGAGGCAAGTTTTCACGTTGAGATTCCCTTTAGCTCTAGAGCTTGTCAGGCGGACCCCAACCGCGGCCACGGAAGCACCTGGTTCAGACAGAACAGACTCATACTTTTCCGCGAAGCATTCTTACAGGGTTGACAGGCCTGTCAAGAGCAGGGAATGTCAGGTAGCTTCAAGGCAGCATGAATGTAGCCTTCAAAATGGGAAATCAAGGGTAGTTCCCGCAGGCCCCCGTTTCCATGGGCACACTCAGCATACACCCCTGTGGTTTCTAACAAATCTAAAGGCACACTGGTTACCCTGTGTTTCCACCCCTGAATCAACTTCTCGAAGTAGGGTGTTCTGCATCAAGCGAACTGCCTCAACCAAGGAACGCCGCAGCTGCTCCTCTGGGCCTTTGGCTATTCCAAAGCCTGCAGTGTCACAGGAAGAGCAGGACTTACTTAAATGGCAGTAAGAACGCACGCCGACTATCTCTGGGGGGCACGGTGAATTCAGGCAGGAGCTCCTAGATGGAATGCGAAGCCGAGGGTTACTCGGAGTTCAGCTCAGACCAGGGCAATGCGTAAGACTTCGACGCCGTGAGGGAGGTGCCACAACGGTGTTCGTGAACGTGTGCGAGTGCTGAGGAAATTAAGCTGCTCCCAAAGAGAGTGCAGTGCGTTTTCCTACGCTCGGCATACACAGAAGGGCTCTAAAGGGCTACGGGCCCGGATGTTGCTTAGCAGACCCAGGAGGGCCTGGGGGTACTCAGGGTTCCTGCCGGAACAGGGTGCCCACGCTAGCCTCCTAGGTGTCCAGAAAACTGTGCTGCCGTGGAAGTTACCCAGAGCAGAGGCCACCGCCTCATGGAAACTGCTGCACGCCTCTGCTTCTGCACGGCAGGTCAGGGCCTTACTTCCAGGCATCTGTTCAGGCTGGGTGTGCCGTTAGCGACACTGCATGGTGAGATGCTGACTTTCTCCTCAGGCAGAGTGACTTCGGGAACGAGGTCCTCGAAGTATTCAAAGCACACTGTTTTCTCACGGAAGCTCACACTAGGGCCATGACAAAGTCGGACTCACCAGAAATGTTGTCCTGAGGCTGTTCGAGGACTCTGGAAATGTAGCTCTCCTCAAGGAACGTACAGGGTGTTGCCCATCACTCGGCAGGCACAGAGGGCCTCCAAGGGATCAACCAACGGGTCTCGAAGTGGCTCAGCAGGCCCACGGGGGTCTGGAGGTAGTCAGTGACCTTGGAGGGAAAGTGATGCATACCCGAGAGGCCTACGAGTCCTCAAAAGTGTACTTCCTTTCACATAAAGCATATAAGCGACTAAGAACTGATGGAAACAGCTGCCTGCCTCCCTTTCTGCACGGCTACTAGGGGCCTAACCTGGAGGCAAGTTTTCACGTTGAGATTCCCTTTAGCTCTAGAGCTTGTCAGGCGGACCCCAACCGCGGCCACGGAAGCACCTGGTTCAGACAGAACAGACTCATACTTTTCCGCGAAGCATTCTTACAGGGTTGACAGGCCTGTCAAGAGCAGGGAATGTCAGGTAGCTTCAAGGCAGCATGAATGCAGCCTTCAAAATGGGAAAGCAAGGCTAGTTCCCGCAGGCCCCCGTTTCCATGGGCACACTCAGCATACACCCCTGTGGTTTCTAACAAATCTAAAGACACACTGGTTCCCCTGTGTTTCTTCCCCTGAATCAACTTCTCGAAGTAGGGTGTTCTGCATCAAGCGAACTGCCTCAACCAAGGAACGCCGCAGCTGCTCCTCTGGGCCTGTGGCTATTCCAAAGCCTGCAGTGTCACAGGAAGAGCAGGACTTACTTAAATGGCAGTAAGAACGCACGCCGACTATCTCTGGGGGGCACGGTGAATTCAGGCAGGAGCTCCTAGATGGAATGCGAAGCCGAGGGTTACTCGGAGTTCAGCTCAGACCAGGGCAATGCGTAAGACTTCGACGCCATGAGGGAGGTGCCACAACGGTGTTCGTGATCGTGTGCGAGTGCTGAGGAAATTAAGCTGCTCCCAAAGAGAGTGCAGTGCGTTTCCCTACGCTCGGCATACACAGAGGGGCTCTAAAGGGCTACGGGCCCGGATGTTGCTTAGCAGACCCAGGAGGGCCTGGGGGTACTCAGGGTTCCTGCCGGAACAGGGTGCCCACGCTAGCCTCCTAGGTGTCCAGAAAACTGTGCTGCCGTGGAAGTTACCCAGAGCAGAGGCCACCGCCTCATGAAAACTGCTGCACGCCTCCGCTTCTGCACGGCAGGTCAGGGCCTTACTTCCAGGCATCTGTTCACGCTGGGTATGCCGTTAGCGACACCGCGTGGTGAGATGCTGACTTTCTCCTCAGGCAGAGTGACTTCGGGTACGAGGTCCTCCAAGTACTCAAAGCACACTGTTTTCTCACGGAAGCTCACACAAGAGCCATGACACAGTCAGACTCACCAGAAATGTTGTCCTGAGGCTGTTCGAGGACTCTGGAAATGTAGCTCTCCTCAAGGAACGTACAGGGTGCTGCCCATCCCTCGGCAGGCACAGAGGGCCTCCGAGGGATCAACCAACGGGTCTCGAAGTGGCTCAGCAGGCCCACGGGGTTCTGGAGGTAGTCAGTGACCTTGGAGGGAAAGTGATGCATACCCGAGAGGCCTACGAGTCCTCAAAAGTGTACTTCCTTTCACATAAAGCATATAAACGACTAAGAACTGATGGAAACAGCTGCCTGCCTCCCTTTCTGCACGGCTACTAGGGGCCTAACCTGGAGGCAAGTTTTCACGTTGAGATTCCCTTTAGCTCTAGAGCTTGTCAGGCGGACCCCAACCGCGGCCACGGAAGCACCTGGTTCAGACAGAACAGACTCATACTTTTCCGCGAAGCATTCTTACAGGGTTGACAGGCCTGTCAAGAGCAGGGAATGTCAGGTAGCTTCAAGGCAGCATGAATGTAGCCTTCAAAATGGGAAATCAAGGGTAGTTCCCGCAGGCCCCCGTTTCCATGGGCACACTCAGCATACACCCCTGTGGTTTCTAACAAATCTAAAGGCACACTGGTTACCCTGTGTTTCCACCCCTGAATCAACTTCTCGAAGTAGGGTGTTCTGCATCAAGCGAACTGCCTCAACCAAGGAACGCCGCAGCTGCTCCTCTGGGCCTGTGGCTATTCCAAAGCCTGCAGTGTCACAGGAAGAGCAGGACTTAGTTAAATGGCAGTAAGAACGCACGCCGACTATCTCTGGGAGGCACGGTGACTTCAGGCAGGAGCTCCTAGATGGAATGCGAAGCCGAGGGTTACTCGGAGTTCAGCTCAGACCAGGGCAATGCGTAAGACTTCGACGCCATGAGGGAGGTGCCACAACGGTGTTCGTGATCGTGTGCGAGTGCTGAGGAAATTAAGCTGCTCCCAAAGAGAGTGCAGTGCGTTTCCCTACGCTCGGCATACACAGAGGGGCTCTAAAGGGCTACGGGCCCGGATGTTGCTTAGCAGACCCAGGAGGGCCTGGGGGTACTCAGGGTTCCTGCCGGAACAGGGTGCCCACGCTAGCCTCCTAGGTGTCCAGAAAACTGTGCTGCCGTGGAAGTTACCCAGAGCAGAGGCCACCGCCTCATGGAAACTGCTGCACGCCTCCGCTTCTGCACGGCAGGTCTGGGCCTTACTTCCAGGCATCTGTTCAGGCTGGGTATGCCGTTAGCGACACCGCGTGGTGAGATGCTGACTTTCTCCTCAGGCAGAGTGACTTCGGGAACGAGGTCCTCGAAGTATTCAAAGCACACTGTTTTCTCACGGAAGCTCACACTAGGGCCATGACAAAGTCGGACTCACCAGAAATGTTGTCCTGAGGCTGTTCGAGGACTCTGGAAATGTAGCTCTCCTCAAGGAACGTACAGGGTGTTGCCCATCACTCGGCAGGCACAGAGGGCCTCCGAGGGATCAACCAACGGGTCTCGAAGTGGCTCAGCAGGCCCACGGGGGTCTGGAGGTAGTCAGTGACCTTGGAGGGAAAGTGATGCATACCCGAGAGGCCTACGAGTCCTCAAAAGTGTACTTCCTTTCACATAAAGCATATAAGCGACTAAGAACTGATGGAAACAGCTGCCTGCCTCCCTTTCTGCACGGCTACTAGGGGCCTAACCTGGAGGCAAGTTTTCACGTTGAGATTCCCTTTAGCTCTAGAGCTTGTCAGGCGGACCCCAACCGCGGCCACGGAAGCACCTGGTTCAGACAGAACAGACTCATACTTTTCCGCGAAGCATTCTTACAGGGTTGACAGGCCTGTCAAGAGCAGGGAATGTCAGGTAGCTTCAAGGCAGCATGAATGCAGCCTTCAAAATGGGAAAGCAAGGCTAGTTCCCGCAGGCCCCCGTTTCCATGGGCACACTCAGCATACACCCCTGTGGTTTCTAACAAATCTAAAGACACACTGGTTCCCCTGTGTTTCTTCCCCTGAATCAACTTCTCGAAGTAGGGTGTTCTGCATCAAGCGATCTGCCTCAACCAAGGAACGCCGCAGCTGCTCCTCTGGGCCTGTGGCTATTCCAAAGCCTGCAGTGTCACAGGAAGAGCAGGACTTAGTTAAATGGCAGTAAGAACGCACGCCGACTATCTCTGGGAGGCACGGTGACTTCAGGCAGGAGCTCCTAGATGGAATGCGAAGCCGAGGGTTACTCGGAGTTCAGCTCAGACCAGGGCAATGCGTAAGACTTCGACGCCATGAGGGAGGTGCCACAACGGTGTTCGTGATCGTGTGCGAGTGCTGAGGAAATTAAGCTGCTCCCAAAGAGAGTGCAGTGCGTTTCCCTACGCTCGGCATACACAGAGGGGCTCTAAAGGGCTACGGGCCCGGATGTTGCTTAGCAGACCCAGGAGGGCCTGGGGGTACTCAGGGTTCCTGCCGGAACAGGGTGCCCACGCTAGCCTCCTAGGTGTCCAGAAAACTGTGCTGCCGTGGAAGTTACCCAGAGCAGAGGCCACCGCCTCATGGAAACTGCTGCACGCCTCCGCTTCTGCACGGCAGGTCTGGGCCTTACTTCCAGGCATCTGTTCAGGCTGGGTGTGCCGTTAGCGACACCGCGTGGTGAGATGCTGACTTTCTCCTCAGGCAGAGTGACTTCGGGTACGAGGTCCTCCAAGTACTCAAAGCACACTGTTTTCTCACGGAAGCTCACACAAGAGCCATGACACAGTCAGACTCACCAGAAATGTTGTCCTGAGGCTGTTCGAGGACTCTGGAAATGTAGCTCTCCTCAAGGAACGTACAGGGTGCTGCCCATCCCTCGGCAGGCACAGAGGGCCTCCGAGGGATCAACCAACGGGTCTCGAAGTGGCTCAGCAGGCCCACGGGGTTCTGGAGGTAGTCAGTGACCTTGGAGGGAAAGTGATGCATACCCGAGAGGCCTACGAGTCCTCAAAAGTGTACTTCCTTTCACATAAAGCATATAAACGACTAAGAACTGATGGAAACAGCTGCCTGCCTCCCTTTCTGCACGGCTACTAGGGGCCTAACCTGGAGGCAAGTTTTCACGTTGAGATTCCCTTTAGCTCTAGAGCTTGTCAGGCGGACCCCAACCGCGGCCACGGAAGCACCTGGTTCAGACAGAACAGACTCATACTTTTCCGCGAAGCATTCTTACAGGGTTGACAGGCCTGTCAAGAGCAGGGAATGTCAGGTAGCTTCAAGGCAGCATGAATGTAGCCTTCAAAATGGGAAATCAAGGGTAGTTCCCGCAGGCCCCCGTTTCCATGGGCACACTCAGCATACACCCCTGTGGTTTCTAACAAATCTAAAGGCACACTGGTTACCCTGTGTTTCCACCCCTGAATCAACTTCTCGAAGTAGGGTGTTCTGCATCAAGCGAACTGCCTCAACCAAGGAACGCCGCAGCTGCTCCTCTGGGCCTTTGGCTATTCCAAAGCCTGCAGTGTCACAGGAAGAGCAGGACTTACTTAAATGGCAGTAAGAACGCACGCCGACTATCTCTGGGGGGCACGGTGAATTCAGGCAGGAGCTCCTAGATGGAATGCGAAGCCGAGGGTTACTCGGAGTTCAGCTCAGACCAGGGCAATGCGTAAGACTTCGACGCCATGAGGGAGGTGCCACAACGGTGTTCGTGAACGTGTGCGAGTGCTGAGGAAATTAAGCTGCTCCCAAAGAGAGTGCAGTGCGTTTTCCTACGCTCGGCATACACAGAAGGGCTCTAAAGGGCTACGGGCCCGGATGTTGCTTAGCAGACCCAGGAGGGCCTGGGGGTACTCAGGGTTCCTGCCGGAACAGGGTGCCCACGCTAGCCTCCTAGGTGTCCAGAAAACTGTGCTGCCGTGGAAGTTACCCAGAGCAGAGGCCACCGCCTCATGGAAACTGCTGCACGCCTCCGCTTCTGCACGGCAGGTCAGGGCCTTACTTCCAGGCATCTGTTCAGGCTGGGTATGCCGTTAGCGACACCGCGTGGTGAGATGCTGACTTTCTCCTCAGGCAGAGTGACTTCGGGAACGAGGTCCTCGAAGTATTCAAAGCACACTGTTTTCTCACGGAAGCTCACACTAGGGCCATGACAAAGTCGGACTCACCAGAAATGTTGTCCTGAGGCTGTTCGAGGACTCTGGAAATGTAGCTCTCCTCAAGGAACGTACAGGGTGTTGCCCATCACTCGGCAGGCACAGAGGGCCTCCGAGGGATCAACCAACGGGTCTCGAAGTGGCTCAGCAGGCCCACGGGGGTCTGGAGGTAGTCAGTGACCTTGGAGGGAAAGTGATGCATACCCGAGAGGCCTACGAGTCCTCAAAAGTGTACTTCCTTTCACATAAAGCATATAAGCGACTAAGAACTGATGGAAACAGCTGCCTGCCTCCCTTTCTGCACGGCTACTAGGGGCCTAACCTGGAGGCAAGTTTTCACGTTGAGATTCCCTTTAGCTCTAGAGCTTGTCAGGCGGACCCCAACCGCGGCCACGGAAGCACCTGGTTCAGACAGAACAGACTCATACTTTTCCGCGAAGCATTCTTACAGGGTTGACAGGCCTGTCAAGAGCAGGGAATGTCAGGTAGCTTCAAGGCAGCATGAATGCAGCCTTCAAAATGGGAAAGCAAGGCTAGTTCCCGCAGGCCCCCGTTTCCATGGGCACACTCAGCATACACCCCTGTGGTTTCTAACAAGTCTAAAGCACACAGGTTCCCCTGTGTTTCTTCCCCCTGAATCAACTTCTCGAAGTAGGGTGTTCTGCATCAAGCGAACTGCCTCAACCAAGGAACGCCGCAGCTGCTCCTCTGGGCCTGTGGCTATTCCAAAGCCTGCAGTGTCACAGGAAGAGCAGGACTTACTTAAATGGCAGTAAGAACGCACGCCGACTATCTCTGGGGGGCACGGTGAATTCAGGCAGGAGCTCCTAGATGGAATGCGAAGCCGAGGGTTACTCGGAGTTCAGCTCAGACCAGGGCAATGCGTAAGACTTCGACGCCATGAGGGAGGTGCCACAACGGTGTTCGTGATCGTGTGCGAGTGCTGAGGAAATTAAGCTGCTCCCAAAGAGAGTGCAGTGCGTTTCCCTACGCTCGGCATACACAGAGGGGCTCTAAAGGGCTACGGGCCCGGATGTTGCTTAGCAGACCCAGGAGGGCCTGGGGGTACTCAGGGTTCCTGCCGGAACAGGGTGCCCACGCTAGCCTCCTAGGTGTCCAGAAAACTGTGCTGCCGTGGAAGTTACCCAGAGCAGAGGCCACCGCCTCATGAAAACTGCTGCACGCCTCCGCTTCTGCATGGCAGGTCAGGGCCTTACTTCCAGGCATCTGTTCACGCTGGGTATGCCGTTAGCGACACCGCGTGGTGAGATGCTGACTTTCTCCTCAGGCAGAGTGACTTCGGGTACGAGGTCCTCCAAGTACTCAAAGCACACTGTTTTCTCACGGAAGCTCACACAAGAGCCATGACACAGTCAGACTCACCAGAAATGTTGTCCTGAGGCTGTTCGAGGACTCTGGAAATGTAGCTCTCCTCAAGGAACGTACAGGGTGCTGCCCATCCCTCGGCAGGCACAGAGGGCCTCCGAGGGATCAACCAACGGGTCTCGAAGTGGCTCAGCAGGCCCACGGGGTTCTGGAGGTAGTCAGTGACCTTGGAGGGAAAGTGATGCATACCCGAGAGGCCTACGAGTCCTCAAAAGTGTACTTCCTTTCACATAAAGCATATAAACGACTAAGAACTGATGGAAACAGCTGCCTGCCTCCCTTTCTGCACGGCTACTAGGGGCCTAACCTGGAGGCAAGTTTTCACGTTGAGATTCCCTTTAGCTCTAGAGCTTGTCAGGCGGACCCCAACCGCGGCCACGGAAGCACCTGGTTCAGACAGAACAGACTCATACTTTTCCGCGAAGCATTCTTACAGGGTTGACAGGCCTGTCAAGAGCAGGGAATGTCAGGTAGCTTCAAGGCAGCATGAATGTAGCCTTCAAAATGGGAAATCAAGGGTAGTTCCCGCAGGCCCCCGTTTCCATGGGCACACTCAGCATACACCCCTGTGGTTTCTAACAAATCTAAAGGCACACTGGTTACCCTGTGTTTCCACCCCTGAATCAACTTCTCGAAGTAGGGTGTTCTGCATCAAGCGAACTGCCTCAACCAAGGAACGCCGCAGCTGCTCCTCTGGGCCTGTGGCTATTCCAAAGCCTGCAGTGTCACAGGAAGAGCAGGACTTAGTTAAATGGCAGTAAGAACGTACGCCGACTATCTCTGGGAGGCACGGTGACTTCAGGCAGGAGCTCCTAGATGGAATGCGAAGCCGAGGGTTACTCGGAGTTCAGCTCAGACCAGGGCAATGCGTAAGACTTCGACGCCATGAGGGAGGTGCCACAACGGTGTTCGTGATCGTGTGCGAGTGCTGAGGAAATTAAGCTGCTCCCAAAGAGAGTGCAGTGCGTTTCCCTACGCTCGGCATACACAGAGGGGCTCTAAAGGGCTACGGGCCCGGATGTTGCTTAGCAGACCCAGGAGGGCCTGGGGGTACTCAGGGTTCCTGCCGGAACAGGGTGCCCACGCTAGCCTCCTAGGTGTCCAGAAAACTGTGCTGCCGTGGAAGTTACCCAGAGCAGAGGCCACCGCCTCATGGAAACTGCTGCACGCCTCCGCTTCTGCACGGCAGGTCTGGGCCTTACTTCCAGGCATCTGTTCAGGCTGGGTATGCCGTTAGCGACACCGCGTGGTGAGATGCTGACTTTCTCCTCAGGCAGAGTGACTTCGGGAACGAGGTCCTCGAAGTATTCAAAGCACACTGTTTTCTCACGGAAGCTCACACTAGGGCCATGACAAAGTCGGACTCACCAGAAATGTTGTCCTGAGGCTGTTCGAGGACTCTGGAAATGTAGCTCTCCTCAAGGAACGTACAGGGTGTTGCCCATCACTCGGCAGGCACAGAGGGCCTCCGAGGGATCAACCAACGGGTCTCGAAGTGGCTCAGCAGGCCCACGGGGGTCTGGAGGTAGTCAGTGACCTTGGAGGGAAAGTGATGCATACCCGAGAGGCCTACGAGTCCTCAAAAGTGTACTTCCTTTCACATAAAGCATATAAGCGACTAAGAACTGATGGAAACAGCTGCCTGCCTCCCTTTCTGCACGGCTACTAGGGGCCTAACCTGGAGGCAAGTTTTCACGTTGAGATTCCCTTTAGCTCTAGAGCTTGTCAGGCGGACCCCAACCGCGGCCACGGAAGCACCTGGTTCAGACAGAACAGACTCATACTTTTCCGCGAAGCATTCTTACAGGGTTGACAGGCCTGTCAAGAGCAGGGAATGTCAGGTAGCTTCAAGGCAGCATGAATGCAGCCTTCAAAATGGGAAAGCAAGGCTAGTTCCCGCAGGCCCCCGTTTCCATGGGCACACTCAGCATACACCCCTGTGGTTTCTAACAAATCTAAAGACACACTGGTTCCCCTGTGTTTCTTCCCCTGAATCAACTTCTCGAAGTAGGGTGTTCTGCATCAAGCGATCTGCCTCAACCAAGGAACGCCGCAGCTGCTCCTCTGGGCCTGTGGCTATTCCAAAGCCTGCAGTGTCACAGGAAGAGCAGGACTTAGTTAAATGGCAGTAAGAACGCACGCCGACTATCTCTGGGAGGCACGGTGACTTCAGGCAGGAGCTCCTAGATGGAATGCGAAGCCGAGGGTTACTCGGAGTTCAGCTCAGACCAGGGCAATGCGTAAGACTTCGACGCCATGAGGGAGGTGCCACAACGGTGTTCGTGATCGTGTGCGAGTGCTGAGGAAATTAAGCTGCTCCCAAAGAGAGTGCAGTGCGTTTCCCTACGCTCGGCATACACAGAGGGGCTCTAAAGGGCTACGGGCCCGGATGTTGCTTAGCAGACCCAGGAGGGCCTGGGGGTACTCAGGGTTCCTGCCGGAACAGGGTGCCCACGCTAGCCTCCTAGGTGTCCAGAAAACTGTGCTGCCGTGGAAGTTACCCAGAGCAGAGGCCACCGCCTCATGGAAACTGCTGCACGCCTCCGCTTCTGCACGGCAGGTCTGGGCCTTACTTCCAGGCATCTGTTCAGGCTGGGTGTGCCGTTAGCGACACCGCGTGGTGAGATGCTGACTTTCTCCTCAGGCAGAGTGACTTCGGGTACGAGGTCCTCCAAGTACTCAAAGCACACTGTTTTCTCACGGAAGCTCACACAAGAGCCATGACACAGTCAGACTCACCAGAAATGTTGTCCTGAGGCTGTTCGAGGACTCTGGAAATGTAGCTCTCCTCAAGGAACGTACAGGGTGCTGCCCATCCCTCGGCAGGCACAGAGGGCCTCCGAGGGATCAACCAACGGGTCTCGAAGTGGCTCAGCAGGCCCACGGGGTTCTGGAGGTAGTCAGTGACCTTGGAGGGAAAGTGATGCATACCCGAGAGGCCTACGAGTCCTCAAAAGTGTACTTCCTTTCACATAAAGCATATAAACGACTAAGAACTGATGGAAACAGCTGCCTGCCTCCCTTTCTGCACGGCTACTAGGGGCCTAACCTGGAGGCAAGTTTTCACGTTGAGATTCCCTTTAGCTCTAGAGCTTGTCAGGCGGACCCCAACCGCGGCCACGGAAGCACCTGGTTCAGACAGAACAGACTCATACTTTTCCGCGAAGCATTCTTACAGGGTTGACAGGCCTGTCAAGAGCAGGGAATGTCAGGTAGCTTCAAGGCAGCATGAATGTAGCCTTCAAAATGGGAAATCAAGGGTAGTTCCCGCAGGCCCCCGTTTCCATGGGCACACTCAGCATACACCCCTGTGGTTTCTAACAAATCTAAAGGCACACTGGTTACCCTGTGTTTCCACCCCTGAATCAACTTCTCGAAGTAGGGTGTTCTGCATCAAGCGAACTGCCTCAACCAAGGAACGCCGCAGCTGCTCCTCTGGGCCTTTGGCTATTCCAAAGCCTGCAGTGTCACAGGAAGAGCAGGACTTACTTAAATGGCAGTAAGAACGCACGCCGACTATCTCTGGGGGGCACGGTGAATTCAGGCAGGAGCTCCTAGATGGAATGCGAAGCCGAGGGTTACTCGGAGTTCAGCTCAGACCAGGGCAATGCGTAAGACTTCGACGCCATGAGGGAGGTGCCACAACGGTGTTCGTGAACGTGTGCGAGTGCTGAGGAAATTAAGCTGCTCCCAAAGAGAGTGCAGTGCGTTTTCCTATGCTCGGCATACACAGAAGGGCTCTAAAGGGCTACGGGCCCGGATGTTGCTTAGCAGACCCAGGAGGGCCTGGGGGTACTCAGGGTTCCTGCCGGAACAGGGTGCCCACGCTAGCCTCCTAGGTGTCCAGAAAACTGTGCTGCCGTGGAAGTTACCCAGAGCAGAGGCCACCGCCTCATGGAAACTGCTGCACGCCTCCGCTTCTGCACGGCAGGTCAGGGCCTTACTTCCAGGCATCTGTTCAGGCTGGGTATGCCGTTAGCGACACCGCGTGGTGAGATGCTGACTTTCTCCTCAGGCAGAGTGACTTCGGGAACGAGGTCCTCGAAGTATTCAAAGCACACTGTTTTCTCACGGAAGCTCACACTAGGGCCATGACAAAGTCGGACTCACCAGAAATGTTGTCCTGAGGCTGTTCGAGGACTCTGGAAATGTAGCTCTCCTCAAGGAACGTACAGGGTGTTGCCCATCACTCGGCAGGCACAGAGGGCCTCCGAGGGATCAACCAACGGGTCTCGAAGTGGCTCAGCAGGCCCACGGGGGTCTGGAGGTAGTCAGTGACCTTGGAGGGAAAGTGATGCATACCCGAGAGGCCTACGAGTCCTCAAAAGTGTACTTCCTTTCACATAAAGCATATAAGCGACTAAGAACTGATGGAAACAGCTGCCTGCCTCCCTTTCTGCACGGCTACTAGGGGCCTAACCTGGAGGCAAGTTTTCACGTTGAGATTCCCTTTAGCTCTAGAGCTTGTCAGGCGGACCCCAACCGCGGCCACGGAAGCACCTGGTTCAGACAGAACAGACTCATACTTTTCCGCGAAGCATTCTTACAGGGTTGACAGGCCTGTCAAGAGCAGGGAATGTCAGGTAGCTTCAAGGCAGCATGAATGCAGCCTTCAAAATGGGAAAGCAAGGCTAGTTCCCGCAGGCCCCCGTTTCCATGGGCACACTCAGCATACACCCCTGTGGTTTCTAACAAGTCTAAAGCACACAGGTTCCCCTGTGTTTCTTCCCCCTGAATCAACTTCTCGAAGTAGGGTGTTCTGCATCAAGCGAACTGCCTCAACCAAGTAACGCCGCAGCTGCTCCTCTGGGCCTGTGGCTATTCCAAAGCCTGCAGTGTCACAGGAAGAGCAGGACTTAGTTAAATGGCAGTAAGAACGCACGCCGACTATCTCTGGGAGGCACGGTGACTTCAGGCAGGAGCTCCTAGATGGAATGCGAAGCCGAGGGTTACTCGGAGTTCAGCTCAGACCAGGGCAATGCGTAAGACTTCGACGCCATGAGGGAGGTGCCACAACGGTGTTCGTGATCGTGTGCGAGTGCTGAGGAAATTAAGCTGCTCCCAAAGAGAGTGCAGTGCGTTTCCCTACGCTCGGCATACACAGAGGGGCTCTAAAGGGCTACGGGCCCGGATGTTGCTTAGCAGACCCAGGAGGGCCTGGGGGTACTCAGGGTTCCTGCCGGAACAGGGTGCCCACGCTAGCCTCCTAGGTGTCCAGAAAACTGTGCTGCCGTGGAAGTTACCCAGAGCAGAGGCCACCGCCTCATGGAAACTGCTGCACGCCTCCGCTTCTGCACGGCAGGTCTGGGCCTTACTTCCAGGCATCTGTTCAGGCTGGGTATGCCGTTAGCGACACCGCGTGGTGAGATGCTGACTTTCTCCTCAGGCAGAGTGACTTCGGGAACGAGGTCCTCGAAGTATTCAAAGCACACTGTTTTCTCACGGAAGCTCACACTAGGGCCATGACAAAGTCGGACTCACCAGAAATGTTGTCCTGAGGCTGTTCGAGGACTCTGGAAATGTAGCTCTCCTCAAGGAACGTACAGGGTGTTGCCCATCACTCGGCAGGCACAGAGGGCCTCCGAGGGATCAACCAACGGGTCTCGAAGTGGCTCAGCAGGCCCACGGGGGTCTGGAGGTACTCAGTGACCTTGGAGGGAAAGTGATGCATACCCGAGAGGCCTACGAGTCCTCAAAAGTGTACTTCCTTTCACATAAAGCATATAAGCGACTAAGAACTGATGGAAACAGCTGCCTGCCTCCCTTTCTGCACGGCTACTAGGGGCCTAACCTGGAGGCAAGTTTTCACGTTGAGATTCCCTTTAGCTCTAGAGCTTGTCAGGCGGACCCCAACCGCGGCCACGGAAGCACCTGGTTCAGACAGAACAGACTCATACTTTTCCGCGAAGCATTCTTACAGGGTTGACAGGCCTGTCAAGAGCAGGGAATGTCAGGTAGCGTCAAGGCAGCATGAATGCAGCCTTCAAAATGGGAAATCAAGGGTAGTTCCCGCAGGCCCCCGTTTCCATGGGCACACTCAGCATACACCCCTGTGGTTTCTAACAAATCTAAAGGCACACTGGTTACCCTGTGTTTCCACCCCTGAATCAACTTCTCGAAGTAGGGTGTTCTGCATCAAGCGAACTGCCTCAACCAAGGAACGCCGCAGCTGCTCCTCTGGGCCTTTGGCTATTCCAAAGCCTGCAGTGTCACAGGAAGAGCAGGACTTACTTAAATGGCAGTAAGAACGCACGCCGACTATCTCTGGGGGGCACGGTGAATTCAGGCAGGAGCTCCTAGATGGAATGCGAAGCCGAGGGTTACTCGGAGTTCAGCTCAGACCAGGGCAATGCGTAAGACTTCGACGCCGTGAGGGAGGTGCCACAACGGTGTTCGTGAACGTGTGCGAGTGCTGAGGAAATTAAGCTGCTCCCAAAGAGAGTGCAGTGCGTTTTCCTACGCTCGGCATACACAGAAGGGCTCTAAAGGGCTACGGGCCCGGATGTTGCTTAGCAGACCCAGGAGGGCCTGGGGGTACTCAGGGTTCCTGCCGGAACAGGGTGCCCACGCTAGCCTCCTAGGTGTCCAGAAAACTGTGCTGCCGTGGAAGTTACCCAGAGCAGAGGCCACCGCCTCATGGAAACTGCTGCACGCCTCCGCTTCTGCACGGCAGGTCAGGGCCTTACTTCCAGGCATCTGTTCAGGCTGGGTGTGCCGTTAGCGACACTGCATGGTGAGATGCTGACTTTCTCCTCAGGCAGAGTGACTTCGGGAACGAGGTCCTCGAAGTATTCAAAGCACACTGTTTTCTCACGGAAGCTCACACTAGGGCCATGACAAAGTCGGACTCACCAGAAATGTTGTCCTGAGGCTGTTCGAGGACTCTGGAAATGTAGCTCTCCTCTAGGAACGTACAGGGTGTTGCCCATCACTCGGCAGGCACAGAGGGCCTCCAAGGGATCAACCAACGGGTCTCGAAGTGGCTCAGCAGGCCCACGGGGGTCTGGAGGTAGTCAGTGACCTTGGAGGGAAAGTGATGCATACCCGAGAGGCCTACGAGTCCTCAAAAGTGTACTTCCTTTCACATAAAGCATATAAGCGACTAAGAACTGATGGAAACAGCTGCCTGCCTCCCTTTCTGCACGGCTACTAGGGGCCTAACCTGGAGGCAAGTTTTCACGTTGAGATTCCCTTTAGCTCTAGAGCTTGTCAGGCGGACCCCAACCGCGGCCACGGAAGCACCTGGTTCAGACAGAACAGACTCATACTTTTCCGCGAAGCATTCTTACAGGGTTGACAGGCCTGTCAAGAGCAGGGAATGTCAGGTAGCTTCAAGGCAGCATGAATGCAGCCTTCAAAATGGGAAAGCAAGGCTAGTTCCCGCAGGCCCCCGTTTCCATGGGCACACTCAGCATACACCCCTGTGGTTTCTAACAAATCTAAAGACACACTGGTTCCCCTGTGTTTCTTCCCCTGAATCAACTTCTCGAAGTAGGGTGTTCTGCATCAAGCGATCTGCCTCAACCAAGGAACGCCGCAGCTGCTCCTCTGGGCCTGTGGCTATTCCAAAGCCTGCAGTGTCACAGGAAGAGCAGGACTTACTTAAATGGCAGTAAGAACGCACGCCGACTATCTCTGGGAGGCACGGTGACTTCAGGCAGGAGCTCCTAGATGGAATGCGAAGCCGAGGGTTACTCGGAGTTCAGCTCAGACCAGGGCAATGCGTAAGACTTCGACGCCATGAGGGAGGTGCCACAACGGTGTTCGTGATCGTGTGCGAGTGCTGAGGAAATTAAGCTGCTCCCAAAGAGAGTGCAGTGCGTTTCCCTACGCTCGGCATACACAGAGGGGCTCTAAAGGGCTACGGGCCCGGATGTTGCTTAGCAGACCCAGGAGGGCCTGGGGGTACTCAGGGTTCCTGCCGGAACAGGGTGCCCACGCTAGCCTCCTAGGTGTCCAGAAAACTGTGCTGCCGTGGAAGTTACCCAGAGCAGAGGCCACCGCCTCATGGAAACTGCTGCACGCCTCCGCTTCTGCACGGCAGGTCTGGGCCTTACTTCCAGGCATCTGTTCAGGCTGGGTGTGCCGTTAGCGACACCGCGTGGTGAGATGCTGACTTTCTCCTCAGGCAGAGTGACTTCGGGTACGAGGTCCTCCAAGTACTCAAAGCACACTGTTTTCTCACGGAAGCTCACACAAGAGCCATGACACAGTCAGACTCACCAGAAATGTTGTCCTGAGGCTGTTCGAGGACTCTGGAAATGTAGCTCTCCTCAAGGAACGTACAGGGTGCTGCCCATCCCTCGGCAGGCACAGAGGGCCTCCGAGGGATCAACCAACGGGTCTCGAAGTGGCTCAGCAGGCCCACGGGGTTCTGGAGGTAGTCAGTGACCTTGGAGGGAAAGTGATGCATACCCGAGAGGCCTACGAGTCCTCAAAAGTGTACTTCCTTTCACATAAAGCATATAAACGACTAAGAACTGATGGAAACAGCTGCCTGCCTCCCTTTCTGCACGGCTACTAGGGGCCTAACCTGGAGGCAAGTTTTCACGTTGAGATTCCCTTTAGCTCTAGAGCTTGTCAGGCGGACCCCAACCGCGGCCACGGAAGCACCTGGTTCAGACAGAACAGACTCATACTTTTCCGCGAAGCATTCTTACAGGGTTGACAGGCCTGTCAAGAGCAGGGAATGTCAGGTAGCTTCAAGGCAGCATGAATGCAGCCTTCAAAATGGGAAATCAAGGGTAGTTCCCGCAGGCCCCCGTTTCCATGGGCACACTCAGCATACACCCCTGTGGTTTCTAACAAATCTAAAGGCACACTGGTTACCCTGTGTTTCCACCCCTGAATCAACTTCTCGAAGTAGGGTGTTCTGCATCAAGCGAACTGCCTCAACCAAGGAACGCCGCAGCTGCTCCTCTGGGCCTTTGGCTATTCCAAAGCCTGCAGTGTCACAGGAAGAGCAGGACTTACTTAAATGGCAGTAAGAACGCACGCCGACTATCTCTGGGGGGCACGGTGAATTCAGGCAGGAGCTCCTAGATGGAATGCGAAGCCGAGGGTTACTCGGAGTTCAGCTCAGACCAGGGCAATGCGTAAGACTTCGACGCCATGAGGGAGGTGCCACAACGGTGTTCGTGAACGTGTGCGAGTGCTGAGGAAATTAAGCTGCTCCCAAAGAGAGTGCAGTGCGTTTTCCTATGCTCGGCATACACAGAAGGGCTCTAAAGGGCTACGGGCCCGGATGTTGCTTAGCAGACCCAGGAGGGCCTGGGGGTACTCAGGGTTCCTGCCGGAACAGGGTGCCCACGCTAGCCTCCTAGGTGTCCAGAAAACTGTGCTGCCGTGGAAGTTACCCAGAGCAGAGGCCACCGCCTCATGGAAACTGCTGCACGCCTCCGCTTCTGCACGGCAGGTCAGGGCCTTACTTCCAGGCATCTGTTCAGGCTGGGTATGCCGTTAGCGACACCGCGTGGTGAGATGCTGACTTTCTCCTCAGGCAGAGTGACTTCGGGAACGAGGTCCTCGAAGTATTCAAAGCACACTGTTTTCTCACGGAAGCTCACACTAGGGCCATGACAAAGTCGGACTCACCAGAAATGTTGTCCTGAGGCTGTTCGAGGACTCTGGAAATGTAGCTCTCCTCAAGGAACGTACAGGGTGTTGCCCATCACTCGGCAGGCACAGAGGGCCTCCGAGGGATCAACCAACGGGTCTCGAAGTGGCTCAGCAGGCCCACGGGGGTCCGGAGGTAGTCAGTGACCTTGGAGGGAAAGTGATGCATACCCGAGAGGCCTACGAGTCCTCAAAAGTGTACTTCCTTTCACATAAAGCATATAAGCGACTAAGAACTGATGGAAACAGCTGCCTGCCTCCCTTTCTGCACGGCTACTAGGGGCCTAACCTGGAGGCAAGTTTTCACGTTGAGATTCCCTTTAGCTCTAGAGCTTGTCAGGCGGACCCCAACCGCGGCCACGGAAGCACCTGGTTCAGACAGAACAGACTCATACTTTTCCGCGAAGCATTCTTACAGGGTTGACAGGCCTGTCAAGAGCAGGGAATGTCAGGTAGCTTCAAGGCAGCATGAATGCAGCCTTCAAAATGGGAAAGCAAGGCTAGTTCCCGCAGGCCCCCGTTTCCATGGGCACACTCAGCATACACCCCTGTGGTTTCTAACAAATCTAAAGACACACTGGTTCCCCTGTGTTTCTTCCCCTGAATCAACTTCTCGAAGTAGGGTGTTCTGCATCAAGCGAACTGCCTCAACCAAGGAACGCCGCAGCTGCTCCTCTGGGCCTTTGGCTATTCCAAAGCCTGCAGTGTCACAGGAAGAGCAGGACTTACTTAAATGGCAGTAAGAACGCACGCCGACTATCTCTGGGAGGCACGGTGACTTCAGGCAGGAGCTCCTAGATGGAATGCGAAGCCGAGGGTTACTCGGAGTTCAGCTCAGACCAGGGCAATGCGTAAGACTTCGACGCCATGAGGGAGGTGCCACAACGGTGTTCGTGATCGTGTGCGAGTGCTGAGGAAATTAAGCTGCTCCCAAAGAGAGTGCAGTGCGTTTCCCTACGCTCGGCATACACAGAGGGGCTCTAAAGGGCTACGGGCCCGGATGTTGCTTAGCAGACCCAGGAGGGCCTGGGGGTACTCAGGGTTCCTGCCGGAACAGGGTGCCCACGCTAGCCTCCTAGGTGTCCAGAAAACTGTGCTGCCGTGGAAGTTACCCAGAGCAGAGGCCACCGCCTCATGGAAACTGCTGCACGTCTCCGCTTCTGCACGGCAGGTCTGGGCCTTACTTCCAGGCATCTGTTCAGGCTGGGTGTGCCGTTAGCGACACCGCGTGGTGAGATGCTGACTTTCTCCTCAGGCAGAGTGACTTCGGGTACGAGGTCCTCCAAGTACTCAAAGCACACTGTTTTCTCACGGAAGCTCACACAAGAGCCATGACACAGTCAGACTCACCAGAAATGTTGTCCTGAGGCTGTTCGAGGACTCTGGAAATGTAACTCTCCTCAAGGAACGTACAGGGTGCTGCCCATCCCTCGGCAGGCACAGAGGGCCTCCGAGGGATCAACCAACGGGTCTCGAAGTGGCTCAGCAGGCCCACGGGGGTCTGGAGGTAGTCAGTGACCTTGGAGGGAAAGTGATGCATACCCGAGAGGCCTACGAGTCCTCAAAAGTGTACTTCCTTTCACATAAAGCATATAAGCGACTAAGAACTGATGGAAACAGCTGCCTGCCTCCCTTTCTGCACGGCTACTAGGGGCCTAACCTGGAGGCAAGTTTTCACGTTGAGATTCCCTTTAGCTCTAGAGCTTGTCAGGCGGACCCCAACCGCGGCCACGGAAGCACCTGGTTCAGACAGAACAGACTCATACTTTTCCGCGAAGCATTCTTACAGGGTTGACAGGCCTGTCAAGAGCAGGGAATGTCAGGTAGCTTCAAGGCAGCATGAATGCAGCCTTCAAAATGGGAAATCAAGGGTAGTTCCCGCAGGCCCGCGTTTCCATGGGCACACTCAGCATACACCCCTGTGGTTTCTAACAAATCTAAAGGCACACTGGTTCCCCTGTGTTTCCACCCCTGAATCAACTTCTCGAAGTAGGGTGTTCTGCATCAAGCGAACTGCCTCAACCAAGGAACGCCGCAGCTGCTCCTCTGGGCCTTTGGCTATTCCAAAGCCTGCAGTGTCACAGGAAGAGCAGGACTTACTTAAATGGCAGTAAGAACGCACGCCGACTATCTCTGGGGGGCACGGTGACTTCAGGCAGGAGCTCCTAGATGGAATGCGAAGCCGAGGGTTACTCGGAGTTCAGCTCAGACCAGGGCAATGCGTAAGACTTCGACGCCATGAGGGAGGTGCCACAACGGTGTTCGTGATCGTGTGCGAGTGCTGAGGAAATTAAGCTGCTCCCAAAGAGAGTGCAGTGCGTTTCCCTACGCTCGGCATACACAGAGGGGCTCTAAAGGGCTACGGGCCCGGATGTTGCTTAGCAGACCCAGGAGGGCCTGGGGGTACTCAGGGTTCCTGCCGGAACAGGGTGCCCACGCTAGCCTCCTAGGTGTCCAGAAAACTGTGCTGCCGTGGAAGTTACCCAGAGCAGAGGCCACCGCCTCATGGAAACTGCTGCACGCCTCCGCTTCTGCACGGCAGGTCAGGGCCTTACTTCCAGGCATCTGTTCAGGCTGGGTGTGCCGTTAGCGACACCGCGTGGTGAGATGCTGACTTTCTCCTCAGGCAGAGTGACTTCGGGTACGAGGTCCTCCAAGTACTCAAAGCACACTGTTTTCTCACGGAAGCTCACACAAGGGCCATGACACAGTCGGACTCACCAGAAATGTTGTCCTGAGGCTGTTCGAGGACTCTGGTAATGTAGCTCTCCTCAAGGAACGTACAGGGTGCTGCCCATCCCTCGGCAGGCACAGAGGGCCTCCGAGGGATCAACCAATGGGTCCCGAAGTGGCTCAGCCGGCCCACGGGGGTCTGGAGGTACTCAGTGAACCTCGAGGGAAAGTGATGTATACCCGAGAGGCCTAGGAGTCCTCAAAAGTGTACTTGCTTTCACATCAAGCATTTAATCGACTAAGAATTCATGGAAACAGCTGCCTGCCTCCCTTTCTGCACGGCTACTAGGGGCCTAACCTGGAGGCAAGTTTTCACGTTGAGATTCCCTTTAGCTCTAGAGCTTGTCAGGCGGACCCCAACCGCGGCCACGGAAGCACCTGGTTCAGACAGAACAGACTCATACTTTTCCGCGAAGCATTCTTACAGGGTTGACAGGCCTGTCAAGAGCAGGGAATGTCAGATAGCTTCAAGGCAGCATGAATGCAGCCTTCAAAATGGGAAAGCAAGGGTAGTTCCCGCAGGCCCCCGTTTCCATGGGCACACTCAGCATACACCCCTGTGGTTTCTGACAACTCTAAAGCCACACTGGTGACCCTGTGTTTCCACCCCTGAATCAACTTCTCGAAGTAGGGTGTTCTGCATCAAGCGAACTGCCTCAACCAAGGAACGCCGCAGCTGCTCCTCTGGGCCTGTGGCTATCCAAAAGCCTGCAGTGTCACAGGAAGAGCAGGACTTAGTTAAATGGCAGTAAGAACGCACGCCGACTATCTCTGGGAGGCACGGTGACTTCAGGCAGGAGCTCCTAGATGGAATGCGAAGCCGAGGGTTACTCGGAGTTCAGCTCAGACCAGGGCAATGCGTAAGACTTCGACGCCATGAGGGAGGTGCCACAACGGTGTTTGTGAACGTGTGCGAGTGCTGAGGAAATTAAGCTGCTCCCAAAGAGAGTGCAGTGCGTTTCCCTACGCTCGGCATACACAGAGGGGCTCTAAAGGGCTACGGGCCCGGATGTTGCTTAGCAGACCCAGGAGGGCCTGGGGGTACTCAGGGTTCCTGCCGGAACAGGGTGCCCACGCTAGCCTCCTAGGTGTCCAGAAAACTGTGCTGCCGTGGAAGTTACCCAGAGCAGAGGCCACCGCCTCATGGAAACTGCTGCACGCCTCCGCTTCTGCACGGCAGGTCTGGGCCTTACTTCCAGGCATCTGTTCACGCTGGGTGTGCCGTTAGCGACACCGCGTGGTGAGATGCTGACTTTCTCCTCAGGCAGAGTGACTTCGGGAACGAGGTCCTCGAAGTATTCAAAGCACACTGTTTTCTCACGGAAGCTCACACTAGGGCCATGACAAAGTCGGACTCACCAGAAATGTTGTCCTGAGGCTGTTCGAGGACTCTGGAAATGTAGCTCTCCTCAAGGAACGTACAGGGTGTTGCCCATCACTCGGCAGGCACAGAGGGCCTCCAAGGGATCAACCAACGGGTCTCGAAGTGGCTCAGCAGGCCCACGGGGGTCTGGAGGTAGTCAGTGACCTTGGAGGGAAAGTGATGCATACCCGAGAGGCCTACGAGTCCTCAAAAGTGTACTTCCTTTCACATAAAGCATATAAGCGACTAAGAACTGATGGAAACAGCTGCCTGCCTCCCTTTCTGCACGGCTACTAGGGGCCTAACCTGGAGGCAAGTTTTCACGTTGAGATTCCCTTTAGCTCTAGAGCTTGTCAGGCGGACCCCAACCGCGGCCACGGAAGCACCTGGTTCAGACAGAACAGACTCATACTTTTCCGCGAAGCATTCTTACAGGGTTGACAGGCCTGTCAAGAGCAGGGAATGTCAGGTAGCTTCAAGGCAGCATGAATGCAGCCTTCAAAATGGGAAAGCAAGGCTAGTTCCCGCAGGCCCCCGTTTCCATGGGCACACTCAGCATACACCCCTGTGGTTTCTAACAAATCTAAAGACACACTGGTTCCCCTGTGTTTCTTCCCCTGAATCAACTTCTCGAAGTAGGGTGTTCTGCATCAAGCGATCTGCCTCAACCAAGGAACGCCGCAGCTGCTCCTCTGGGCCTGTGGCTATTCCAAAGCCTGCAGTGTCACAGGAAGAGCAGGACTTAGTTAAATGGCAGTAAGAACGCACGCCGACTATCTCTGGGAGGCACGGTGACTTCAGGCAGGAGCTCCTAGATGGAATGCGAAGCCGAGGGTTACTCGGAGTTCAGCTCAGACCAGGGCAATGCGTAAGACTTCGACGCCATGAGGGAGGTGCCACAACGGTGTTCGTGATCGTGTGCGAGTGCTGAGGAAATTAAGCTGCTCCCAAAGAGAGTGCAGTGCGTTTCCCTACGCTCGGCATACACAGAGGGGCTCTAAAGGGCTACGGGCCCGGATGTTGCTTAGCAGACCCAGGAGGGCCTGGGGGTACTCAGGGTTCCTGCCGGAACAGGGTGCCCACGCTAGCCTCCTAGGTGTCCAGAAAACTGTGCTGCCGTGGAAGTTACCCAGAGCAGAGGCCACCGCCTCATGGAAACTGCTGCACGCCTCCGCTTCTGCACGGCAGGTCTGGGCCTTACTTCCAGGCATCTGTTCAGGCTGGGTGTGCCGTTAGCGACACCGCGTGGTGAGATGCTGACTTTCTCCTCAGGCAGAGTGACTTCGGGTACGAGGTCCTCCAAGTACTCAAAGCACACTGTTTTCTCACGGAAGCTCACACAAGAGCCATGACACAGTCAGACTCACCAGAAATGTTGTCCTGAGGCTGTTCGAGGACTCTGGAAATGTAGCTCTCCTCAAGGAACGTACAGGGTGCTGCCCATCCCTCGGCAGGCACAGAGGGCCTCCGAGGGATCAACCAACGGGTCTCGAAGTGGCTCAGCAGGCCCACGGGGTTCTGGAGGTAGTCAGTGACCTTGGAGGGAAAGTGATGCATACCCGAGAGGCCTACGAGTCCTCAAAAGTGTACTTCCTTTCACATAAAGCATATAAACGACTAAGAACTGATGGAAACAGCTGCCTGCCTCCCTTTCTGCACGGCTACTAGGGGCCTAACCTGGAGGCAAGTTTTCACGTTGAGATTCCCTTTAGCTCTAGAGCTTGTCAGGCGGACCCCAACCGCGGCCACGGAAGCACCTGGTTCAGACAGAACAGACTCATACTTTTCCGCGAAGCATTCTTACAGGGTTGACAGGCCTGTCAAGAGCAGGGAATGTCAGGTAGCTTCAAGGCAGCATGAATGCAGCCTTCAAAATGGGAAATCAAGGGTAGTTCCCGCAGGCCCCCGTTTCCATGGGCACACTCAGCATACACCCCTGTGGTTTCTAACAAATCTAAAGGCACACTGGTTACCCTGTGTTTCCACCCCTGAATCAACTTCTCGAAGTAGGGTGTTCTGCATCAAGCGAACTGCCTCAACCAAGGAACGCCGCAGCTGCTCCTCTGGGCCTTTGGCTATTCCAAAGCCTGCAGTGTCACAGGAAGAGCAGGACTTACTTAAATGGCAGTAAGAACGCACGCCGACTATCTCTGGGGGGCACGGTGAATTCAGGCAGGAGCTCCTAGATGGAATGCGAAGCCGAGGGTTACTCGGAGTTCAGCTCAGACCAGGGCAATGCGTAAGACTTCGACGCCATGAGGGAGGTGCCACAACGGTGTTCGTGAACGTGTGCGAGTGCTGAGGAAATTAAGCTGCTCCCAAAGAGAGTGCAGTGCGTTTTCCTATGCTCGGCATACACAGAAGGGCTCTAAAGGGCTACGGGCCCGGATGTTGCTTAGCAGACCCAGGAGGGCCTGGGGGTACTCAGGGTTCCTGCCGGAACAGGGTGCCCACGCTAGCCTCCTAGGTGTCCAGAAAACTGTGCTGCCGTGGAAGTTACCCAGAGCAGAGGCCACCGCCTCATGGAAACTGCTGCACGCCTCCGCTTCTGCACGGCAGGTCAGGGCCTTACTTCCAGGCATCTGTTCAGGCTGGGTATGCCGTTAGCGACACCGCGTGGTGAGATGCTGACTTTCTCCTCAGGCAGAGTGACTTCGGGAACGAGGTCCTCGAAGTATTCAAAGCACACTGTTTTCTCACGGAAGCTCACACTAGGGCCATGACAAAGTCGGACTCACCAGAAATGTTGTCCTGAGGCTGTTCGAGGACTCTGGAAATGTAGCTCTCCTCAAGGAACGTACAGGGTGTTGCCCATCACTCGGCAGGCACAGAGGGCCTCCGAGGGATCAACCAACGGGTCTCGAAGTGGCTCAGCAGGCCCACGGGGGTCTGGAGGTAGTCAGTGACCTTGGAGGGAAAGTGATGCATACCCGAGAGGCCTACGAGTCCTCAAAAGTGTACTTCCTTTCACATAAAGCATATAAGCGACTAAGAACTGATGGAAACAGCTGCCTGCCTCCCTTTCTGCACGGCTACTAGGGGCCTAACCTGGAGGCAAGTTTTCACGTTGAGATTCCCTTTAGCTCTAGAGCTTGTCAGGCGGACCCCAACCGCGGCCACGGAAGCACCTGGTTCAGACAGAACAGACTCATACTTTTCCGCGAAGCATTCTTACAGGGTTGACAGGCCTGTCAAGAGCAGGGAATGTCAGGTAGCTTCAAGGCAGCATGAATGCAGCCTTCAAAATGGGAAAGCAAGGCTAGTTCCCGCAGGCCCCCGTTTCCATGGGCACACTCAGCATACACCCCTGTGGTTTCTAACAAATCTAAAGACACACTGGTTCCCCTGTGTTTCTTCCCCTGAATCAACTTCTCGAAGTAGGGTGTTCTGCATCAAGCGAACTGCCTCAACCAAGGAACGCCGCAGCTGCTCCTCTGGGCCTTTGGCTATTCCAAAGCCTGCAGTGTCACAGGAAGAGCAGGACTTACTTAAATGGCAGTAAGAACGCACGCCGACTATCTCTGGGGGGCACGGTGAATTCAGGCAGGAGCTCCTAGATGGAATGCGAAGCCGAGGGTTACTCGGAGTTCAGCTCAGACCAGGGCAATGCGTAAGACTTCGACGCCATGAGGGAGGTGCCACAACGGTGTTCGTGATCGTGTGCGAGTGCTGAGGAAATTAAGCTGCTCCCAAAGAGAGTGCAGTGCGTTTCCCTACGCTCGGCATACACAGAGGGGCTCTAAAGGGCTACGGGCCCGGATGTTGCTTAGCAGACCCAGGAGGGCCTGGGGGTACTCAGGGTTCCTGCCGGAACAGGGTGCCCACGCTAGCCTCCTAGGTGTCCAGAAAACTGTGCTGCCGTGGAAGTTACCCAGAGCAGAGGCCACCGCCTCATGGAAACTGCTGCACGCCTCCGCTTCTGCACGGCAGGTCTGGGCCTTACTTCCAGGCATCTGTTCACGCTGGGTGTGCCGTTAGCGACACCGCGTGGTGAGATGCTGACTTTCTCCTCAGGCAGAGTGACTTCGGGTACGAGGTCCTCCAAGTACTCAAAGCACACTGTTTTCTCACGGAAGCTCACACAAGGGCCATGACACAGTCGGACTCACCAGAAATGTTGTCCTGAGGCTGTTCGAGGACTCTGGTAATGTAGCTCTCCTCAAGGAACGTACAGGGTGCTGCCCATCCCTCGGCAGGCACAGAGGGCCTCCGAGGGATCAACCAATGGGTCCCGAAGTGGCTCAGCCGGCCCACGGGGGTCTGGAGGTACTCAGTGAACCTCGAGGGAAAGTGATGTATACCCGAGAGGCCTAGGAGTCCTCAAAAGTGTACTTGCTTTCACATCAAGCATTTAATCGACTAAGAATTCATGGAAACAGCTGCCTGCCTCCCTTTCTGCACGGCTACTAGGGGCCTAACCTGGAGGCAAGTTTTCACGTTGAGATTCCCTTTAGCTCTAGAGCTTGTCAGGCGGACCCCAACCGCGGCCACGGAAGCACCTGGTTCAGACAGAACAGACTCATACTTTTCCGCGAAGCATTCTTACAGGGTTGACAGGCCTGTCAAGAGCAGGGAATGTCAGATAGCTTCAAGGCAGCATGAATGCAGCCTTCAAAATGGGAAAGCAAGGGTAGTTCCCGCAGGCCCCCGTTTCCATGGGCACACTCAGCATACACCCCTGTGGTTTCTGACAACTCTAAAGCCACACTGGTGACCCTGTGTTTCCACCCCTGAATCAACTTCTCGAAGTAGGGTGTTCTGCATCAAGCGAACTGCCTCAACCAAGGAACGCCGCAGCTGCTCCTCTGGGCCTGTGGCTATCCAAAAGCCTGCAGTGTCACAGGAAGAGCAGGACTTAGTTAAATGGCAGTAAGAACGCACGCCGACTATCTCTGGGAGGCACGGTGACTTCAGGCAGGAGCTCCTAGATGGAATGCGAAGCCGAGGGTTACTCGGAGTTCAGCTCAGACCAGGGCAATGCGTAAGACTTCGACGCCATGAGGGAGGTGCCACAACGGTGTTCGTGAACGTGTGCGAGTGCTGAGGAAATTAAGCTGCTCCCAAAGAGAGTGCAGTGCGTTTCCCTACGCTCGGCATACACAGAGGGGCTCTAAAGGGCTACGGGCCCGGATGTTGCTTAGCAGACCCAGGAGGGCCTGGGGGTACTCAGGGTTCCTGCCGGAACAGGGTGCCCACGCTAGCCTCCTAGGTGTCCAGAAAACTGTGCTGCCGTGGAAGTTACCCAGAGCAGAGGCCACCGCCTCATGGAAACTGCTGCACGCCTCCGCTTCTGCACGGCAGGTCTGGGCCTTACTTCCAGGCATCTGTTCACGCTGGGTGTGCCGTTAGCGACACCGCGTGGTGAGATGCTGACTTTCTCCTCAGGCAGAGTGACTTCGGGTACGAGGTCCTCCAAGTACTCAAAGCACACTGTTTTCTCACGGAAGCTCACACAAGGGCCATGACACAGTCGGACTCACCAGAAATGTTGTCCTGAGGCTGTTCGAGGACTCTGGTAATGTAGCTCTCCTCAAGGAACGTACAGGGTGCTGCCCATCCCTCGGCAGGCACAGAGGGCCTCCGAGGGATCAACCAATGGGTCCCGAAGTGGCTCAGCCGGCCCACGGGGGTCTGGAGGTACTCAGTGAACCTCGAGGGAAAGTGATGTATACCCGAGAGGCCTAGGAGTCCTCAAAAGTGTACTTGCTTTCACATCAAGCATTTAATCGACTAAGAATTCATGGAAACAGCTGCCTGCCTCCCTTTCTGCACGGCTACTAGGGGCCTAACCTGGAGGCAAGTTTTCACGTTGAGATTCCCTTTAGCTCTAGAGCTTGTCAGGCGGACCCCAACCGCGGCCACGGAAGCACCTGGTTCAGACAGAACAGACTCATACTTTTCCGCGAAGCATTCTTACAGGGTTGACAGGCCTGTCAAGAGCAGGGAATGTCAGATAGCTTCAAGGCAGCATGAATGCAGCCTTCAAAATGGGAAAGCAAGGGTAGTTCCCGCAGGCCCCCGTTTCCATGGGCACACTCAGCATACACCCCTGTGGTTTCTGACAACTCTAAAGCCACACTGGTGACCCTGTGTTTCCACCCCTGAATCAACTTCTCGAAGTAGGGTGTTCTGCATCAAGCGAACTGCCTCAACCAAGGAACGCCGCAGCTGCTCCTCTGGGCCTGTGGCTATCCAAAAGCCTGCAGTGTCACAGGAAGAGCAGGACTTAGTTAAATGGCAGTAAGAACGCACGCCGACTATCTCTGGGAGGCACGGTGACTTCAGGCAGGAGCTCCTAGATGGAATGCGAAGCCGAGGGTTACTCGGAGTTCAGCTCAGACCAGGGCAATGCGTAAGACTTCGACGCCATGAGGGAGGTGCCACAACGGTGTTCGTGAACGTGTGCGAGTGCTGAGGAAATTAAGCTGCTCCCAAAGAGAGTGCAGTGCGTTTCCCTACGCTCGGCATACACAGAGGGGCTCTAAAGGGCTACGGGCCCGGATGTTGCTTAGCAGACCCAGGAGGGCCTGGGGGTACTCAGGGTTCCTGCCGGAACAGGGTGCCCACGCTAGCCTCCTAGGTGTCCAGAAAACTGTGCTGCCGTGGAAGTTACCCAGAGCAGAGGCCACCGCCTCATGGAAACTGCTGCACGCCTCCGCTTCTGCACGGCAGGTCTGGGCCTTACTTCCAGGCATCTGTTCACGCTGGGTGTGCCGTTAGCGACACCGCGTGGTGAGATGCTGACTTTCTCCTCAGGCAGAGTGACTTCGGGTACGAGGTCCTCCAAGTACTCAAAGCACACTGTTTTCTCACGGAAGCTCACACAAGGGCCATGACACAGTCGGACTCACCAGAAATGTTGTCCTGAGGCTGTTCGAGGACTCTGGTAATGTAGCTCTCCTCAAGGAACGTACAGGGTGCTGCCCATCCCTCGGCAGGCACAGAGGGCCTCCGAGGGATCAACCAATGGGTCCCGAAGTGGCTCAGCCGGCCCACGGGGGTCTGGAGGTACTCAGTGAACCTCGAGGGAAAGTGATGTATACCCGAGAGGCCTAGGAGTCCTCAAAAGTGTACTTGCTTTCACATCAAGCATTTAATCGACTAAGAATTCATGGAAACAGCTGCCTGCCTCCCTTTCTGCACGGCTACTAGGGGCCTAACCTGGAGGCAAGTTTTCACGTTGAGATTCCCTTTAGCTCTAGAGCTTGTCAGGCGGACCCCAACCGCGGCCACGGAAGCACCTGGTTCAGACAGAACAGACTCATACTTTTCCGCGAAGCATTCTTACAGGGTTGACAGGCCTGTCAAGAGCAGGGAATGTCAGATAGCTTCAAGGCAGCATGAATGCAGCCTTCAAAATGGGAAAGCAAGGGTAGTTCCCGCAGGCCCCCGTTTCCATGGGCACACTCAGCATACACCCCTGTGGTTTCTGACAACTCTAAAGCCACACTGGTGACCCTGTGTTTCCACCCCTGAATCAACTTCTCGAAGTAGGGTGTTCTGCATCAAGCGAACTGCCTCAACCAAGGAACGCCGCAGCTGCTCCTCTGGGCCTGTGGCTATCCAAAAGCCTGCAGTGTCACAGGAAGAGCAGGACTTAGTTAAATGGCAGTAAGAACGCACGCCGACTATCTCTGGGAGGCACGGTGACTTCAGGCAGGAGCTCCTAGATGGAATGCGAAGCCGAGGGTTACTCGGAGTTCAGCTCAGACCAGGGCAATGCGTAAGACTTCGACGCCATGAGGGAGGTGCCACAACGGTGTTCGTGAACGTGTGCGAGTGCTGAGGAAATTAAGCTGCTCCCAAAGAGAGTGCAGTGCGTTTCCCTACGCTCGGCATACACAGAGGGGCTCTAAAGGGCTACGGGCCCGGATGTTGCTTAGCAGACCCAGGAGGGCCTGGGGGTACTCAGGGTTCCTGCCGGAACAGGGTGCCCACGCTAGCCTCCTAGGTGTCCAGAAAACTGTGCTGCCGTGGAAGTTACCCAGAGCAGAGGCCACCGCCTCATGGAAACTGCTGCACGCCTCCGCTTCTGCACGGCAGGTCAGGGCCTTACTTCCAGGCATCTGTTCACGCTGGGTGTGCCGTTAGCGACACCGCGTGGTGAGATGCTGACTTTCTCCTCAGGCAGAGTGACTTCGGGTACGAGGTCCTCCAAGTACTCAAAGCACACTGTTTTCTCACGGAAGCTCACACAAGGGCCATGACACAGTCGGACTCACCAGAAATGTTGTCCTGAGGCTGTTCGAGGACTCTGGTAATGTAGCTCTCCTCAAGGAACGTACAGGGTGCTGCCCATCCCTCGGCAGGCACAGAGGGCCTCCGAGGGATCAACCAATGGGTCCCGAAGTGGCTCAGCCGGCCCACGGGGGTCTGGAGGTACTCAGTGAACCTCGAGGGAAAGTGATGTATACCCGAGAGGCCTAGGAGTCCTCAAAAGTGTACTTGCTTTCACATCAAGCATTTAATCGACTAAGAATTCATGGAAACAGCTGCCTGCCTCCCTTTCTGCACGGCTACTAGGGGCCTAACCTGGAGGCAAGTTTTCACGTTGAGATTCCCTTTAGCGCTAGAGCTTGTCAGGCGGACCCCAACCGCGGCCACGGAAGCACCTGGTTCAGACAGAACAGACTCATACTTTTCCGCGAAGCATTCTTACAGGGTTGACAGGCCTGTCAAGAGCAGGGAATGTCAGATAGCTTCAAGGCAGCATGAATGCAGCCTTCAAAATGGGAAAGCAAGGGTAGTTCCCGCAGGCCCCCGTTTCCATGGGCACACTCAGCATACACCCCTGTGGTTTCTAACAAGTCTAAAGCCACACTGGTGACCCTGTGTTTCCACCCCTGAATCAACTTCTCGAAGTAGGGTGTTCTGCATCAAGCGAACTGCCTCAACCAAGGAACGCCGCAGCTGCTCCTCTGGGCCTGTGGCTATCCAAAAGCCTGCAGTGTCACAGGAAGAGCAGGACTTAGTTAAATGGCAGTAAGAACGCACGCCGACTATCTCTGGGAGGCACGGTGACTTCAGGCAGGAGCTCCTAGATGGAATGCGAAGCCGAGGGTTACTCGGAGTTCAGCTCAGACCAGGGCAATGCGTAAGACTTCGACGCCATGAGGGAGGTGCCACAACGGTGTTCGTGAACGTGTGCGAGTGCTGAGGAAATTAAGCTGCTCCCAAAGAGAGTGCAGTGCGTTTCCCTACGCTCGGCATACACAGAGGGGCTCTAAAGGGCTACGGGCCCGGATGTTGCTTAGCAGACCCAGGAGGGCCTGGGGGTACTCAGGGTTCCTGCCGGAACAGGGTGCCCACGCTAGCCTCCTAGGTGTCCAGAAAACTGTGCTGCCGTGGAAGTTACCCAGAGCAGAGGCCACCGCCTCATGGAAACTGCTGCACGCCTCCGCTTCTGCACGGCAGGTCTGGGCCTTACTTCCAGGCATCTGTTCACGCTGGGTGTGCCGTTAGCGACACCGCGTGGTGAGATGCTGACTTTCTCCTCAGGCAGAGTGACTTCGGGTACGAGGTCCTCCAAGTACTCAAAGCACACTGTTTTCTCACGGAAGCTCACACAAGGGCCATGACACAGTCGGACTCACCAGAAATGTTGTCCTGAGGCTGTTCGAGGACTCTGGTAATGTAGCTCTCCTCAAGGAACGTACAGGGTGCTGCCCATCCCTCGGCAGGCACAGAGGGCCTCCGAGGGATCAACCAATGGGTCCCGAAGTGGCTCAGCCGGCCCACGGGGGTCTGGAGGTACTCAGTGAACCTCGAGGGAAAGTGATGTATACCCGAGAGGCCTAGGAGTCCTCAAAAGTGTACTTGCTTTCACATCAAGCATTTAATCGACTAAGAATTCATGGAAACAGCTGCCTGCCTCCCTTTCTGCACGGCTACTAGGGGCCTAACCTGGAGGCAAGTTTTCACGTTGAGATTCCCTATAGCGCTAGCGTTTGTCAGGCGGACCCCAACCGCGGCCACGGAAGCACCTGGTTCAGACAGAAAAGACTCATAATTTTCCCCGAAGCATTCTTACAGGGTTGACAGGCCTGTCAAGAGCAGGGAATGTCAGATAGCTTCAAGGCAGCATGAATGCAGCCTTCAAAATGGGAAAGCAAGGGTAGTTCCCGCAGGCCCCCGTTTCCATGGGCACACTCAGCATACACCCCTGTGGTTTCTAACAAGTCTAAAGCCACACTGGTGACCCTGTGTTTCCACCCCTGAATCAACTTCTCGAAGTAGGGTGTTCTGCATCAAGCGAACTGCCTCAACCAAGGAACGCCGCAGCTGCTCCTCTGGGCCTGTGGCTATCCAAAAGCCTGCAGTGTCACAGGAAGAGCAGGACTTAGTTAAATGGCAGTAAGAACGCACGCCGACTATCTCTGGGAGGCACGGTGACTTCAGGCAGGAGCTCCTAGATGGAATGCGAAGCCGAGGGTTACTCGGAGTTCAGCTCAGACCAGGGCAATGCGTAAGACTTCGACGCCATGAGGGAGGTGCCACAACGGTGTTCGTGAACGTGTGCGAGTGCTGAGGAAATTAAGCTGCTCCCAAAGAGAGTGCAGTGCGTTTCCCTACGCTCGGCATACACAGAGGGGCTCTAAAGGGCTACGGGCCCGGATGTTGCTTAGCAGACCCAGGAGGGCCTGGGGGTACTCAGGGTTCCTGCCGGAACAGGGTGCCCACGCTAGCCTCCTAGGTGTCCAGAAAACTGTGCTGCCGTGGAAGTTACCCAGAGCAGAGGCCACCGCCTCATGGAAACTGCTGCACGCCTCCGCTTCTGCACGGCAGGTCTGGGCCTTACTTCCAGGCATCTGTTCAGGCTGGGTGTGCCGTTAGCGACACCGCGTGGTGAGATGCTGACTTTCTCCTCAGGCAGAGTGACTTCGGGTACGAGGTCCTCCAAGTACTCAAAGCACACTGTTTTCTCACGGAAGCTCACACAAGGGCCATGACACAGTCGGACTCACCAGAAATGTTGTCCTGAGGCTGTTCGAGGACTCTGGTAATGTAGCTCTCCTCAAGGAACGTACAGGGTGCTGCCCATCCCTCGGCAGGCACAGAGGGCCTCCGAGGGATCAACCAATGGGTCCCGAAGTGGCTCAGCCGGCCCACGGGGGTCTGGAGGTACTCAGTGAACCTCGAGGGAAAGTGATGTATACCCGAGAGGCCTAGGAGTCCTCAAAAGTGTACTTGCTTTCACATCAAGCATTTAATCGACTAAGAATTCATGGAAACAGCTGCCTGCCTCCCTTTCTGCACGGCTACTAGGGGCCTAACCTGGAGGCAAGTTTTCACGTTGAGATTCCCTTTAGCTCTAGAGCTTGTCAGGCGGACCCCAACCGCGGCCACGGAAGCACCTGGTTCAGACAGAACAGACTCATACTTTTCCGCGAAGCATTCTTACAGGGTTGACAGGCCTGTCAAGAGCAGGGAATGTCAGATAGCTTCAAGGCAGCATGAATGCAGCCTTCAAAATGGGAAAGCAAGGGTAGTTCCCGCAGGCCCCCGTTTCCATGGGCACACTCAGCATACACCCCTGTGGTTTCTGACAAGTCTAAAGCCACACTGGTGACCCTGTGTTTCCACCCCTGAATCAACTTCTCGAAGTAGGGTGTTCTGCATCAAGCGAACTGCCTCAACCAAGGAACGCCGCAGCTGCTCCTCTGGGCCTGTGGCTATCCAAAAGCCTGCAGTGTCACAGGAAGAGCAGGACTTAGTTAAATGGCAGTAAGAACGCACGCCGACTATCTCTGGGAGGCACGGTGACTTCAGGCAGGAGCTCCTAGATGGAATGCGAAGCCGAGGGTTACTCGGAGTTCAGCTCAGACCAGGGCAATGCGTAAGACTTCGACGCCATGAGGGAGGTGCCACAACGGTGTTCGTGAACGTGTGCGAGTGCTGAGGAAATTAAGCTGCTCCCAAAGAGAGTGCAGTGCGTTTCCCTACGCTCGGCATACACAGAGGGGCTCTAAAGGGCTACGGGCCCGGATGTTGCTTAGCAGACCCAGGAGGGCCTGGGGGTACTCAGGGTTCCTGCCGGAACAGGGTGCCCACGCTAGCCTCCTAGGTGTCCAGAAAACTGTGCTGCCGTGGAAGTTACCCAGAGCAGAGGCCACCGCCTCATGGAAACTGCTGCACGCCTCCGCTTCTGCACGGCAGGTCTGGGCCTTACTTCCAGGCATCTGTTCACGCTGGGTGTGCCGTTAGCGACACCGCGTGGTGAGATGCTGACTTTCTCCTCAGGCAGAGTGACTTCGGGTACGAGGTCCTCCAAGTACTCAAAGCACACTGTTTTCTCACGGAAGCTCACACAAGGGCCATGACACAGTCGGACTCACCAGAAATGTTGTCCTGAGGCTGTTCGAGGACTCTGGTAATGTAGCTCTCCTCAAGGAACGTACAGGGTGCTGCCCATCCCTCGGCAGGCACAGAGGGCCTCCGAGGGATCAACCAATGGGTCCCGAAGTGGCTCAGCCGGCCCACGGGGGTCTGGAGGTACTCAGTGAACCTCGAGGGAAAGTGATGTATACCCGAGAGGCCTAGGAGTCCTCAAAAGTGTACTTGCTTTCACATCAAGCATTTAATCGACTAAGAATTCATGGAAACAGCTGCCTGCCTCCCTTTCTGCACGGCTACTAGGGGCCTAACCTGGAGGCAAGTTTTCACGTTGAGATTCCCTTTAGCTCTAGAGCTTGTCAGGCGGACCCCAACCGCGGCCACGGAAGCACCTGGTTCAGACAGAACAGACTCATACTTTTCCGCGAAGCATTCTTACAGGGTTGACAGGCCTGTCAAGAGCAGGGAATGTCAGATAGCTTCAAGGCAGCATGAATGCAGCCTTCAAAATGGGAAAGCAAGGGTAGTTCCCGCAGGCCCCCGTTTCCATGGGCACACTCAGCATACACCCCTGTGGTTTCTGACAACTCTAAAGCCACACTGGTGACCCTGTGTTTCCACCCCTGAATCAACTTCTCGAAGTAGGGTGTTCTGCATCAAGCGAACTGCCTCAACCAAGGAACGCCGCAGCTGCTCCTCTGGGCCTGTGGCTATCCAAAAGCCTGCAGTGTCACAGGAAGAGCAGGACTTAGTTAAATGGAAGTAAGAACGCACGCCGACTATCTCTGGGAGGCACGGTGACTTCAGGCAGGAGCTCCTAGATGGAATGCGAAGCCGAGGGTTACTCGGAGTTCAGCTCAGACCAGGGCAATGCGTAAGACTTCGACGCCATGAGGGAGGTGCCACAACGGTGTTCGTGAACGTGTGCGAGTGCTGAGGAAATTAAGCTGCTCCCAAAGAGAGTGCAGTGCGTTTCCCTACGCTCGGCATACACAGAGGGGCTCTAAAGGGCTACGGGCCCGGATGTTGCTTAGCAGACCCAGGAGGGCCTGGGGGTACTCAGGGTTCCTGCCGGAACAGGGTGCCCACGCTAGCCTCCTAGGTGTCCAGAAAACTGTGCTGCCGTGGAAGTTACCCAGAGCAGAGGCCACCGCCTCATGGAAACTGCTGCACGCCTCCGCTTCTGCACGGCAGGTCTGGGCCTTACTTCCAGGCATCTGTTCACGCTGGGTGTGCCGTTAGCGACACCGCGTGGTGAGATGCTGACTTTCTCCTCAGGCAGAGTGACTTCGGGTACGAGGTCCTCCAAGTACTCAAAGCACACTGTTTTCTCACGGAAGCTCACACAAGGGCCATGACACAGTCGGACTCACCAGAAATGTTGTCCTGAGGCTGTTCGAGGACTCTGGTAATGTAGCTCTCCTCAAGGAACGTACAGGGTGCTGCCCATCCCTCGGCAGGCACAGAGGGCCTCCGAGGGATCAACCAATGGGTCCCGAAGTGGCTCAGCCGGCCCACGGGGGTCTGGAGGTACTCAGTGAACCTCGAGGGAAAGTGATGTATACCCGAGAGGCCTAGGAGTCCTCAAAAGTGTACTTGCTTTCACATCAAGCATTTAATCGACTAAGAATTCATGGAAACAGCTGCCTGCCTCCCTTTCTGCACGGCTACTAGGGGCCTAACCTGGAGGCAAGTTTTCACGTTGAGATTCCCTTTAGCTCTAGAGCTTGTCAGGCGGACCCCAACCGCGGCCACGGAAGCACCTGGTTCAGACAGAACAGACTCATACTTTTCCGCGAAGCATTCTTACAGGGTTGACAGGCCTGTCAAGAGCAGGGAATGTCAGATAGCTTCAAGGCAGCATGAATGCAGCCTTCAAAATGGGAAAGCAAGGGTAGTTCCCGCAGGCCCCCGTTTCCATGGGCACACTCAGCATACACCCCTGTGGTTTCTGACAACTCTAAAGCCACACTGGTGACCCTGTGTTTCCACCCCTGAATCAACTTCTCGAAGTAGGGTGTTCTGCATCAAGCGAACTGCCTCAACCAAGGAACGCCGCAGCTGCTCCTCTGGGCCTGTGGCTATCCAAAAGCCTGCAGTGTCACAGGAAGAGCAGGACTTAGTTAAATGGAAGTAAGAACGCACGCCGACTATCTCTGGGAGGCACGGTGACTTCAGGCAGGAGCTCCTAGATGGAATGCGAAGCCGAGGGTTACTCGGAGTTCAGCTCAGACCAGGGCAATGCGTAAGACTTCGACGCCATGAGGGAGGTGCCACAACGGTGTTCGTGAACGTGTGCGAGTGCTGAGGAAATTAAGCTGCTCCCAAAGAGAGTGCAGTGCGTTTCCCTACGCTCGGCATACACAGAGGGGCTCTAAAGGGCTACGGGCCCGGATGTTGCTTAGCAGACCCAGGAGGGCCTGGGGGTACTCAGGGTTCCTGCCGGAACAGGGTGCCCACGCTAGCCTCCTAGGTGTCCAGAAAACTGTGCTGCCGTGGAAGTTACCCAGAGCAGAGGCCACCGCCTCATGGAAACTGCTGCACGCCTCCGCTTCTGCACGGCAGGTCTGGGCCTTACTTCCAGGCATCTGTTCACGCTGGGTGTGCCGTTAGCGACACCGCGTGGTGAGATGCTGACTTTCTCCTCAGGCAGAGTGACTTCGGGTACGAGGTCCTCCAAGTACTCAAAGCACACTGTTTTCTCACGGAAGCTCACACAAGGGCCATGACACAGTCGGACTCACCAGAAATGTTGTCCTGAGGCTGTTCGAGGACTCTGGTAATGTAGCTCTCCTCAAGGAACGTACAGGGTGCTGCCCATCCCTCGGCAGGCACAGAGGGCCTCCGAGGGATCAACCAATGGGTCCCGAAGTGGCTCAGCCGGCCCACGGGGGTCTGGAGGTACTCAGTGAACCTCGAGGGAAAGTGATGTATACCCGAGAGGCCTAGGAGTCCTCAAAAGTGTACTTGCTTTCACATCAAGCATTTAATCGACTAAGAATTCATGGAAACAGCTGCCTGCCTCCCTTTCTGCACGGCTACTAGGGGCCTAACCTGGAGGCAAGTTTTCACGTTGAGATTCCCTTTAGCTCTAGAGCTTGTCAGGCGGACCCCAACCGCGGCCACGGAAGCACCTGGTTCAGACAGAACAGACTCATACTTTTCCGCGAAGCATTCTTACAGGGTTGACAGGCCTGTCAAGAGCAGGGAATGTCAGATAGCTTCAAGGCAGCATGAATGCAGCCTTCAAAATGGGAAAGCAAGGGTAGTTCCCGCAGGCCCCCGTTTCCATGGGCACACTCAGCATACACCCCTGTGGTTTCTGACAACTCTAAAGCCACACTGGTGACCCTGTGTTTCCACCCCTGAATCAACTTCTCGAAGTAGGGTGTTCTGCATCAAGCGAACTGCCTCAACCAAGGAACGCCGCAGCTGCTCCTCTGGGCCTGTGGCTATCCAAAAGCCTGCAGTGTCACAGGAAGAGCAGGACTTAGTTAAATGGCAGTAAGAACGCACGCCGACTATCTCTGGGAGGCACGGTGACTTCAGGCAGGAGCTCCTAGATGGAATGCGAAGCCGAGGGTTACTCGGAGTTCAGCTCAGACCAGGGCAATGCGTAAGACTTCGACGCCATGAGGGAGGTGCCACAACGGTGTTCGTGAACGTGTGCGAGTGCTGAGGAAATTAAGCTGCTCCCAAAGAGAGTGCAGTGCGTTTCCCTACGCTCGGCATACACAGAGGGGCTCTAAAGGGCTACGGGCCCGGATGTTGCTTAGCAGACCCAGGAGGGCCTGGGGGTACTCAGGGTTCCTGCCGGAACAGGGTGCCCACGCTAGCCTCCTAGGTGTCCAGAAAACTGTGCTGCCGTGGAAGTTACCCAGAGCAGAGGCCACCGCCTCATGGAAACTGCTGCACGCCTCCGCTTCTGCACGGCAGGTCTGGGCCTTACTTCCAGGCATCTGTTCACGCTGGGTGTGCCGTTAGCGACACCGCGTGGTGAGATGCTGACTTTCTCCTCAGGCAGAGTGACTTCGGGTACGAGGTCCTCCAAGTACTCAAAGCACACTGTTTTCTCACGGAAGCTCACACAAGGGCCATGACACAGTCGGACTCACCAGAAATGTTGTCCTGAGGCTGTTCGAGGACTCTGGTAATGTAGCTCTCCTCAAGGAACGTACAGGGTGCTGCCCATCCCTCGGCAGGCACAGAGGGCCTCCGAGGGATCAACCAATGGGTCCCGAAGTGGCTCAGCCGGCCCACGGGGGTCTGGAGGTACTCAGTGAACCTCGAGGGAAAGTGATGTATACCCGAGAGGCCTAGGAGTCCTCAAAAGTGTACTTGCTTTCACATCAAGCATTTAATCGACTAAGAATTCATGGAAACAGCTGCCTGCCTCCCTTTCTGCACGGCTACTAGGGGCCTAACCTGGAGGCAAGTTTTCACGTTGAGATTCCCTTTAGCTCTAGAGCTTGTCAGGCGGACCCCAACCGCGGCCACGGAAGCACCTGGTTCAGACAGAACAGACTCATACTTTTCCGCGAAGCATTCTTACAGGGTTGACAGGCCTGTCAAGAGCAGGGAATGTCAGATAGCTTCAAGGCAGCATGAATGCAGCCTTCAAAATGGGAAAGCAAGGGTAGTTCCCGCAGGCCCCCGTTTCCATGGGCACACTCAGCATACACCCCTGTGGTTTCTAACAAGTCTAAAGCCACACTGGTGACCCTGTGTTTCCACCCCTGAATCAACTTCTCGAAGTAGGGTGTTCTGCATCAAGCGAACTGCCTCAACCAAGGAACGCCGCAGCTGCTCCTCTGGGCCTGTGGCTATCCAAAAGCCTGCAGTGTCACAGGAAGAGCAGGACTTAGTTAAATGGCAGTAAGAACGCACGCCGACTATCTCTGGGAGGCACGGTGACTTCAGGCAGGAGCTCCTAGATGGAATGCGAAGCCGAGGGTTACTCGGAGTTCAGCTCAGACCAGGGCAATGCGTAAGACTTCGACGCCATGAGGGAGGTGCCACAACGGTGTTCGTGAACGTGTGCGAGTGCTGAGGAAATTAAGCTGCTCCCAAAGAGAGTGCAGTGCGTTTCCCTACGCTCGGCATACACAGAGGGGCTCTAAAGGGCTACGGGCCCGGATGTTGCTTAGCAGACCCAGGAGGGCCTGGGGGTACTCAGGGTTCCTGCCGGAACAGGGTGCCCACGCTAGCCTCCTAGGTGTCCAGAAAACTGTGCTGCCGTGGAAGTTACCCAGAGCAGAGGCCACCGCCTCATGGAAACTGCTGCACGCCTCCGCTTCTGCACGGCAGGTCTGGGCCTTACTTCCAGGCATCTGTTCACGCTGGGTGTGCCGTTAGCGACACCGCGTGGTGAGATGCTGACTTTCTCCTCAGGCAGAGTGACTTCGGGTACGAGGTCCTCCAAGTACTCAAAGCACACTGTTTTCTCACGGAAGCTCACACAAGGGCCATGACACAGTCGGACTCACCAGAAATGTTGTCCTGAGGCTGTTCGAGGACTCTGGTAATGTAGCTCTCCTCAAGGAACGTACAGGGTGCTGCCCATCCCTCGGCAGGCACAGAGGGCCTCCGAGGGATCAACCAATGGGTCCCGAAGTGGCTCAGCCGGCCCACGGGGGTCTGGAGGTACTCAGTGAACCTCGAGGGAAAGTGATGTATACCCGAGAGGCCTAGGAGTCCTCAAAAGTGTACTTGCTTTCACATCAAGCATTTAATCGACTAAGAATTCATGGAAACAGCTGCCTGCCTCCCTTTCTGCACGGCTACTAGGGGCCTAACCTGGAGGCAAGTTTTCACGTTGAGATTCCCTTTAGCTCTAGAGCTTGTCAGGCGGACCCCAACCGCGGCCACGGAAGCACCTGGTTCAGACAGAACAGACTCATACTTTTCCGCGAAGCATTCTTACAGGGTTGACAGGCCTGTCAAGAGCAGGGAATGTCAGATAGCTTCAAGGCAGCATGAATGCAGCCTTCAAAATGGGAAAGCAAGGGTAGTTCCCGCAGGCCCCCGTTTCCATGGGCACACTCAGCATACACCCCTGTGGTTTCTGACAACTCTAAAGCCACACTGGTGACCCTGTGTTTCCACCCCTGAATCAACTTCTCGAAGTAGGGTGTTCTGCATCAAGCGAACTGCCTCAACCAAGGAACGCCGCAGCTGCTCCTCTGGGCCTGTGGCTATCCAAAAGCCTGCAGTGTCACAGGAAGAGCAGGACTTAGTTAAATGGCAGTAAGAACGCATGCCGACTATCTCTGGGAGGCACGGTGACTTCAGGCAGGAGCTCCTAGATGGAATGCGAAGCCGAGGGTTACTCGGAGTTCAGCTCAGACCAGGGCAATGCGTAAGACTTCGACGCCATGAGGGAGGTGCCACAACGGTGTTCGTGAACGTGTGCGAGTGCTGAGGAAATTAAGCTGCTCCCAAAGAGAGTGCAGTGCGTTTCCCTACGCTCGGCATACACAGAGGGGCTCTAAAGGGCTACGGGCCCGGATGTTGCTTAGCAGACCCAGGAGGGCCTGGGGGTACTCAGGGTTCCTGCCGGAACAGGGTGCCCACGCTAGCCTCCTAGGTGTCCAGAAAACTGTGCTGCCGTGGAAGTTACCCAGAGCAGAGGCCACCGCCTCATGGAAACTGCTGCACGCCTCCGCTTCTGCACGGCAGGTCTGGGCCTTACTTCCAGGCATCTGTTCACGCTGGGTGTGCCGTTAGCGACACCGCGTGGTGAGATGCTGACTTTCTCCTCAGGCAGAGTGACTTCGGGTACGAGGTCCTCCAAGTACTCAAAGCACACTGTTTTCTCACGGAAGCTCACACAAGGGCCATGACACAGTCGGACTCACCAGAAATGTTGTCCTGAGGCTGTTCGAGGACTCTGGTAATGTAGCTCTCCTCAAGGAACGTACAGGGTGCTGCCCATCCCTCGGCAGGCACAGAGGGCCTCCGAGGGATCAACCAATGGGTCCCGAAGTGGCTCAGCCGGCCCACGGGGGTCTGGAGGTACTCAGTGAACCTCGAGGGAAAGTGATGTATACCCGAGAGGCCTAGGAGTCCTCAAAAGTGTACTTGCTTTCACATCAAGCATTTAATCGACTAAGAATTCATGGAAACAGCTGCCTGCCTCCCTTTCTGCACGGCTACTAGGGGCCTAACCTGGAGGCAAGTTTTCACGTTGAGATTCCCTTTAGCTCTAGAGCTTGTCAGGCGGACCCCAACCGCGGCCACGGAAGCACCTGGTTCAGACAGAACAGACTCATACTTTTCCGCGAAGCATTCTTACAGGGTTGACAGGCCTGTCAAGAGCAGGGAATGTCAGATAGCTTCAAGGCAGCATGAATGCAGCCTTCAAAATGGGAAAGCAAGGGTAGTTCCCGCAGGCCCCCGTTTCCATGGGCACACTCAGCATACACCCCTGTGGTTTCTGACAACTCTAAAGCCACACTGGTGACCCTGTGTTTCCACCCCTGAATCAACTTCTCGAAGTAGGGTGTTCTGCATCAAGCGAACTGCCTCAACCAAGGAACGCCGCAGCTGCTCCTCTGGGCCTGTGGCTATCCAAAAGCCTGCAGTGTCACAGGAAGAGCAGGACTTAGTTAAATGGCAGTAAGAACGCACGACGACTATCTCTGGGAGGCACGGTGACTTCAGGCAGGAGCTCCTAGATGGAATGCGAAGCCGAGGGTTACTCGGAGTTCAGCTCAGACCAGGGCAATGCGTAAGACTTCGACGCCATGAGGGAGGTGCCACAACGGTGTTCGTGAACGTGTGCGAGTGCTGAGGAAATTAAGCTGCTCCCAAAGAGAGTGCAGTGCGTTTCCCTACGCTCGGCATACACAGAGGGGCTCTAAAGGGCTACGGGCCCGGATGTTGCTTAGCAGACCCAGGAGGGCCTGGGGGTACTCAGGGTTCCTGCCGGAACAGGGTGCCCACGCTAGCCTCCTAGGTGTCCAGAAAACTGTGCTGCCGTGGAAGTTACCCAGAGCAGAGGCCACCGCCTCATGGAAACTGCTGCACGCCTCCGCTTCTGCACGGCAGGTCTGGGCCTTACTTCCAGGCATCTGTTCACGCTGGGTGTGCCGTTAGCGACACCGCGTGGTGAGATGCTGACTTTCTCCTCAGGCAGAGTGACTTCGGGTACGAGGTCCTCCAAGTACTCAAAGCACACTGTTTTCTCACGGAAGCTCACACAAGGGCCATGACACAGTCGGACTCACCAGAAATGTTGTCCTGAGGCTGTTCGAGGACTCTGGTAATGTAGCTCTCCTCAAGGAACGTACAGGGTGCTGCCCATCCCTCGGCAGGCACAGAGGGCCTCCGAGGGATCAACCAATGGGTCCCGAAGTGGCTCAGCCGGCCCACGGGGGTCTGGAGGTACTCAGTGAACCTCGAGGGAAAGTGATGTATACCCGAGAGGCCTAGGAGTCCTCAAAAGTGTACTTGCTTTCACATCAAGCATTTAATCGACTAAGAATTCATGGAAACAGCTGCCTGCCTCCCTTTCTGCACGGCTACTAGGGGCCTAACCTGGAGGCAAGTTTTCACGTTGAGATTCCCTTTAGCTCTAGAGCTTGTCAGGCGGACCCCAACCGCGGCCACGGAAGCACCTGGTTCAGACAGAACAGACTCATACTTTTCCGCGAAGCATTCTTACAGGGTTGACAGGCCTGTCAAGAGCAGGGAATGTCAGATAGCTTCAAGGCAGCATGAATGCAGCCTTCAAAATGGGAAAGCAAGGGTAGTTCCCGCAGGCCCCCGTTTCCATGGGCACACTCAGCATACACCCCTGTGGTTTCTGACAACTCTAAAGCCACACTGGTGACCCTGTGTTTCCACCCCTGAATCAACTTCTCGAAGTAGGGTGTTCTGCATCAAGCGAACTGCCTCAACCAAGGAACGCCGCAGCTGCTCCTCTGGGCCTGTGGCTATCCAAAAGCCTGCAGTGTCACAGGAAGAGCAGGACTTAGTTAAATGGCAGTAAGAACGCACGACGACTATCTCTGGGAGGCACGGTGACTTCAGGCAGGAGCTCCTAGATGGAATGCGAAGCCGAGGGTTACTCGGAGTTCAGCTCAGACCAGGGCAATGCGTAAGACTTCGACGCCATGAGGGAGGTGCCACAACGGTGTTCGTGAACGTGTGCGAGTGCTGAGGAAATTAAGCTGCTCCCAAAGAGAGTGCAGTGCGTTTCCCTACGCTCGGCATACACAGAGGGGCTCTAAAGGGCTACGGGCCCGGATGTTGCTTAGCAGACCCAGGAGGGCCTGGGGGTACTCAGGGTTCCTGCCGGAACAGGGTGCCCACGCTAGCCTCCTAGGTGTCCAGAAAACTGTGCTGCCGTGGAAGTTACCCAGAGCAGAGGCCACCGCCTCATGGAAACTGCTGCACGCCTCCGCTTCTGCACGGCAGGTCTGGGCCTTACTTCCAGGCATCTGTTCACGCTGGGTGTGCCGTTAGCGACACCGCGTGGTGAGATGCTGACTTTCTCCTCAGGCAGAGTGACTTCGGGTACGAGGTCCTCCAAGTACTCAAAGCACACTGTTTTCTCACGGAAGCTCACACAAGGGCCATGACACAGTCGGACTCACCAGAAATGTTGTCCTGAGGCTGTTCGAGGACTCTGGTAATGTAGCTCTCCTCAAGGAACGTACAGGGTGCTGCCCATCCCTCGGCAGGCACAGAGGGCCTCCGAGGGATCAACCAATGGGTCCCGAAGTGGCTCAGCCGGCCCACAGGGGTCTGGAGGTACTCAGTGAACCTCGAGGGAAAGTGATGTATACCCGAGAGGCCTAGGAGTCCTCAAAAGTGTACTTGCTTTCACATCAAGCATTTAATCGACTAAGAATTCATGGAAACAGCTGCCTGCCTCCCTTTCTGCACGGCTACTAGGGGCCTAACCTGGAGGCAAGTTTTCACGTTGAGATTCCCTTTAGCTCTAGAGCTTGTCAGGCGGACCCCAACCGCGGCCACGGAAGCACCTGGTTCAGACAGAACAGACTCATACTTTTCCGCGAAGCATTCTTACAGGGTTGACAGGCCTGTCAAGAGCAGGGAATGTCAGATAGCTTCAAGGCAGCATGAATGCAGCCTTCAAAATGGGAAAGCAAGGGTAGTTCCCGCAGGCCCCCGTTTCCATGGGCACACTCAGCATACACCCCTGTGGTTTCTGACAACTCTAAAGCCACACTGGTGACCCTGTGTTTCCACCCCTGAATCAACTTCTCGAAGTAGGGTGTTCTGCATCAAGCGAACTGCCTCAACCAAGGAACGCCGCAGCTGCTCCTCTGGGCCTGTGGCTATCCAAAAGCCTGCAGTGTCACAGGAAGAGCAGGACTTAGTTAAATGGCAGTAAGAACGCACGCCGACTATCTCTGGGAGGCACGGTGACTTCAGGCAGGAGCTCCTAGATGGAATGCGAAGCCGAGGGTTACTCGGAGTTCAGCTCAGACCAGGGCAATGCGTAAGACTTCGACGCCATGAGGGAGGTGCCACAACGGTGTTCGTGAACGTGTGCGAGTGCTGAGGAAATTAAGCTGCTCCCAAAGAGAGTGCAGTGCGTTTCCCTACGCTCGGCATACACAGAGGGGCTCTAAAGGGCTACGGGCCCGGATGTTGCTTAGCAGACCCAGGAGGGCCTGGGGGTACTCAGGGTTCCTGCCGGAACAGGGTGCCCACGCTAGCCTCCTAGGTGTCCAGAAAACTGTGCTGCCGTGGAAGTTACCCAGAGCAGAGGCCACCGCCTCATGGAAACTGCTGCACGCCTCCGCTTCTGCACGGCAGGTCTGGGCCTTACTTCCAGGCATCTGTTCACGCTGGGTGTGCCGTTAGCGACACCGCGTGGTGAGATGCTGACTTTCTCCTCAGGCAGAGTGACTTCGGGTACGAGGTCCTCCAAGTACTCAAAGCACACTGTTTTCTCACGGAAGCTCACACAAGGGCCATGACACAGTCGGACTCACCAGAAATGTTGTCCTGAGGCTGTTCGAGGACTCTGGTAATGTAGCTCTCCTCAAGGAACGTACAGGGTGCTGCCCATCCCTCGGCAGGCACAGAGGGCCTCCGAGGGATCAACCAATGGGTCCCGAAGTGGCTCAGCCGGCCCACGGGGGTCTGGAGGTACTCAGTGAACCTCGAGGGAAAGTGATGTATACCCGAGAGGCCTAGGAGTCCTCAAAAGTGTACTTGCTTTCACATCAAGCATTTAATCGACTAAGAATTCATGGAAACAGCTGCCTGCCTCCCTTTCTGCACGGCTACTAGGGGCCTAACCTGGAGGCAAGTTTTCACGTTGAGATTCCCTTTAGCTCTAGAGCTTGTCAGGCGGACCCCAACCGCGGCCACGGAAGCACCTGGTTCAGACAGAACAGACTCATACTTTTCCGCGAAGCATTCTTACAGGGTTGACAGGCCTGTCAAGAGCAGGGAATGTCAGATAGCTTCAAGGCAGCATGAATGCAGCCTTCAAAATGGGAAAGCAAGGGTAGTTCCCGCAGGCCCCCGTTTCCATGGGCACACTCAGCATACACCCCTGTGGTTTCTGACAACTCTAAAGCCACACTGGTGACCCTGTGTTTCCACCCCTGAATCAACTTCTCGAAGTAGGGTGTTCTGCATCAAGCGAACTGCCTCAACCAAGGAACGCCGCAGCTGCTCCTCTGGGCCTGTGGCTATCCAAAAGCCTGCAGTGTCACAGGAAGAGCAGGACTTAGTTAAATGGCAGTAAGAACGCACGCCGACTATCTCTGGGGGGCACGGTGACTTCAGGCAGGAGCTCCTAGATGGAATGCGAAGCCGAGGGTTACTCGGAGTTCAGCTCAGACCAGGGCAATGCGTAAGACTTCGACGCCATGAGGGAGGTGCCACAACGGTGTTCGTGAACGTGTGCGAGTGCTGAGGAAATTAAGCTGCTCCCAAAGAGAGTGCAGTGCGTTTCCCTACGCTCGGCATACACAGAGGGGCTCTAAAGGGCTACGGGCCCGGATGTTGCTTAGCAGACCCAGGAGGGCCTGGGGGTACTCAGGGTTCCTGCCGGAACAGGGTGCCCACGCTAGCCTCCTAGGTGTCCAGAAAACTGTGCTGCCGTGGAAGTTACCCAGAGCAGAGGCCACCGCCTCATGGAAACTGCTGCACGCCTCCGCTTCTGCACGGCAGGTCTGGGCCTTACTTCCAGGCATCTGTTCACGCTGGGTGTGCCGTTAGCGACACCGCGTGGTGAGATGCTGACTTTCTCCTCAGGCAGAGTGACTTCGGGTACGAGGTCCTCCAAGTACTCAAAGCACACTGTTTTCTCACGGAAGCTCACACAAGGGCCATGACACAGTCGGACTCACCAGAAATGTTGTCCTGAGGCTGTTCGAGGACTCTGGTAATGTAGCTCTCCTCAAGGAACGTACAGGGTGCTGCCCATCCCTCGGCAGGCACAGAGGGCCTCCGAGGGATCAACCAATGGGTCCCGAAGTGGCTCAGCCGGCCCACGGGGGTCTGGAGGTACTCAGTGAACCTCGAGGGAAAGTGATGTATACCCGAGAGGCCTAGGAGTCCTCAAAAGTGTACTTGCTTTCACATCAAGCATTTAATCGACTAAGAATTCATGGAAACAGCTGCCTGCCTCCCTTTCTGCACGGCTACTAGGGGCCTAACCTGGAGGCAAGTTTTCACGTTGAGATTCCCTTTAGCTCTAGAGCTTGTCAGGCGGACCCCAACCGCGGCCACGGAAGCACCTGGTTCAGACAGAACAGACTCATACTTTTCCGCGAAGCATTCTTACAGGGTTGACAGGCCTGTCAAGAGCAGGGAATGTCAGATAGCTTCAAGGCAGCATGAATGCAGCCTTCAAAATGGGAAAGCAAGGGTAGTTCCCGCAGGCCCCCGTTTCCATGGGCACACTCAGCATACACCCCTGTGGTTTCTGACAAGTCTAAAGCCACACTGGTGACCCTGTGTTTCCACCCCTGAATCAACTTCTCGAAGTAGGGTGTTCTGCATCAAGCGAACTGCCTCAACCAAGGAACGCCGCAGCTGCTCCTCTGGGCCTGTGGCTATCCAAAAGCCTGCAGTGTCACAGGAAGAGCAGGACTTAGTTAAATGGCAGTAAGAACGCACGCCGACTATCTCTGGGAGGCACGGTGACTTCAGGCAGGAGCTCCTAGATGGAATGCGAAGCCGAGGGTTACTCGGAGTTCAGCTCAGACCAGGGCAATGCGTAAGACTTCGACGCCATGAGGGAGGTGCCACAACGGTGTTCGTGAACGTGTGCGAGTGCTGAGGAAATTAAGCTGCTCCCAAAGAGAGTGCAGTGCGTTTCCCTACGCTCGGCATACACAGAGGGGCTCTAAAGGGCTACGGGCCCGGATGTTGCTTAGCAGACCCAGGAGGGCCTGGGGGTACTCAGGGTTCCTGCCGGAACAGGGTGCCCACGCTAGCCTCCTAGGTGTCCAGAAAACTGTGCTGCCGTGGAAGTTACCCAGAGCAGAGGCCACCGCCTCATGGAAACTGCTGCACGCCTCCGCTTCTGCACGGCAGGTCTGGGCCTTACTTCCAGGCATCTGTTCACGCTGGGTGTGCCGTTAGCGACACCGCGTGGTGAGATGCTGACTTTCTCCTCAGGCAGAGTGACTTCGGGTACGAGGTCCTCCAAGTACTCAAAGCACACTGTTTTCTCACGGAAGCTCACACAAGGGCCATGACACAGTCGGACTCACCAGAAATGTTGTCCTGAGGCTGTTCGAGGACTCTGGTAATGTAGCTCTCCTCAAGGAACGTACAGGGTGCTGCCCATCCCTCGGCAGGCACAGAGGGCCTCCGAGGGATCAACCAATGGGTCCCGAAGTGGCTCAGCCGGCCCACGGGGGTCTGGAGGTACTCAGTGAACCTCGAGGGAAAGTGATGTATACCCGAGAGGCCTAGGAGTCCTCAAAAGTGTACTTGCTTTCACATCAAGCATTTAATCGACTAAGAATTCATGGAAACAGCTGCCTGCCTCCCTTTCTGCACGGCTACTAGGGGCCTAACCTGGAGGCAAGTTTTCACGTTGAGATTCCCTTTAGCTCTAGAGCTTGTCAGGCGGACCCCAACCGCGGCCACGGAAGCACCTGGTTCAGACAGAACAGACTCATACTTTTCCGCGAAGCATTCTTACAGGGTTGACAGGCCTGTCAAGAGCAGGGAATGTCAGGTAGCTTCAAGGCAGCATGAATGCAGCCTTCAAAATGGGAAAGCAAGGGTAGTTCCCGCAGGCCCCCGTTTCCATGGGCACACTCAGCATACACCCCTGTGGTTTCTAACAAGTCTAAAGCCACACTGGTGACCCTGTGTTTCCACCCCTGAATCAACTTCTCGAAGTAGGGTGTTCTGCATCAAGCGAACTGCCTCAACCAAGGAACGCCGCAGCTGCTCCTCTGGGCCTGTGGCTATCCAAAAGCCTGCAGTGTCACAGGAAGAGCAGGACTTACTTAAATGGCAGTAAGAACGCACGACGACTATCTCTGGGAGGCACGGTGACTTCAGGCAGGAGCTCCTAGATGGAATGCGAAGCCGAGGGTTACTCGGAGTTCAGCTCAGACCAGGGCAATGCGTAAGACTTCGACGCCATGAGGGAGGTGCCACAACGGTGTTCGTGAACGTGTGCGAGTGCTGAGGAAATTAAGCTGCTCCCAAAGAGAGTGCAGTGCGTTTCCCTACGCTCGGCATACACAGAGGGGCTCTAAAGGGCTACGGGCCCGGATGTTGCTTAGCAGACCCAGGAGGGCCTGGGGGTACTCAGGGTTCCTGCCGGAACAGGGTGCCCACGCTAGCCTCCTAGGTGTCCAGAAAACTGTGCTGCCGTGGAAGTTACCCAGAGCAGAGGCCACCGCCTCATGGAAACTGCTGCACGCCTCCGCTTCTGCACGGCAGGTCTGGGCCTTACTTCCAGGCATCTGTTCACGCTGGGTGTGCCGTTAGCGACACCGCGTGGTGAGATGCTGACTTTCTCCTCAGGCAGAGTGACTTCGGGTACGAGGTCCTCCAAGTACTCAAAGCACACTGTTTTCTCACGGAAGCTCACACAAGGGCCATGACACAGTCGGACTCACCAGAAATGTTGTCCTGAGGCTGTTCGAGGACTCTGGTAATGTAGCTCTCCTCAAGGAACGTACAGGGTGCTGCCCATCCCTCGGCAGGCACAGAGGGCCTCCGAGGGATCAACCAATGGGTCCCGAAGTGGCTCAGCCGGCCCACGGGGGTCTGGAGGTACTCAGTGAACCTCGAGGGAAAGTGATGTATACCCGAGAGGCCTAGGAGTCCTCAAAAGTGTACTTGCTTTCACATCAAGCATTTAATCGACTAAGAATTCATGGAAACAGCTGCCTGCCTCCCTTTCTGCACGGCTACTAGGGGCCTAACCTGGAGGCAAGTTTTCACGTTGAGATTCCCTATAGCGCTAGAGTTTGTCAGGCGGACCCCAACCGCGGCCACGGAAGCACCTGGTTCAGACAGAAAAGACTCATAATTTTCCCCGAAGCATTCTTACAGGGTTGACAGGCCTGTCAAGAGCAGGGAATGTCAGATAGCTTCAAGGCAGCATGAATGCAGCCTTCAAAATGGGAAAGCAAGGCTAGTTCCCGCAGGCCCCCGTTTCCATGGGCACACTCAGCATACACCCCTGTGGTTTCTAACAAGTCTAAAGCCACACTGGTGACCCTGTGTTTCCACCCCTGAATCAACTTCTCGAAGTAGGGTGTTCTGCATCAAGCGAACTGCCTCAGCCAAGGAACGCCGCAGCTGCTCCTCTGGGCCTGTGGCTATCCAAAAGCCTGCAGTGTCACAGGAAGAGCAGGACTTAGTTAAATGGCAGTAAGAACGCACGCCGACTATCTCTGGGAGGCACGGTGACTTCAGGCAGGAGCTCCTAGATGGAATGCGAAGCCGAGGGTTACTCGGAGTTCAGCTCAGACCAGGGCAATGCGTAAGACTTCGACGCCATGAGGGAGGTGCCACAACGGTGTTCGTGAACGTGTGCGAGTGCTGAGGAAATTAAGCTGCTCCCAAAGAGAGTGCAGTGCGTTTCCCTACGCTCGGCATACACAGAGGGGCTCTAAAGGGCTACGGGCCCGGATGTTGCTTAGCAGACCCAGGAGGGCCTGGGGGTACTCAGGGTTCCTGCCGGAACAGGGTGCCCACGCTAGCCTCCTAGGTGTCCAGAAAACTGTGCTGCCGTGGAAGTTACCCAGAGCAGAGGCCACCGCCTCATGGAAACTGCTGCACGCCTCCGCTTCTGCACGGCAGGTCTGGGCCTTACTTCCAGGCATCTGTTCACGCTGGGTGTGCCGTTAGCGACACCGCGTGGTGAGATGCTGACTTTCTCCTCAGGCAGAGTGACTTCGGGTACGAGGTCCTCCAAGTACTCAAAGCACACTGTTTTCTCACGGAAGCTCACACAAGGGCCATGACACAGTCGGACTCACCAGAAATGTTGTCCTGAGGCTGTTCGAGGACTCTGGTAATGTAGCTCTCCTCAAGGAACGTACAGGGTGCTGCCCATCCCTCGGCAGGCACAGAGGGCCTCCGAGGGATCAACCAATGGGTCCCGAAGTGGCTCAGCCGGCCCACGGGGGTCTGGAGGTACTCAGTGAACCTCGAGGGAAAGTGATGTATACCCGAGAGGCCTAGGAGTCCTCAAAAGTGTACTTGCTTTCACATCAAGCATTTAATCGACTAAGAATTCATGGAAACAGCTGCCTGCCTCCCTTTCTGCACGGCTACTAGGGGCCTAACCTGGAGGCAAGTTTTCACGTTGAGATTCCCTATAGCGCTAGAGTTTGTCAGGCGGACCCCAACCGCGGCCACGGAAGCACCTGGTTCAGACAGAAAAGACTCATAATTTTCCCCGAAGCATTCTTACAGGGTTGACAGGCCTGTCAAGAGCAGGGAATGTCAGATAGCTTCAAGGCAGCATGAATGCAGCCTTCAAAATGGGAAAGCAAGGGTAGTTCCCGCAGGCCCCCGTTTCCATGGGCACACTCAGCATACACCCCTGTGGTTTCTAACAAGTCTAAAGCCACACTGGTGACCCTGTGTTTCCACCCCTGAATCAACTTCTCGAAGTAGGGTGTTCTGCATCAAGCGAACTGCCTCAACCAAGGAACGCCGCAGCTGCTCCTCTGGGCCTGTGGCTATCCAAAAGCCTGCAGTGTCACAGGAAGAGCAGGACTTAGTTAAATGGCAGTAAGAACGCACGACGACTATCTCTGGGAGGCACGGTGACTTCAGGCAGGAGCTCCTAGATGGAATGCGAAGCCGAGGGTTACTCGGAGTTCAGCTCAGACCAGGGCAATGCGTAAGACTTCGACGCCGTGAGGGAGGTGCCACAACGGTGTTCGTGAACGTGTGCGAGTGCTGAGGAAATTAAGCTGCTCCCAAAGAGAGTGCAGTGCGTTTCCCTACGCTCGGCATACACAGAGGGGCTCTAAAGGGCTACGGGCCCGGATGTTGCTTAGCAGACCCAGGAGGGCCTGGGGGTACTCAGGGTTCCTGCCGGAACAGGGTGCCCACGCTAGCCTCCTAGGTGTCCAGAAAACTGTGCTGCCGTGGAAGTTACCCAGAGCAGAGGCCACCGCCTCATGGAAACTGCTGCACGCCTCCGCTTCTGCACGGCAGGTCTGGGCCTTACTTCCAGGCATCTGTTCACGCTGGGTGTGCCGTTAGCGACACCGCGTGGTGAGATGCTGACTTTCTCCTCAGGCAGAGTGACTTCGGGTACGAGGTCCTCCAAGTACTCAAAGCACACTGTTTTCTCACGGAAGCTCACACAAGGGCCATGACACAGTCGGACTCACCAGAAATGTTGTCCTGAGGCTGTTCGAGGACTCTGGTAATGTAGCTCTCCTCAAGGAACGTACAGGGTGCTGCCCATCCCTCGGCAGGCACAGAGGGCCTCCGAGGGATCAACCAATGGGTCCCGAAGTGGCTCAGCCGGCCCACGGGGGTCTGGAGGTACTCAGTGAACCTCGAGGGAAAGTGATGTATACCCGAGAGGCCTAGGAGTCCTCAAAAGTGTACTTGCTTTCACATCAAGCATTTAATCGACTAAGAATTCATGGAAACAGCTGCCTGCCTCCCTTTCTGCACGGCTACTAGGGGCCTAACCTGGAGGCAAGTTTTCACGTTGAGATTCCCTATAGCGCTAGAGTTTGTCAGGCGGACCCCAACCGCGGCCACGGAAGCACCTGGTTCAGACAGAAAAGACTCATAATTTTCCCCGAAGCATTCTTACAGGGTTGACAGGCCTGTCAAGAGCAGGGAATGTCAGATAGCTTCAAGGCAGCATGAATGCAGCCTTCAAAATGGGAAAGCAAGGGTAGTTCCCGCAGGCCCCCGTTTCCATGGGCACACTCAGCATACACCCCTGTGGTTTCTAACAAGTCTAAAGCCACACTGGTGACCCTGTGTTTCCACCCCGAATCAACTTCTCGAAGTAGGGTGTTCTGCATCAAGCGAACTGCCTCAACCAAGGAACGCCGCAGCTGCTCCTCTGGGCCTGTGGCTATCCAAAAGCCTGCAGTGTCACAGGAAGAGCAGGACTTAGTTAAATGGCAGTAAGAACGCACGACGACTATCTCTGGGGGGCACGGTGACTTCAGGCAGGAGCTCCTAGATGGAATGCGAAGCCGAGGGTTACTCGGAGTTCAGCTCAGACCAGGGCAATGCGTAAGACTTCGACGCCATGAGGGAGGTGCCACAACGGTGTTCGTGAACGTGTGCGAGTGCTGAGGAAATTAAGCTGCTCCCAAAGAGAGTGCAGTGCGTTTCCCTACGCTCGGCATACACAGAGGGGCTCTAAAGGGCTACGGGCCCGGATGTTGCTTAGCAGACCCAGGAGGGCCTGGGGGTACTCAGGGTTCCTGCCGGAACAGGGTGCCCACGCTAGCCTCCTAGGTGTCCAGAAAACTGTGCTGCCGTGGAAGTTACCCAGAGCAGAGGCCACCGCCTCATGGAAACTGCTGCACGCCTCCGCTTCTGCACGGCAGGTCTGGGCCTTACTTCCAGGCATCTGTTCACGCTGGGTGTGCCGTTAGCGACACCGCGTGGTGAGATGCTGACTTTCTCCTCAGGCAGAGTGACTTCGGGTACGAGGTCCTCCAAGTACTCAAAGCACACTGTTTTCTCACGGAAGCTCACACAAGGGCCATGACACAGTCGGACTCACCAGAAATGTTGTCCTGAGGCTGTTCGAGGACTCTGGTAATGTAGCTCTCCTCAAGGAACGTACAGGGTGCTGCCCATCCCTCGGCAGGCACAGAGGGCCTCCGAGGGATCAACCAATGGGTCCCGAAGTGGCTCAGCCGGCCCACGGGGGTCTGGAGGTACTCAGTGAACCTCGAGGGAAAGTGATGTATACCCGAGAGGCCTAGGAGTCCTCAAAAGTGTACTTGCTTTCACATCAAGCATTTAATCGACTAAGAATTCATGGAAACAGCTGCCTGCCTCCCTTTCTGCACGGCTACTAGGGGCCTAACCTGGAGGCAAGTTTTCACGTTGAGATTCCCTATAGCGCTAGAGTTTGTCAGGCGGACCCCAACCGCGGCCACGGAAGCACCTGGTTCAGACAGAAAAGACTCATAATTTTCCCCGAAGCATTCTTACAGGGTTGACAGGCCTGTCAAGAGCAGGGAATGTCAGATAGCTTCAAGGCAGCATGAATGCAGCCTTCAAAATGGGAAAGCAAGGGTAGTTCCCGCAGGCCCCCGTTTCCATGGGCACACTCAGCATACACCCCTGTGGTTTCTAACAAGTCTAAAGCCACACTGGTGACCCTGTGTTTCCACCCCTGAATCAACTTCTCGAAGTAGGGTGTTCTGCATCAAGCGAACTGCCTCAACCAAGGAACGCCGCAGCTGCTCCTCTGGGCCTGTGGCTATCCAAAAGCCTGCAGTGTCACAGGAAGAGCAGGACTTAGTTAAATGGCAGTAAGAACGCACGACGACTATCTCTGGGAGGCACGGTGACTTCAGGCAGGAGCTCCTAGATGGAATGCGAAGCCGAGGGTTACTCGGAGTTCAGCTCAGACCAGGGCAATGCGTAAGACTTCGACGCCGTGAGGGAGGTGCCACAACGGTGTTCGTGAACGTGTGCGAGTGCTGAGGAAATTAAGCTGCTCCCAAAGAGAGTGCAGTGCGTTTCCCTACGCTCGGCATACACAGAGGGGCTCTAAAGGGCTACGGGCCCGGATGTTGCTTAGCAGACCCAGGAGGGCCTGGGGGTACTCAGGGTTCCTGCCGGAACAGGGTGCCCACGCTAGCCTCCTAGGTGTCCAGAAAACTGTGCTGCCGTGGAAGTTACCCAGAGCAGAGGCCACCGCCTCATGGAAACTGCTGCACGCCTCCGCTTCTGCACGGCAGGTCTGGGCCTTACTTCCAGGCATCTGTTCACGCTGGGTGTGCCGTTAGCGACACCGCGTGGTGAGATGCTGACTTTCTCCTCAGGCAGAGTGACTTCGGGTACGAGGTCCTCCAAGTACTCAAAGCACACTGTTTTCTCACGGAAGCTCACACAAGGGCCATGACACAGTCGGACTCACCAGAAATGTTGTCCTGAGGCTGTTCGAGGACTCTGGTAATGTAGCTCTCCTCAAGGAACGTACAGGGTGCTGCCCATCCCTCGGCAGGCACAGAGGGCCTCCGAGGGATCAACCAATGGGTCCCGAAGTGGCTCAGCCGGCCCACGGGGGTCTGGAGGTACTCAGTGAACCTCGAGGGAAAGTGATGTATACCCGAGAGGCCTAGGAGTCCTCAAAAGTGTACTTGCTTTCACATCAAGCATTTAATCGACTAAGAATTCATGGAAACAGCTGCCTGCCTCCCTTTCTGCACGGCTACTAGGGGCCTAACCTGGAGGCAAGTTTTCACGTTGAGATTCCCTATAGCGCTAGAGTTTGTCAGGCGGACCCCAACCGCGGCCACGGAAGCACCTGGTTCAGACAGAAAAGACTCATAATTTTCCCCGAAGCATTCTTACAGGGTTGACAGGCCTGTCAAGAGCAGGGAATGTCAGATAGCTTCAAGGCAGCATGAATGCAGCCTTCAAAATGGGAAAGCAAGGGTAGTTCCCGCAGGCCCCCGTTTCCATGGGCACACTCAGCATACACCCCTGTGGTTTCTAACAAGTCTAAAGCCACACTGGTGACCCTGTGTTTCCACCCCGAATCAACTTCTCGAAGTAGGGTGTTCTGCATCAAGCGAACTGCCTCAACCAAGGAACGCCGCAGCTGCTCCTCTGGGCCTGTGGCTATCCAAAAGCCTGCAGTGTCACAGGAAGAGCAGGACTTAGTTAAATGGCAGTAAGAACGCACGACGACTATCTCTGGGGGGCACGGTGACTTCAGGCAGGAGCTCCTAGATGGAATGCGAAGCCGAGGGTTACTCGGAGTTCAGCTCAGACCAGGGCAATGCGTAAGACTTCGACGCCATGAGGGAGGTGCCACAACGGTGTTCGTGAACGTGTGCGAGTGCTGAGGAAATTAAGCTGCTCCCAAAGAGAGTGCAGTGCGTTTCCCTACGCTCGGCATACACAGAGGGGCTCTAAAGGGCTACGGGCCCGGATGTTGCTTAGCAGACCCAGGAGGGCCTGGGGGTACTCAGGGTTCCTGCCGGAACAGGGTGCCCACGCTAGCCTCCTAGGTGTCCAGAAAACTGTGCTGCCGTGGAAGTTACCCAGAGCAGAGGCCACCGCCTCATGGAAACTGCTGCACGCCTCCGCTTCTGCACGGCAGGTCTGGGCCTTACTTCCAGGCATCTGTTCACGCTGGGTGTGCCGTTAGCGACACCGCGTGGTGAGATGCTGACTTTCTCCTCAGGCAGAGTGACTTCGGGTACGAGGTCCTCCAAGTACTCAAAGCACACTGTTTTCTCACGGAAGCTCACACAAGGGCCATGACACAGTCGGACTCACCAGAAATGTTGTCCTGAGGCTGTTCGAGGACTCTGGTAATGTAGCTCTCCTCAAGGAACGTACAGGGTGCTGCCCATCCCTCGGCAGGCACAGAGGGCCTCCGAGGGATCAACCAATGGGTCCCGAAGTGGCTCAGCCGGCCCACGGGGGTCTGGAGGTACTCAGTGAACCTCGAGGGAAAGTGATGTATACCCGAGAGGCCTAGGAGTCCTCAAAAGTGTACTTGCTTTCACATCAAGCATTTAATCGACTAAGAATTCATGGAAACAGCTGCCTGCCTCCCTTTCTGCACGGCTACTAGGGGCCTAACCTGGAGGCAAGTTTTCACGTTGAGATTCCCTATAGCGCTAGAGTTTGTCAGGCGGACCCCAACCGCGGCCACGGAAGCACCTGGTTCAGACAGAAAAGACTCATAATTTTCCCCGAAGCATTCTTACAGGGTTGACAGGCCTGTCAAGAGCAGGGAATGTCAGATAGCTTCAAGGCAGCATGAATGCAGCCTTCAAAATGGGAAAGCAAGGGTAGTTCCCGCAGGCCCCCGTTTCCATGGGCACACTCAGCATACACCCCTGTGGTTTCTAACAAGTCTAAAGCCACACTGGTGACCCTGTGTTTCCACCCCTGAATCAACTTCTCGAAGTAGGGTGTTCTGCATCAAGCGAACTGCCTCAACCAAGGAACGCCGCAGCTGCTCCTCTGGGCCTGTGGCTATCCAAAAGCCTGCAGTGTCACAGGAAGAGCAGGACTTAGTTAAATGGCAGTAAGAACGCACGACGACTATCTCTGGGAGGCACGGTGACTTCAGGCAGGAGCTCCTAGATGGAATGCGAAGCCGAGGGTTACTCGGAGTTCAGCTCAGACCAGGGCAATGCGTAAGACTTCGACGCCGTGAGGGAGGTGCCACAACGGTGTTCGTGAACGTGTGCGAGTGCTGAGGAAATTAAGCTGCTCCCAAAGAGAGTGCAGTGCGTTTCCCTACGCTCGGCATACACAGAGGGGCTCTAAAGGGCTACGGGCCCGGATGTTGCTTAGCAGACCCAGGAGGGCCTGGGGGTACTCAGGGTTCCTGCCGGAACAGGGTGCCCACGCTAGCCTCCTAGGTGTCCAGAAAACTGTGCTGCCGTGGAAGTTACCCAGAGCAGAGGCCACCGCCTCATGGAAACTGCTGCACGCCTCCGCTTCTGCACGGCAGGTCTGGGCCTTACTTCCAGGCATCTGTTCACGCTGGGTGTGCCGTTAGCGACACCGCGTGGTGAGATGCTGACTTTCTCCTCAGGCAGAGTGACTTCGGGTACGAGGTCCTCCAAGTACTCAAAGCACACTGTTTTCTCACGGAAGCTCACACAAGGGCCATGACACAGTCGGACTCACCAGAAATGTTGTCCTGAGGCTGTTCGAGGACTCTGGTAATGTAGCTCTCCTCAAGGAACGTACAGGGTGCTGCCCATCCCTCGGCAGGCACAGAGGGCCTCCGAGGGATCAACCAATGGGTCCCGAAGTGGCTCAGCCGGCCCACGGGGGTCTGGAGGTACTCAGTGAACCTCGAGGGAAAGTGATGTATACCCGAGAGGCCTAGGAGTCCTCAAAAGTGTACTTGCTTTCACATCAAGCATTTAATCGACTAAGAATTCATGGAAACAGCTGCCTGCCTCCCTTTCTGCACGGCTACTAGGGGCCTAACCTGGAGGCAAGTTTTCACGTTGAGATTCCCTATAGCGCTAGAGTTTGTCAGGCGGACCCCAACCGCGGCCACGGAAGCACCTGGTTCAGACAGAAAAGACTCATAATTTTCCCCGAAGCATTCTTACAGGGTTGACAGGCCTGTCAAGAGCAGGGAATGTCAGATAGCTTCAAGGCAGCATGAATGCAGCCTTCAAAATGGGAAAGCAAGGGTAGTTCCCGCAGGCCCCCGTTTCCATGGGCACACTCAGCATACACCCCTGTGGTTTCTAACAAGTCTAAAGCCACACTGGTGACCCTGTGTTTCCACCCCGAATCAACTTCTCGAAGTAGGGTGTTCTGCATCAAGCGAACTGCCTCAACCAAGGAACGCCGCAGCTGCTCCTCTGGGCCTGTGGCTATCCAAAAGCCTGCAGTGTCACAGGAAGAGCAGGACTTAGTTAAATGGCAGTAAGAACGCACGACGACTATCTCTGGGGGGCACGGTGACTTCAGGCAGGAGCTCCTAGATGGAATGCGAAGCCGAGGGTTACTCGGAGTTCAGCTCAGACCAGGGCAATGCGTAAGACTTCGACGCCATGAGGGAGGTGCCACAACGGTGTTCGTGAACGTGTGCGAGTGCTGAGGAAATTAAGCTGCTCCCAAAGAGAGTGCAGTGCGTTTCCCTACGCTCGGCATACACAGAGGGGCTCTAAAGGGCTACGGGCCCGGATGTTGCTTAGCAGACCCAGGAGGGCCTGGGGGTACTCAGGGTTCCTGCCGGAACAGGGTGCCCACGCTAGCCTCCTAGGTGTCCAGAAAACTGTGCTGCCGTGGAAGTTACCCAGAGCAGAGGCCACCGCCTCATGGAAACTGCTGCACGCCTCCGCTTCTGCACGGCAGGTCTGGGCCTTACTTCCAGGCATCTGTTCACGCTGGGTGTGCCGTTAGCGACACCGCGTGGTGAGATGCTGACTTTCTCCTCAGGCAGAGTGACTTCGGGTACGAGGTCCTCCAAGTACTCAAAGCACACTGTTTTCTCACGGAAGCTCACACAAGGGCCATGACACAGTCGGACTCACCAGAAATGTTGTCCTGAGGCTGTTCGAGGACTCTGGTAATGTAGCTCTCCTCAAGGAACGTACAGGGTGCTGCCCATCCCTCGGCAGGCACAGAGGGCCTCCGAGGGATCAACCAATGGGTCCCGAAGTGGCTCAGCCGGCCCACGGGGGTCTGGAGGTACTCAGTGAACCTCGAGGGAAAGTGATGTATACCCGAGAGGCCTAGGAGTCCTCAAAAGTGTACTTGCTTTCACATCAAGCATTTAATCGACTAAGAATTCATGGAAACAGCTGCCTGCCTCCCTTTCTGCACGGCTACTAGGGGCCTAACCTGGAGGCAAGTTTTCACGTTGAGATTCCCTATAGCGCTAGAGTTTGTCAGGCGGACCCCAACCGCGGCCACGGAAGCACCTGGTTCAGACAGAAAAGACTCATAATTTTCCCCGAAGCATTCTTACAGGGTTGACAGGCCTGTCAAGAGCAGGGAATGTCAGATAGCTTCAAGGCAGCATGAATGCAGCCTTCAAAATGGGAAAGCAAGGGTAGTTCCCGCAGGCCCCCGTTTCCATGGGCACACTCAGCATACACCCCTGTGGTTTCTAACAAGTCTAAAGCCACACTGGTGACCCTGTGTTTCCACCCCTGAATCAACTTCTCGAAGTAGGGTGTTCTGCATCAAGCGAACTGCCTCAGCCAAGGAACGCCGCAGCTGCTCCTCTGGGCCTGTGGCTATCCAAAAGCCTGCAGTGTCACAGGAAGAGCAGGACTTAGTTAAATGGCAGTAAGAACGCACGACGACTATCTCTGGGAGGCACGGTGACTTCAGGCAGGAGCTCCTAGATGGAATGCGAAGCCGAGGGTTACTCGGAGTTCAGCTCAGACCAGGGCAATGCGTAAGACTTCGACGCCATGAGGGAGGTGCCACAACGGTGTTCGTGAACGTGTGCGAGTGCTGAGGAAATTAAGCTGCTCCCAAAGAGAGTGCAGTGCGTTTCCCTACGCTCGGCATACACAGAGGGGCTCTAAAGGGCTACGGGCCCGGATGTTGCTTAGCAGACCCAGGAGGGCCTGGGGGTACTCAGGGTTCCTGCCGGAACAGGGTGCCCACGCTAGCCTCCTAGGTGTCCAGAAAACTGTGCTGCCGTGGAAGTTACCCAGAGCAGAGGCCACCGCCTCATGGAAACTGCTGCACGCCTCCGCTTCTGCACGGCAGGTCTGGGCCTTACTTCCAGGCATCTGTTCACGCTGGGTGTGCCGTTAGCGACACCGCGTGGTGAGATGCTGACTTTCTCCTCAGGCAGAGTGACTTCGGGTACGAGGTCCTCCAAGTACTCAAAGCACACTGTTTTCTCACGGAAGCTCACACAAGGGCCATGACACAGTCGGACTCACCAGAAATGTTGTCCTGAGGCTGTTCGAGGACTCTGGTAATGTAGCTCTCCTCAAGGAACGTACAGGGTGCTGCCCATCCCTCGGCAGGCACAGAGGGCCTCCGAGGGATCAACCAATGGGTCCCGAAGTGGCTCAGCCGGCCCACGGGGGTCTGGAGGTACTCAGTGAACCTCGAGGGAAAGTGATGTATACCCGAGAGGCCTAGGAGTCCTCAAAAGTGTACTTGCTTTCACATCAAGCATTTAATCGACTAAGAATTCATGGAAACAGCTGCCTGCCTCCCTTTCTGCACGGCTACTAGGGGCCTAACCTGGAGGCAAGTTTTCACGTTGAGATTCCCTATAGCGCTAGAGTTTGTCAGGCGGACCCCAACCGCGGCCACGGAAGCACCTGGTTCAGACAGAAAAGACTCATAATTTTCCCCGAAGCATTCTTACAGGGTTGACAGGCCTGTCAAGAGCAGGGAATGTCAGATAGCTTCAAGGCAGCATGAATGCAGCCTTCAAAATGGGAAAGCAAGGCTAGTTCCCGCAGGCCCCCGTTTCCATGGGCACACTCAGCATACACCCCTGTGGTTTCTAACAAGTCTAAAGCCACACTGGTGACCCTGTGTTTCCACCCCGAATCAACTTCTCGAAGTAGGGTGTTCTGCATCAAGCGAACTGCCTCAACCAAGGAACGCCGCAGCTGCTCCTCTGGGCCTGTGGCTATCCAAAAGCCTGCAGTGTCACAGGAAGAGCAGGACTTAGTTAAATGGCAGTAAGAACGCACGACGACTATCTCTGGGGGGCACGGTGACTTCAGGCAGGAGCTCCTAGATGGAATGCGAAGCCGAGGGTTACTCGGAGTTCAGCTCAGACCAGGGCAATGCGTAAGACTTCGACGCCATGAGGGAGGTGCCACAACGGTGTTCGTGAACGTGTGCGAGTGCTGAGGAAATTAAGCTGCTCCCAAAGAGAGTGCAGTGCGTTTCCCTACGCTCGGCATACACAGAGGGGCTCTAAAGGGCTACGGGCCCGGATGTTGCTTAGCAGACCCAGGAGGGCCTGGGGGTACTCAGGGTTCCTGCCGGAACAGGGTGCCCACGCTAGCCTCCTAGGTGTCCAGAAAACTGTGCTGCCGTGGAAGTTACCCAGAGCAGAGGCCACCGCCTCATGGAAACTGCTGCACGCCTCCGCTTCTGCACGGCAGGTCTGGGCCTTACTTCCAGGCATCTGTTCACGCTGGGTGTGCCGTTAGCGACACCGCGTGGTGAGATGCTGACTTTCTCCTCAGGCAGAGTGACTTCGGGTACGAGGTCCTCCAAGTACTCAAAGCACACTGTTTTCTCACGGAAGCTCACACAAGGGCCATGACACAGTCGGACTCACCAGAAATGTTGTCCTGAGGCTGTTCGAGGACTCTGGTAATGTAGCTCTCCTCAAGGAACGTACAGGGTGCTGCCCATCCCTCGGCAGGCACAGAGGGCCTCCGAGGGATCAACCAATGGGTCCCGAAGTGGCTCAGCCGGCCCACGGGGGTCTGGAGGTACTCAGTGAACCTCGAGGGAAAGTGATGTATACCCGAGAGGCCTAGGAGTCCTCAAAAGTGTACTTGCTTTCACATCAAGCATTTAATCGACTAAGAATTCATGGAAACAGCTGCCTGCCTCCCTTTCTGCACGGCTACTAGGGGCCTAACCTGGAGGCAAGTTTTCACGTTGAGATTCCCTATAGCGCTAGAGTTTGTCAGGCGGACCCCAACCGCGGCCACGGAAGCACCTGGTTCAGACAGAAAAGACTCATAATTTTCCCCGAAGCATTCTTACAGGGTTGACAGGCCTGTCAAGAGCAGGGAATGTCAGATAGCTTCAAGGCAGCATGAATGCAGCCTTCAAAATGGGAAAGCAAGGGTAGTTCCCGCAGGCCCCCGTTTCCATGGGCACACTCAGCATACACCCCTGTGGTTTCTAACAAGTCTAAAGCCACACTGGTGACCCTGTGTTTCCACCCCTGAATCAACTTCTCGAAGTAGGGTGTTCTGCATCAAGCGAACTGCCTCAACCAAGGAACGCCGCAGCTGCTCCTCTGGGCCTGTGGCTATCCAAAAGCCTGCAGTGTCACAGGAAGAGCAGGACTTAGTTAAATGGCAGTAAGAACGCACGACGACTATCTCTGGGAGGCACGGTGACTTCAGGCAGGAGCTCCTAGATGGAATGCGAAGCCGAGGGTTACTCGGAGTTCAGCTCAGACCAGGGCAATGCGTAAGACTTCGACGCCGTGAGGGAGGTGCCACAACGGTGTTCGTGAACGTGTGCGAGTGCTGAGGAAATTAAGCTGCTCCCAAAGAGAGTGCAGTGCGTTTCCCTACGCTCGGCATACACAGAGGGGCTCTAAAGGGCTACGGGCCCGGATGTTGCTTAGCAGACCCAGGAGGGCCTGGGGGTACTCAGGGTTCCTGCCGGAACAGGGTGCCCACGCTAGCCTCCTAGGTGTCCAGAAAACTGTGCTGCCGTGGAAGTTACCCAGAGCAGAGGCCACCGCCTCATGGAAACTGCTGCACGCCTCTGCTTCTGCACGGCAGGTCTGGGCCTTACTTCCAGGCATCTGTTCACGCTGGGTGTGCCGTTAGCGACACCGCGTGGTGAGATGCTGACTTTCTCCTCAGGCAGAGTGACTTCGGGTACGAGGTCCTCCAAGTACTCAAAGCACACTGTTTTCTCACGGAAGCTCACACAAGGGCCATGACACAGTCGGACTCACCAGAAATGTTGTCCTGAGGCTGTTCGAGGACTCTGGTAATGTAGCTCTCCTCAAGGAACGTACAGGGTGCTGCCCATCCCTCGGCAGGCACAGAGGGCCTCCGAGGGATCAACCAATGGGTCCCGAAGTGGCTCAGCCGGCCCACGGGGGTCTGGAGGTACTCAGTGAACCTCGAGGGAAAGTGATGTATACCCGAGAGGCCTAGGAGTCCTCAAAAGTGTACTTGCTTTCACATCAAGCATTTAATCGACTAAGAATTCATGGAAACAGCTGCCTGCCTCCCTTTCTGCACGGCTACTAGGGGCCTAACCTGGAGGCAAGTTTTCACGTTGAGATTCCCTATAGCGCTAGAGTTTGTCAGGCGGACCCCAACCGCGGCCACGGAAGCACCTGGTTCAGACAGAAAAGACTCATAATTTTCCCCGAAGCATTCTTACAGGGTTGACAGGCCTGTCAAGAGCAGGGAATGTCAGATAGCTTCAAGGCAGCATGAATGCAGCCTTCAAAATGGGAAAGCAAGGGTAGTTCCCGCAGGCCCCCGTTTCCATGGGCACACTCAGCATACACCCCTGTGGTTTCTAACAAGTCTAAAGCCACACTGGTGACCCTGTGTTTCCACCCCGAATCAACTTCTCGAAGTAGGGTGTTCTGCATCAAGCGAACTGCCTCAACCAAGGAACGCCGCAGCTGCTCCTCTGGGCCTGTGGCTATCCAAAAGCCTGCAGTGTCACAGGAAGAGCAGGACTTAGTTAAATGGCAGTAAGAACGCACGACGACTATCTCTGGGGGGCACGGTGACTTCAGGCAGGAGCTCCTAGATGGAATGCGAAGCCGAGGGTTACTCGGAGTTCAGCTCAGACCAGGGCAATGCGTAAGACTTCGACGCCATGAGGGAGGTGCCACAACGGTGTTCGTGAACGTGTGCGAGTGCTGAGGAAATTAAGCTGCTCCCAAAGAGAGTGCAGTGCGTTTCCCTACGCTCGGCATACACAGAGGGGCTCTAAAGGGCTACGGGCCCGGATGTTGCTTAGCAGACCCAGGAGGGCCTGGGGGTACTCAGGGTTCCTGCCGGAACAGGGTGCCCACGCTAGCCTCCTAGGTGTCCAGAAAACTGTGCTGCCGTGGAAGTTACCCAGAGCAGAGGCCACCGCCTCATGGAAACTGCTGCACGCCTCCGCTTCTGCACGGCAGGTCTGGGCCTTACTTCCAGGCATCTGTTCACGCTGGGTGTGCCGTTAGCGACACCGCGTGGTGAGATGCTGACTTTCTCCTCAGGCAGAGTGACTTCGGGTACGAGGTCCTCCAAGTACTCAAAGCACACTGTTTTCTCACGGAAGCTCACACAAGGGCCATGACACAGTCGGACTCACCAGAAATGTTGTCCTGAGGCTGTTCGAGGACTCTGGTAATGTAGCTCTCCTCAAGGAACGTACAGGGTGCTGCCCATCCCTCGGCAGGCACAGAGGGCCTCCGAGGGATCAACCAATGGGTCCCGAAGTGGCTCAGCCGGCCCACGGGGGTCTGGAGGTACTCAGTGAACCTCGAGGGAAAGTGATGTATACCCGAGAGGCCTAGGAGTCCTCAAAAGTGTACTTGCTTTCACATCAAGCATTTAATCGACTAAGAATTCATGGAAACAGCTGCCTGCCTCCCTTTCTGCACGGCTACTAGGGGCCTAACCTGGAGGCAAGTTTTCACGTTGAGATTCCCTATAGCGCTAGAGTTTGTCAGGCGGACCCCAACCGCGGCCACGGAAGCACCTGGTTCAGACAGAAAAGACTCATAATTTTCCCCGAAGCATTCTTACAGGGTTGACAGGCCTGTCAAGAGCAGGGAATGTCAGATAGCTTCAAGGCAGCATGAATGCAGCCTTCAAAATGGGAAAGCAAGGGTAGTTCCCGCAGGCCCCCGTTTCCATGGGCACACTCAGCATACACCCCTGTGGTTTCTAACAAGTCTAAAGCCACACTGGTGACCCTGTGTTTCCACCCCTGAATCAACTTCTCGAAGTAGGGTGTTCTGCATCAAGCGAACTGCCTCAACCAAGGAACGCCGCAGCTGCTCCTCTGGGCCTGTGGCTATCCAAAAGCCTGCAGTGTCACAGGAAGAGCAGGACTTAGTTAAATGGCAGTAAGAACGCACGACGACTATCTCTGGGAGGCACGGTGACTTCAGGCAGGAGCTCCTAGATGGAATGCGAAGCCGAGGGTTACTCGGAGTTCAGCTCAGACCAGGGCAATGCGTAAGACTTCGACGCCATGAGGGAGGTGCCACAACGGTGTTCGTGAACGTGTGCGAGTGCTGAGGAAATTAAGCTGCTCCCAAAGAGAGTGCAGTGCGTTTCCCTACGCTCGGCATACACAGAGGGGCTCTAAAGGGCTACGGGCCCGGATGTTGCTTAGCAGACCCAGGAGGGCCTGGGGGTACTCAGGGTTCCTGCCGGAACAGGGTGCCCACGCTAGCCTCCTAGGTGTCCAGAAAACTGTGCTGCCGTGGAAGTTACCCAGAGCAGAGGCCACCGCCTCATGGAAACTGCTGCACGCCTCCGCTTCTGCACGGCAGGTCTGGGCCTTACTTCCAGGCATCTGTTCAGGCTGGGTGTGCCGTTAGCGACACCGCGTGGTGAGATGCTGACTTTCTCCTCAGGCAGAGTGACTTCGGGTACGAGGTCCTCCAAGTACTCAAAGCACACTGTTTTCTCACGGAAGCTCACACAAGGGCCATGACACAGTCGGACTCACCAGAAATGTTGTCCTGAGGCTGTTCGAGGACTCTGGTAATGTAGCTCTCCTCAAGGAACGTACAGGGTGCTGCCCATCCCTCGGCAGGCACAGAGGGCCTCCGAGGGATCAACCAATGGGTCCCGAAGTGGCTCAGCCGGCCCACGGGGGTCTGGAGGTACTCAGTGAACCTCGAGGGAAAGTGATGTATACCCGAGAGGCCTAGGAGTCCTCAAAAGTGTACTTGCTTTCACATCAAGCATTTAATCGACTAAGAATTCATGGAAACAGCTGCCTGCCTCCCTTTCTGCACGGCTACTAGGGGCCTAACCTGGAGGCAAGTTTTCACGTTGAGATTCCCTATAGCTCTAGAGCTTGTCAGGCGGACCCCAACCGCGGCCACGGAAGCACCTGGTTCAGACAGAACAGACTCATACTTTTCCGCGAAGCATTCTTACAGGGTTGACAGGCCTGTCAAGAGCAGGGAATGTCAGATAGCTTCAAGGCAGCATGAATGCAGCCTTCAAAATGGGAAAGCAAGGGTAGTTCCCGCAGGCCCCCGTTTCCATGGGCACACTCAGCATACACCCCTGTGGTTTCTAACAAGTCTAAAGCCACACTGGTGACCCTGTGTTTCCACCCCTGAATCAACTTCTCGAAGTAGGGTGTTCTGCATCAAGCGAACTGCCTCAACCAAGGAACGCCGCAGCTGCTCCTCTGGGCCTGTGGCTATCCAAAAGCCTGCAGTGTCACAGGAAGAGCAGGACTTAGTTAAATGGCAGTAAGAACGCACGACGACTATCTCTGGGAGGCACGGTGACTTCAGGCAGGAGCTCCTAGATGGAATGCGAAGCCGAGGGTTACTCGGAGTTCAGCTCAGACCAGGGCAATGCGTAAGACTTCGACGCCATGAGGGAGGTGCCACAACGGTGTTCGTGAACGTGTGCGAGTGCTGAGGAAATTAAGCTGCTCCCAAAGAGAGTGCAGTGCGTTTCCCTACGCTCGGCATACACAGAGGGGCTCTAAAGGGCTACGGGCCCGGATGTTGCTTAGCAGACCCAGGAGGGCCTGGGGGTACTCAGGGTTCCTGCCGGAACAGGGTGCCCACGCTAGCCTCCTAGGTGTCCAGAAAACTGTGCTGCCGTGGAAGTTACCCAGAGCAGAGGCCACCGCCTCATGGAAACTGCTGCACGCCTCCGCTTCTGCACGGCAGGTCTGGGCCTTACTTCCAGGCATCTGTTCACGCTGGGTGTGCCGTTAGCGACACCGCGTGGTGAGATGCTGACTTTCTCCTCAGGCAGAGTGACTTCGGGTACGAGGTCCTCCAAGTACTCAAAGCACACTGTTTTCTCACGGAAGCTCACACAAGGGCCATGACACAGTCGGACTCACCAGAAATGTTGTCCTGAGGCTGTTCGAGGACTCTGGTAATGTAGCTCTCCTCAAGGAACGTACAGGGTGCTGCCCATCCCTCGGCAGGCACAGAGGGCCTCCGAGGGATCAACCAATGGGTCCCGAAGTGGCTCAGCCGGCCCACGGGGGTCTGGAGGTACTCAGTGAACCTCGAGGGAAAGTGATGTATACCCGAGAGGCCTAGGAGTCCTCAAAAGTGTACTTGCTTTCACATCAAGCATTTAATCGACTAAGAATTCATGGAAACAGCTGCCTGCCTCCCTTTCTGCACGGCTACTAGGGGCCTAACCTGGAGGCAAGTTTTCACGTTGAGATTCCCTTTAGCTCTAGAGCTTGTCAGGCGGACCCCAACCGCGGCCACGGAAGCACCTGGTTCAGACAGAACAGACTCATACTTTTCCGCGAAGCATTCTTACAGGGTTGACAGGCCTGTCAAGAGCAGGGAATGTCAGATAGCTTCAAGGCAGCATGAATGCAGCCTTCAAAATGGGAAAGCAAGGGTAGTTCCCGCAGGCCCCCGTTTCCATGGGCACACTCAACATACACCCCTGTGGTTTCTAACAAGTCTAAAGCCACACTGGTGACCCTGTGTTTCCACCCCTGAATCAACTTCTCGAAGTAGGGTGTTCTGCATCAAGCGAACTGCCTCAACCAAGGAACGCCGCAGCTGCTCCTCTGGGCCTGTGGCTATCCAAAAGCCTGCAGTGTCACAGGAAGAGCAGGACTTAGTTAAATGGCAGTAAGAACGCACGACGACTATCTCTGGGAGGCACGGTGACTTCAGGCAGGAGCTCCTAGATGGAATGCGAAGCCGAGGGTTACTCGGAGTTCAGCTCAGACCAGGGCAATGCGTAAGACTTCGACGCCATGAGGGAGGTGCCACAACGGTGTTCGTGAACGTGTGCGAGTGCTGAGGAAATTAAGCTGCTCCCAAAGAGAGTGCAGTGCGTTTCCCTACGCTCGGCATACACAGAGGGGCTCTAAAGGGCTACGGGCCCGGATGTTGCTTAGCAGACCCAGGAGGGCCTGGGGGTACTCAGGGTTCCTGCCGGAACAGGGTGCCCACGCTAGCCTCCTAGGTGTCCAGAAAACTGTGCTGCCGTGGAAGTTACCCAGAGCAGAGGCCACCGCCTCATGGAAACTGCTGCACGCCTCCGCTTCTGCACGGCAGGTCTGGGCCTTACTTCCAGGCATCTGTTCACGCTGGGTGTGCCGTTAGCGACACCGCGTGGTGAGATGCTGACTTTCTCCTCAGGCAGAGTGACTTCGGGTACGAGGTCCTCCAAGTACTCAAAGCACACTGTTTTCTCACGGAAGCTCACACAAGGGCCATGACACAGTCGGACTCACCAGAAATGTTGTCCTGAGGCTGTTCGAGGACTCTGGTAATGTAGCTCTCCTCAAGGAACGTACAGGGTGCTGCCCATCCCTCGGCAGGCACAGAGGGCCTCCGAGGGATCAACCAATGGGTCCCGAAGTGGCTCAGCCGGCCCACGGGGGTCTGGAGGTACTCAGTGAACCTCGAGGGAAAGTGATGTATACCCGAGAGGCCTAGGAGTCCTCAAAAGTGTACTTGCTTTCACATCAAGCATTTAATCGACTAAGAATTCATGGAAACAGCTGCCTGCCTCCCTTTCTGCACGGCTACTAGGGGCCTAACCTGGAGGCAAGTTTTCACGTTGAGATTCCCTTTAGCTCTAGAGCTTGTCAGGCGGACCCCAACCGCGGCCACGGAAGCACCTGGTTCAGACAGAACAGACTCATACTTTTCCGCGAAGCATTCTTACAGGGTTGACAGGCCTGTCAAGAGCAGGGAATGTCAGATAGCTTCAAGGCAGCATGAATGCAGCCTTCAAAATGGGAAAGCAAGGGTAGTTCCCGCAGGCCCCCGTTTCCATGGGCACACTCAGCATACACCCCTGTGGTTTCTAACAAGTCTAAAGCCACACTGGTGACCCTGTGTTTCCACCCCTGAATCAACTTCTCGAAGTAGGGTGTTCTGCATCAAGCGAACTGCCTCAACCAAGGAACGCCGCAGCTGCTCCTCTGGGCCTGTGGCTATCCAAAAGCCTGCAGTGTCACAGGAAGAGCAGGACTTAGTTAAATGGCAGTAAGAACGCACGACGACTATCTCTGGGAGGCACGGTGACTTCAGGCAGGAGCTCCTAGATGGAATGCGAAGCCGAGGGTTACTCGGAGTTCAGCTCAGACCAGGGCAATGCGTAAGACTTCGACGCCATGAGGGAGGTGCCACAACGGTGTTCGTGAACGTGTGCGAGTGCTGAGGAAATTAAGCTGCTCCCAAAGAGAGTGCAGTGCGTTTCCCTACGCTCGGCATACACAGAGGGGCTCTAAAGGGCTACGGGCCCGGATGTTGCTTAGCAGACCCAGGAGGGCCTGGGGGTACTCAGGGTTCCTGCCGGAACAGGGTGCCCACGCTAGCCTCCTAGGTGTCCAGAAAACTGTGCTGCCGTGGAAGTTACCCAGAGCAGAGGCCACCGCCTCATGGAAACTGCTGCACGCCTCCGCTTCTGCACGGCAGGTCTGGGCCTTACTTCCAGGCATCTGTTCACGCTGGGTGTGCCGTTAGCGACACCGCGTGGTGAGATGCTGACTTTCTCCTCAGGCAGAGTGACTTCGGGTACGAGGTCCTCCAAGTACTCAAAGCACACTGTTTTCTCACGGAAGCTCACACAAGGGCCATGACACAGTCGGACTCACCAGAAATGTTGTCCTGAGGCTGTTCGAGGACTCTGGTAATGTAGCTCTCCTCAAGGAACGTACAGGGTGCTGCCCATCCCTCGGCAGGCACAGAGGGCCTCCGAGGGATCAACCAATGGGTCCCGAAGTGGCTCAGCCGGCCCACGGGGGTCTGGAGGTACTCAGTGAACCTCGAGGGAAAGTGATGTATACCCGAGAGGCCTAGGAGTCCTCAAAAGTGTACTTGCTTTCACATCAAGCATTTAATCGACTAAGAATTCATGGAAACAGCTGCCTGCCTCCCTTTCTGCACGGCTACTAGGGGCCTAACCTGGAGGCAAGTTTTCACGTTGAGATTCCCTATAGCGCTAGAGTTTGTCAGGCGGACCCCAACCGCGGCCACGGAAGCACCTGGTTCAGACAGAAAAGACTCATAATTTTCCCCGAAGCATTCTTACAGGGTTGACAGGCCTGTCAAGAGCAGGGAATGTCAGATAGCTTCAAGGCAGCATGAATGCAGCCTTCAAAATGGGAAAGCAAGGGTAGTTCCCGCAGGCCCCCGTTTCCATGGGCACACTCAGCATACACCCCTGTGGTTTCTAACAAGTCTAAAGCCACACTGGTGACCCTGTGTTTCCACCCCTGAATCAACTTCTCGAAGTAGGGTGTTCTGCATCAAGCGAACTGCCTCAGCCAAGGAACGCCGCAGCTGCTCCTCTGGGCCTGTGGCTATCCAAAAGCCTGCAGTGTCACAGGAAGAGCAGGACTTAGTTAAATGGCAGTAAGAACGCACGACGACTATCTCTGGGAGGCACGGTGACTTCAGGCAGGAGCTCCTAGATGGAATGCGAAGCCGAGGGTTACTCGGAGTTCAGCTCAGACCAGGGCAATGCGTAAGACTTCGACGCCATGAGGGAGGTGCCACAACGGTGTTCGTGAACGTGTGCGAGTGCTGAGGAAATTAAGCTGCTCCCAAAGAGAGTGCAGTGCGTTTCCCTACGCTCGGCATACACAGAGGGGCTCTAAAGGGCTACGGGCCCGGATGTTGCTTAGCAGACCCAGGAGGGCCTGGGGGTACTCAGGGTTCCTGCCGGAACAGGGTGCCCACGCTAGCCTCCTAGGTGTCCAGAAAACTGTGCTGCCGTGGAAGTTACCCAGAGCAGAGGCCACCGCCTCATGGAAACTGCTGCACGCCTCCGCTTCTGCACGGCAGGTCTGGGCCTTACTTCCAGGCATCTGTTCACGCTGGGTGTGCCGTTAGCGACACCGCGTGGTGAGATGCTGACTTTCTCCTCAGGCAGAGTGACTTCGGGTACGAGGTCCTCCAAGTACTCAAAGCACACTGTTTTCTCACGGAAGCTCACACAAGGGCCATGACACAGTCGGACTCACCAGAAATGTTGTCCTGAGGCTGTTCGAGGACTCTGGTAATGTAGCTCTCCTCAAGGAACGTACAGGGTGCTGCCCATCCCTCGGCAGGCACAGAGGGCCTCCGAGGGATCAACCAATGGGTCCCGAAGTGGCTCAGCCGGCCCACGGGGGTCTGGAGGTACTCAGTGAACCTCGAGGGAAAGTGATGTATACCCGAGAGGCCTAGGAGTCCTCAAAAGTGTACTTGCTTTCACATCAAGCATTTAATCGACTAAGAATTCATGGAAACAGCTGCCTGCCTCCCTTTCTGCACGGCTACTAGGGGCCTAACCTGGAGGCAAGTTTTCACGTTGAGATTCCCTATAGCGCTAGAGTTTGTCAGGCGGACCCCAACCGCGGCCACGGAAGCACCTGGTTCAGACAGAAAAGACTCATAATTTTCCCCGAAGCATTCTTACAGGGTTGACAGGCCTGTCAAGAGCAGGGAATGTCAGATAGCTTCAAGGCAGCATGAATGCAGCCTTCAAAATGGGAAAGCAAGGGTAGTTCCCGCAGGCCCCCGTTTCCATGGGCACACTCAGCATACACCCCTGTGGTTTCTAACAAGTCTAAAGCCACACTGGTGACCCTGTGTTTCCACCCCGAATCAACTTCTCGAAGTAGGGTGTTCTGCATCAAGCGAACTGCCTCAACCAAGGAACGCCGCAGCTGCTCCTCTGGGCCTGTGGCTATCCAAAAGCCTGCAGTGTCACAGGAAGAGCAGGACTTAGTTAAATGGCAGTAAGAACGCACGCCGACTATCTCTGGGGGGCACGGTGACTTCAGGCAGGAGCTCCTAGATGGAATGCGAAGCCGAGGGTTACTCGGAGTTCAGCTCAGACCAGGGCAATGCGTAAGACTTCGACGCCATGAGGGAGGTGCCACAACGGTGTTCGTGAACGTGTGCGAGTGCTGAGGAAATTAAGCTGCTCCCAAAGAGAGTGCAGTGCGTTTCCCTACGCTCGGCATACACAGAGGGGCTCTAAAGGGCTACGGGCCCGGATGTTGCTTAGCAGACCCAGGAGGGCCTGGGGGTACTCAGGGTTCCTGCCGGAACAGGGTGCCCACGCTAGCCTCCTAGGTGTCCAGAAAACTGTGCTGCCGTGGAAGTTACCCAGAGCAGAGGCCACCGCCTCATGGAAACTGCTGCACGCCTCCGCTTCTGCACGGCAGGTCTGGGCCTTACTTCCAGGCATCTGTTCACGCTGGGTGTGCCGTTAGCGACACCGCGTGGTGAGATGCTGACTTTCTCCTCAGGCAGAGTGACTTCGGGTACGAGGTCCTCCAAGTACTCAAAGCACACTGTTTTCTCACGGAAGCTCACACAAGGGCCATGACACAGTCGGACTCACCAGAAATGTTGTCCTGAGGCTGTTCGAGGACTCTGGTAATGTAGCTCTCCTCAAGGAACGTACAGGGTGCTGCCCATCCCTCGGCAGGCACAGAGGGCCTCCGAGGGATCAACCAATGGGTCCCGAAGTGGCTCAGCCGGCCCACGGGGGTCTGGAGGTACTCAGTGAACCTCGAGGGAAAGTGATGTATACCCGAGAGGCCTAGGAGTCCTCAAAAGTGTACTTGCTTTCACATCAAGCATTTAATCGACTAAGAATTCATGGAAACAGCTGCCTGCCTCCCTTTCTGCACGGCTACTAGGGGCCTAACCTGGAGGCAAGTTTTCACGTTGAGATTCCCTATAGCGCTAGAGTTTGTCAGGCGGACCCCAACCGCGGCCACGGAAGCACCTGGTTCAGACAGAAAAGACTCATAATTTTCCCCGAAGCATTCTTACAGGGTTGACAGGCCTGTCAAGAGCAGGGAATGTCAGATAGCTTCAAGGCAGCATGAATGCAGCCTTCAAAATGGGAAAGCAAGGGTAGTTCCCGCAGGCCCCCGTTTCCATGGGCACACTCAGCATACACCCCTGTGGTTTCTGACAAGTCTAAAGCCACACTGGTGACCCTGTGTTTCCACCCCTGAATCAACTTCTCGAAGTAGGGTGTTCTGCATCAAGCGAACTGCCTCAACCAAGGAACGCCGCAGCTGCTCCTCTGGGCCTGTGGCTATCCAAAAGCCTGCAGTGTCACAGGAAGAGCAGGACTTAGTTAAATGGCAGTAAGAACGCACGACGACTATCTCTGGGAGGCACGGTGACTTCAGGCAGGAGCTCCTAGATGGAATGCGAAGCCGAGGGTTACTCGGAGTTCAGCTCAGACCAGGGCAATGCGTAAGACTTCGACGCCATGAGGGAGGTGCCACAACGGTGTTCGTGAACGTGTGCGAGTGCTGAGGAAATTAAGCTGCTCCCAAAGAGAGTGCAGTGCGTTTCCCTACGCTCGGCATACACAGAGGGGCTCTAAAGGGCTACGGGCCCGGATGTTGCTTAGCAGACCCAGGAGGGCCTGGGGGTACTCAGGGTTCCTGCCGGAACAGGGTGCCCACGCTAGCCTCCTAGGTGTCCAGAAAACTGTGCTGCCGTGGAAGTTACCCAGAGCAGAGGCCACCGCCTCATGGAAACTGCTGCACGCCTCCGCTTCTGCACGGCAGGTCTGGGCCTTACTTCCAGGCATCTGTTCACGCTGGGTGTGCCGTTAGCGACACCGCGTGGTGAGATGCTGACTTTCTCCTCAGGCAGAGTGACTTCGGGTACGAGGTCCTCCAAGTACTCAAAGCACACTGTTTTCTCACGGAAGCTCACACAAGGGCCATGACACAGTCGGACTCACCAGAAATGTTGTCCTGAGGCTGTTCGAGGACTCTGGTAATGTAGCTCTCCTCAAGGAACGTACAGGGTGCTGCCCATCCCTCGGCAGGCACAGAGGGCCTCCGAGGGATCAACCAATGGGCCCCGAAGTGGCTCAGCCGGCCCACGGGGGTCTGGAGGTACTCAGTGAACCTCGAGGGAAAGTGATGTATACCCGAGAGGCCTAGGAGTCCTCAAAAGTGTACTTGCTTTCACATCAAGCATTTAATCGACTAAGAATTCATGGAAACAGCTGCCTGCCTCCCTTTCTGCACGGCTACTAGGGGCCTAACCTGGAGGCAAGTTTTCACGTTGAGATTCCCTATAGCGCTAGAGTTTGTCAGGCGGACCCCAACCGCGGCCACGGAAGCACCTGGTTCAGACAGAAAAGACTCATAATTTTCCCCGAAGCATTCTTACAGGGTTGACAGGCCTGTCAAGAGCAGGGAATGTCAGATAGCTTCAAGGCAGCATGAATGCAGCCTTCAAAATGGGAAAGCAAGGGTAGTTCCCGCAGGCCCCCGTTTCCATGGGCACACTCAGCATACACCCCTGTGGTTTCTGACAAGTCTAAAGCCACACTGGTGACCCTGTGTTTCCACCCCGAATCAACTTCTCGAAGTAGGGTGTTCTGCATCAAGCGAACTGCCTCAACCAAGGAACGCCGCAGCTGCTCCTCTGGGCCTGTGGCTATCCAAAAGCCTGCAGTGTCACAGGAAGAGCAGGACTTAGTTAAATGGCAGTAAGAACGCACGACGACTATCTCTGGGGGGCACGGTGACTTCAGGCAGGAGCTCCTAGATGGAATGCGAAGCCGAGGGTTACTCGGAGTTCAGCTCAGACCAGGGCAATGCGTAAGACTTCGACGCCATGAGGGAGGTGCCACAACGGTGTTCGTGAACGTGTGCGAGTGCTGAGGAAATTAAGCTGCTCCCAAAGAGAGTGCAGTGCGTTTCCCTACGCTCGGCATACACAGAGGGGCTCTAAAGGGCTACGGGCCCGGATGTTGCTTAGCAGACCCAGGAGGGCCTGGGGGTACTCAGGGTTCCTGCCGGAACAGGGTGCCCACGCTAGCCTCCTAGGTGTCCAGAAAACTGTGCTGCCGTGGAAGTTACCCAGAGCAGAGGCCACCGCCTCATGGAAACTGCTGCACGCCTCCGCTTCTGCACGGCAGGTCTGGGCCTTACTTCCAGGCATCTGTTCACGCTGGGTGTGCCGTTAGCGACACCGCGTGGTGAGATGCTGACTTTCTCCTCAGGCAGAGTGACTTCGGGTACGAGGTCCTCCAAGTACTCAAAGCACACTGTTTTCTCACGGAAGCTCACACAAGGGCCATGACACAGTCGGACTCACCAGAAATGTTGTCCTGAGGCTGTTCGAGGACTCTGGTAATGTAGCTCTCCTCAAGGAACGTACAGGGTGCTGCCCATCCCTCGGCAGGCACAGAGGGCCTCCGAGGGATCAACCAATGGGTCCCGAAGTGGCTCAGCCGGCCCACGGGGGTCTGGAGGTACTCAGTGAACCTCGAGGGAAAGTGATGTATACCCGAGAGGCCTAGGAGTCCTCAAAAGTGTACTTGCTTTCACATCAAGCATTTAATCGACTAAGAATTCATGGAAACAGCTGCCTGCCTCCCTTTCTGCACGGCTACTAGGGGCCTAACCTGGAGGCAAGTTTTCACATTGAGATTCCCTTTAGCTCTAGAGCTTGTCAGGCGGACCCCAACCGCGGCCACGGAAGCACCTGGTTCAGACAGAACAGACTCATACTTTTCCGCGAAGCATTCTTACAGGGTTGACAGGCCTGTCAAGAGCAGGGAATGTCAGATAGCTTCAAGGCAGCATGAATGCAGCCTTCAAAATGGGAAAGCAAGGGTAGTTCCCGCAGGCCCCCGTTTCCATGGGCACACTCAGCATACACCCCTGTGGTTTCTGACAAGTCTAAAGCCACACTGGTGACCCTGTGTTTCCACCCCTGAATCAACTTCTCGAAGTAGGGTGTTCTGCATCAAGCGAACTGCCTCAACCAAGGAACGCCGCAGCTGCTCCTCTGGGCCTGTGGCTATCCAAAAGCCTGCAGTGTCACAGGAAGAGCAGGACTTAGTTAAATGGCAGTAAGAACGCACGATGACTATCTCTGGGAGGCACGGTGACTTCAGGCAGGAGCTCCTAGATGGAATGCGAAGCCGAGGGTTACTCGGAGTTCAGCTCAGACCAGGGCAATGCGTAAGACTTCGACGCCATGAGGGAGGTGCCACAACGGTGTTCGTGAACGTGTGCGAGTGCTGAGGAAATTAAGCTGCTCCCAAAGAGAGTGCAGTGCGTTTCCCTACGCTCGGCATACACAGAGGGGCTCTAAAGGGCTACGGGCCCGGATGTTGCTTAGCAGACCCAGGAGGGCCTGGGGGTACTCAGGGTTCCTGCCGGAACAGGGTGCCCACGCTAGCCTCCTAGGTGTCCAGAAAACTGTGCTGCCGTGGAAGTTACCCAGAGCAGAGGCCACCGCCTCATGGAAACTGCTGCACGCCTCCGCTTCTGCACGGCAGGTCTGGGCCTTACTTCCAGGCATCTGTTCACGCTGGGTGTGCCGTTAGCGACACCGCGTGGTGAGATGCTGACTTTCTCCTCAGGCAGAGTGACTTCGGGTACGAGGTCCTCCAAGTACTCAAAGCACACTGTTTTCTCACGGAAGCTCACACAAGGGCCATGACACAGTCGGACTCACCAGAAATGTTGTCCTGAGGCTGTTCGAGGACTCTGGTAATGTAGCTCTCCTCAAGGAACGTACAGGGTGCTGCCCATCCCTCGGCAGGCACAGAGGGCCTCCGAGGGATCAACCAATGGGTCCCGAAGTGGCTCAGCCGGCCCACGGGGGTCTGGAGGTACTCAGTGAACCTCGAGGGAAAGTGATGTATACCCGAGAGGCCTAGGAGTCCTCAAAAGTGTACTTGCTTTCACATCAAGCATTTAATCGACTAAGAATTCATGGAAACAGCTGCCTGCCTCCCTTTCTGCACGGCTACTAGGGGCCTAACCTGGAGGCAAGTTTTCACGTTGAGATTCCCTTTAGCTCTAGAGCTTGTCAGGCGGACCCCAACCGCGGCCACGGAAGCACCTGGTTCAGACAGAACAGACTCATACTTTTCCGCGAAGCATTCTTACAGGGTTGACAGGCCTGTCAAGAGCAGGGAATGTCAGATAGCTTCAAGGCAGCATGAATGCAGCCTTCAAAATGGGAAAGCAAGGGTAGTTCCCGCAGGCCCCCGTTTCCATGGGCACACTCAGCATACACCCCTGTGGTTTCTAACAAGTCTAAAGCCACACTGGTGACCCTGTGTTTCCACCCCTGAATCAACTTCTCGAAGTAGGGTGTTCTGCATCAAGCGAACTGCCTCAACCAAGGAACGCCGCAGCTGCTCCTCTGGGCCTGTGGCTATCCAAAAGCCTGCAGTGTCACAGGAAGAGCAGGACTTAGTTAAATGGCAGTAAGAACGCACGCCGACTATCTCTGGGAGGCACGGTGTCTTCAGGCAGGAGCTCCTAGATGGAATGCGAAGCCGAGGGTTACTCGGAGTTCAGCTCAGACCAGGGCAATGCGTAAGACTTCGACGCCATGAGGGAGGTGCCACAACGGTGTTCGTGAACGTGTGCGAGTGCTGAGGAAATTAAGCTGCTCCCAAAGAGAGTGCAGTGCGTTTCCCTACGCTCGGCATACACAGAGGGGCTCTAAAGGGCTACGGGCCCGGATGTTGCTTAGCAGACCCAGGAGGGCCTGGGGGTACTCAGGGTTCCTGCCGGAACAGGGTGCCCACGCTAGCCTCCTAGGTGTCCAGAAAACTGTGCTGCCGTGGAAGTTACCCAGAGCAGAGGCCACCGCCTCATGGAAACTGCTGCACGCCTCCGCTTCTGCACGGCAGGTCTGGGCCTTACTTCCAGGCATCTGTTCACGCTGGGTGTGCCGTTAGCGACACCGCGTGGTGAGATGCTGACTTTCTCCTCAGGCAGAGTGACTTCGGGTACGAGGTCCTCCAAGTACTCAAAGCACACTGTTTTCTCCCGGAAGCTCACACAAGGGCCATGACACAGTCGGACTCACCAGAAATGTTGTCCTGAGGCTGTTCGAGGACTCTGGTAATGTAGCTCTCCTCAAGGAACGTACAGGGTGCTGCCCATCCCTCGGCAGGCACAGAGGGCCTCCGAGGGATCAACCAATGGGTCCCGAAGTGGCTCAGCCGGCCCACGGGGGTCTGGAGGTACTCAGTGAACCTCGAGGGAAAGTGATGTATACCCGAGAGGCCTAGGAGTCCTCAAAAGTGTACTTGCTTTCACATCAAGCATTTAATCGACTAAGAATTCATGGAAACAGCTGCCTGCCTCCCTTTCTGCACGGCTACTAGGGGCCTAACCTGGAGGCAAGTTTTCACGTTGAGATTCCCTTTAGCTCTAGAGCTTGTCAGGCGGACCCCAACCGCGGCCACGGAAGCACCTGGTTCAGACAGAACAGACTCATACTTTTCCGCGAAGCATTCTTACAGGGTTGACAGGCCTGTCAAGAGCAGGGAATGTCAGATAGCTTCAAGGCAGCATGAATGCAGCCTTCAAAATGGGAAAGCAAGGGTAGTTCCCGCAGGCCCCCGTTTCCATGGGCACACTCAGCATACACCCCTGTGGTTTCTAACAAGTCTAAAGCCACACTGGTGACCCTGTGTTTCCACCCCTGAATCAACTTCTCGAAGTAGGGTGTTCTGCATCAAGCGAACTGCCTCAACCAAGGAACGCCGCAGCTGCTCCTCTGGGCCTGTGGCTATCCAAAAGCCTGCAGTGTCACAGGAAGAGCAGGACTTAGTTAAATGGCAGTAAGAACGCACGACGACTATCTCTGGGAGGCACGGTGACTTCAGGCAGGAGCTCCTAGATGGAATGCGAAGCCGAGGGTTACTCGGAGTTCAGCTCAGACCAGGGCAATGCGTAAGACTTCGACGCCATGAGGGAGGTGCCACAACGGTGTTCGTGAACGTGTGCGAGTGCTGAGGAAATTAAGCTGCTCCCAAAGAGAGTGCAGTGCGTTTCCCTACGCTCGGCATACACAGAGGGGCTCTAAAGGGCTACGGGCCCGGATGTTGCTTAGCAGACCCAGGAGGGCCTGGGGGTACTCAGGGTTCCTGCCGGAACAGGGTGCCCACGCTAGCCTCCTAGGTGTCCAGAAAACTGTGCTGCCGTGGAAGTTACCCAGAGCAGAGGCCACCGCCTCATGGAAACTGCTGCACGCCTCCGCTTCTGCACGGCAGGTCTGGGCCTTACTTCCAGGCATCTGTTCACGCTGGGTGTGCCGTTAGCGACACCGCGTGGTGAGATGCTGACTTTCTCCTCAGGCAGAGTGACTTCGGGTACGAGGTCCTCCAAGTACTCAAAGCACACTGTTTTCTCACGGAAGCTCACACAAGGGCCATGACACAGTCGGACTCACCAGAAATGTTGTCCTGAGGCTGTTCGAGGACTCTGGTAATGTAGCTCTCCTCAAGGAACGTACAGGGTGCTGCCCATCCCTCGGCAGGCACAGAGGGCCTCCGAGGGATCAACCAATGGGTCCCGAAGTGGCTCAGCCGGCCCACGGGGGTCTGGAGGTACTCAGTGAACCTCGAGGGAAAGTGATGTATACCCGAGAGGCCTAGGAGTCCTCAAAAGTGTACTTGCTTTCACATCAAGCATTTAATCGACTAAGAATTCATGGAAACAGCTGCCTGCCTCCCTTTCTGCACGGCTACTAGGGGCCTAACCTGGAGGCAAGTTTTCACGTTGAGATTCCCTATAGCGCTAGAGTTTGTCAGGCGGACCCCAACCGCGGCCACGGAAGCACCTGGTTTAGACAGAAAAGACTCATAATTTTCCCCGAAGCATTCTTACAGGGTTGACAGGCCTGTCAAGAGCAGGGAATGTCAGATAGCTTCAAGGCAGCATGAATGCAGCCTTCAAAATGGGAAAGCAAGGGTAGTTCCCGCAGGCCCCCGTTTCCATGGGCACACTCAGCATACACCCCTGTGGTTTCTAACAAGTCTAAAGCCACACTGGTGACCCTGTGTTTCCACCCCTGAATCAACTTCTCGAAGTAGGGTGTTCTGCATCAAGCGAACTGCCTCAGCCAAGGAACGCCGCAGCTGCTCCTCTGGGCCTGTGGCTATCCAAAAGCCTGCAGTGTCACAGGAAGAGCAGGACTTAGTTAAATGGCAGTAAGAACGCACGACGACTATCTCTGGGAGGCACGGTGACTTCAGGCAGGAGCTCCTAGATGGAATGCGAAGCCGAGGGTTACTCGGAGTTCAGCTCAGACCAGGGCAATGCGTAAGACTTCGACGCCATGAGGGAGGTGCCACAACGGTGTTCGTGAACGTGTGCGAGTGCTGAGGAAATTAAGCTGCTCCCAAAGAGAGTGCAGTGCGTTTCCCTACGCTCGGCATACACAGAGGGGCTCTAAAGGGCTACGGGCCCGGATGTTGCTTAGCAGACCCAGGAGGGCCTGGGGGTACTCAGGGTTCCTGCCGGAACAGGGTGCCCACGCTAGCCTCCTAGGTGTCCAGAAAACTGTGCTGCCGTGGAAGTTACCCAGAGCAGAGGCCACCGCCTCATGGAAACTGCTGCACGCCTCCGCTTCTGCACGGCAGGTCTGGGCCTTACTTCCAGGCATCTGTTCACGCTGGGTGTGCCGTTAGCGACACCGCGTGGTGAGATGCTGACTTTCTCCTCAGGCAGAGTGACTTCGGGTACGAGGTCCTCCAAGTACTCAAAGCACACTGTTTTCTCACGGAAGCTCACACAAGGGCCATGACACAGTCGGACTCACCAGAAATGTTGTCCTGAGGCTGTTCGAGGACTCTGGTAATGTAGCTCTCCTCAAGGAACGTACAGGGTGCTGCCCATCCCTCGGCAGGCACAGAGGGCCTCCGAGGGATCAACCAATGGGTCCCGAAGTGGCTCAGCCGGCCCACGGGGGTCTGGAGGTACTCAGTGAACCTCGAGGGAAAGTGATGTATACCCGAGAGGCCTAGGAGTCCTCAAAAGTGTACTTGCTTTCACATCAAGCATTTAATCGACTAAGAATTCATGGAAACAGCTGCCTGCCTCCCTTTCTGCACGGCTACTAGGGGCCTAACCTGGAGGCAAGTTTTCACGTTGAGATTCCCTATAGCGCTAGAGTTTGTCAGGCGGACCCCAACCGCGGCCACGGAAGCACCTGGTTCAGACAGAAAAGACTCATAATTTTCCCCGAAGCATTCTTACAGGGTTGACAGGCCTGTCAAGAGCAGGGAATGTCAGATAGCTTCAAGGCAGCATGAATGCAGCCTTCAAAATGGGAAAGCAAGGGTAGTTCCCGCAGGCCCCCGTTTCCATGGGCACACTCAGCATACACCCCTGTGGTTTCTAACAAGTCTAAAGCCACACTGGTGACCCTGTGTTTCCACCCCGAATCAACTTCTCGAAGTAGGGTGTTCTGCATCAAGCGAACTGCCTCAACCAAGGAACGCCGCAGCTGCTCCTCTGGGCCTGTGGCTATCCAAAAGCCTGCAGTGTCACAGGAAGAGCAGGACTTAGTTAAATGGCAGTAAGAACGCACGACGACTATCTCTGGGGGGCACGGTGACTTCAGGCAGGAGCTCCTAGATGGAATGCGAAGCCGAGGGTTACTCGGAGTTCAGCTCAGACCAGGGCAATGCGTAAGACTTCGACGCCATGAGGGAGGTGCCACAACGGTGTTCGTGAACGTGTGCGAGTGCTGAGGAAATTAAGCTGCTCCCAAAGAGAGTGCAGTGCGTTTCCCTACGCTCGGCATACACAGAGGGGCTCTAAAGGGCTACGGGCCCGGATGTTGCTTAGCAGACCCAGGAGGGCCTGGGGGTACTCAGGGTTCCTGCCGGAACAGGGTGCCCACGCTAGCCTCCTAGGTGTCCAGAAAACTGTGCTGCCGTGGAAGTTACCCAGAGCAGAGGCCACCGCCTCATGGAAACTGCTGCACGCCTCCGCTTCTGCACGGCAGGTCTGGGCCTTACTTCCAGGCATCTGTTCACGCTGGGTGTGCCGTTAGCGACACCGCGTGGTGAGATGCTGACTTTCTCCTCAGGCAGAGTGACTTCGGGTACGAGGTCCTCCAAGTACTCAAAGCACACTGTTTTCTCACGGAAGCTCACACAAGGGCCATGACACAGTCGGACTCACCAGAAATGTTGTCCTGAGGCTGTTCGAGGACTCTGGTAATGTAGCTCTCCTCAAGGAACGTACAGGGTGCTGCCCATCCCTCGGCAGGCACAGAGGGCCTCCGAGGGATCAACCAATGGGTCCCGAAGTGGCTCAGCCGGCCCACGGGGGTCTGGAGGTACTCAGTGAACCTCGAGGGAAAGTGATGTATACCCGAGAGGCCTAGGAGTCCTCAAAAGTGTACTTGCTTTCACATCAAGCATTTAATCGACTAAGAATTCATGGAAACAGCTGCCTGCCTCCCTTTCTGCACGGCTACTAGGGGCCTAACCTGGAGGCAAGTTTTCACGTTGAGATTCCCTATAGCGCTAGAGTTTGTCAGGCGGACCCCAACCGCGGCCACGGAAGCACCTGGTTTAGACAGAAAAGACTCATAATTTTCCCCGAAGCATTCTTACAGGGTTGACAGGCCTGTCAAGAGCAGGGAATGTCAGGTAGCTTCAAGGCAGCATGAATGCAGCCTTCAAAATGGGAAAGCAAGGGTAGTTCCCGCAGGCCCCCGTTTCCATGGGCACACTCAGCATACACCCCTGTGGTTTCTAACAAGTCTAAAGCCACACTGGTGACCCTGTGTTTCCACCCCTGAATCAACTTCTCGAAGTAGGGTGTTCTGCATCAAGCGAACTGCCTCAACCAAGGAACGCCGCAGCTGCTCCTCTGGGCCTGTGGCTATCCAAAAGCCTGCAGTGTCACAGGAAGAGCAGGACTTAGTTAAATGGCAGTAAGAACGCACGCCGACTATCTCTGGGAGGCACGGTGACTTCAGGCAGGAGCTCCTAGATGGAATGCGAAGCCGAGGGTTACTCGGAGTTCAGCTCAGACCAGGGCAATGCGTAAGACTTCGACGCCATGAGGGAGGTGCCACAACGGTGTTCGTGAACGTGTGCGAGTGCTGAGGAAATTAAGCTGCTCCCAAAGAGAGTGCAGTGCGTTTCCCTACGCTCGGCATACACAGAGGGGCTCTAAAGGGCTACGGGCCCGGATGTTGCTTAGCAGACCCAGGAGGGCCTGGGGGTACTCAGGGTTCCTGCCGGAACAGGGTGCCCACGCTAGCCTCCTAGGTGTCCAGAAAACTGTGCTGCCGTGGAAGTTACCCAGAGCAGAGGCCACCGCCTCATGGAAACTGCTGCACGCCTCCGCTTCTGCACGGCAGGTCTGGGCCTTACTTCCAGGCATCTGTTCACGCTGGGTGTGCCGTTAGCGACACCGCGTGGTGAGATGCTGACTTTCTCCTCAGGCAGAGTGACTTCGGGTACGAGGTCCTCCAAGTACTCAAAGCACACTGTTTTCTCACGGAAGCTCACACAAGGGCCATGACACAGTCGGACTCACCAGAAATGTTGTCCTGAGGCTGTTCGAGGACTCTGGTAATGTAGCTCTCCTCAAGGAACGTACAGGGTGCTGCCCATCCCTCGGCAGGCACAGAGGGCCTCCGAGGGATCAACCAATGGGTCCCGAAGTGGCTCAGCCGGCCCACGGGGGTCTGGAGGTACTCAGTGAACCTCGAGGGAAAGTGATGTATACCCGAGAGGCCTAGGAGTCCTCAAAAGTGTACTTGCTTTCACATCAAGCATTTAATCGACTAAGAATTCATGGAAACAGCTGCCTGCCTCCCTTTCTGCACGGCTACTAGGGGCCTAACCTGGAGGCAAGTTTTCACGTTGAGATTCCCTTTAGCTCTAGAGCTTGTCAGGCGGACCCCAACCGCGGCCACGGAAGCACCTGGTTCAGACAGAACAGACTCATACTTTTCCGCGAAGCATTCTTACAGGGTTGACAGGCCTGTCAAGAGCAGGGAATGTCAGATAGCTTCAAGGCAGCATGAATGCAGCCTTCAAAATGGGAAAGCAAGGGTAGTTCCCGCAGGCCCCCGTTTCCATGGGCACACTCAGCATACACCCCTGTGGTTTCTGACAAGTCTAAAGCCACACTGGTGACCCTGTGTTTCCACCCCTGAATCAACTTCTCGAAGTAGGGTGTTCTGCATCAAGCGAACTGCCTCAACCAAGGAACGCCGCAGCTGCTCCTCTGGGCCTGTGGCTATCCAAAAGCCTGCAGTGTCACAGGAAGAGCAGGACTTAGTTAAATGGCAGTAAGAACGCACGATGACTATCTCTGGGAGGCACGGTGACTTCAGGCAGGAGCTCCTAGATGGAATGCGAAGCCGAGGGTTACTCGGAGTTCAGCTCAGACCAGGGCAATACGTAAGACTTCGACGCCATGAGGGAGGTGCCACAACGGTGTTCGTGAACGTGTGCGAGTGCTGAGGAAATTAAGCTGCTCCCAAAGAGAGTGCAGTGCGTTTCCCTACGCTCGGCATACACAGAGGGGCTCTAAAGGGCTACGGGCCCGGATGTTGCTTAGCAGACCCAGGAGGGCCTGGGGGTACTCAGGGTTCCTGCCGGAACAGGGTGCCCACGCTAGCCTCCTAGGTGTCCAGAAAACTGTGCTGCCGTGGAAGTTACCCAGAGCAGAGGCCACCGCCTCATGGAAACTGCTGCACGCCTCCGCTTCTGCACGGCAGGTCTGGGCCTTACTTCCAGGCATCTGTTCACGCTGGGTGTGCCGTTAGCGACACCGCGTGGTGAGATGCTGACTTTCTCCTCAGGCAGAGTGACTTCGGGTACGAGGTCCTCCAAGTACTCAAAGCACACTGTTTTCTCACGGAAGCTCACACAAGGGCCATGACACAGTCGGACTCACCAGAAATGTTGTCCTGAGGCTGTTCGAGGACTCTGGTAATGTAGCTCTCCTCAAGGAACGTACAGGGTGCTGCCCATCCCTCGGCAGGCACAGAGGGCCTCCGAGGGATCAACCAATGGGTCCCGAAGTGGCTCAGCCGGCCCACGGGGGTCTGGAGGTACTCAGTGAACCTCGAGGGAAAGTGATGTATACCCGAGAGGCCTAGGAGTCCTCAAAAGTGTACTTGCTTTCACATCAAGCATTTAATCGACTAAGAATTCATGGAAACAGCTGCCTGCCTCCCTTTCTGCACGGCTACTAGGGGCCTAACCTGGAGGCAAGTTTTCACATTGAGATTCCCTATAGCGCTAGAGTTTGTCAGGCGGACCACAACCGCGGCCACGGAAGCACCTGGTTTAGACAGAAAAGACTCATAATTTTCCCCGAAGCATTCTTACAGGGTTGACAGGCCTGTCAAGAGCAGGGAATGTCAGATAGCTTCAAGGCAGCATGAATGCAGCCTTCAAAATGGGAAAGCAAGGGTAGTTCCCGCAGGCCCCCGTTTCCATGGGCACACTCAGCATACACCCCTGTGGTTTCTAACAAGTCTAAAGCCACACTGGTGACCCTGTGTTTCCACCCCTGAATCAACTTCTCGAAGTAGGGTGTTCTGCATCAAGCGAACTGCCTCAACCAAGGAACGCCGCAGCTGCTCCTCTGGGCCTGTGGCTATCCAAAAGCCTGCAGTGTCACAGGAAGAGCAGGACTTAGTTAAATGGCAGTAAGAACGCACGCCGACTATCTCTGGGAGGCACGGTGACTTCAGGCAGGAGCTCCTAGATGGAATGCGAAGCCGAGGGTTACTCGGAGTTCAGCTCAGACCAGGGCAATGCGTAAGACTTCGACGCCATGAGGGAGGTGCCACAACGGTGTTCGTGAACGTGTGCGAGTGCTGAGGAAATTAAGCTGCTCCCAAAGAGAGTGCAGTGCGTTTCCCTACGCTCGGCATACACAGAGGGGCTCTAAAGGGCTACGGGCCCGGATGTTGCTTAGCAGACCCAGGAGGGCCTGGGGGTACTCAGGGTTCCTGCCGGAACAGGGTGCCCACGCTAGCCTCCTAGGTGTCCAGAAAACTGTGCTGCCGTGGAAGTTACCCAGAGCAGAGGCCACCGCCTCATGGAAACTGCTGCACGCCTCCGCTTCTGCACGGCAGGTCTGGGCCTTACTTCCAGGCATCTGTTCACGCTGGGTGTGCCGTTAGCGACACCGCGTGGTGAGATGCTGACTTTCTCCTCAGGCAGAGTGACTTCGGGTACGAGGTCCTCCAAGTACTCAAAGCACACTGTTTTCTCACGGAAGCTCACACAAGGGCCATGACACAGTCGGACTCACCAGAAATGTTGTCCTGAGGCTGTTCGAGGACTCTGGTAATGTAGCTCTCCTCAAGGAACGTACAGGGTGCTGCCCATCCCTCGGCAGGCACAGAGGGCCTCCGAGGGATCAACCAATGGGTCCCGAAGTGGCTCAGCCGGCCCACGGGGGTCTGGAGGTACTCAGTGAACCTCGAGGGAAAGTGATGTATACCCGAGAGGCCTAGGAGTCCTCAAAAGTGTACTTGCTTTCACATCAAGCATTTAATCGACTAAGAATTCATGGAAACAGCTGCCTGCCTCCCTTTCTGCACGGCTACTAGGGGCCTAACCTGGAGGCAAGTTTTCACGTTGAGATTCCCTTTAGCTCTAGAGCTTGTCAGGCGGACCCCAACCGCGGCCACGGAAGCACCTGGTTCAGACAGAACAGACTCATACTTTTCCGCGAAGCATTCTTACAGGGTTGACAGGCCTGTCAAGAGCAGGGAATGTCAGGTAGCTTCAAGGCAGCATGAATGCAGCCTTCAAAATGGGAAAGCAAGGGTAGTTCCCGCAGGCCCCCGTTTCCATGGGCACACTCAGCATACACCCCTGTGGTTTCTAACAAGTCTAAAGCCACACTGGTGACCCTGTGTTTCCACCCCTGAATCAACTTCTCGAAGTAGGGTGTTCTGCATCAAGCGAACTGCCTCAGCCAAGGAACGCCGCAGCTGCTCCTCTGGGCCTGTGGCTATCCAAAAGCCTGCAGTGTCACAGGAAGAGCAGGACTTAGTTAAATGGCAGTAAGAACGCACGCCGACTATCTCTGGGAGGCACGGTGACTTCAGGCAGGAGCTCCTAGATGGAATGCGAAGCCGAGGGTTACTCGGAGTTCAGCTCAGACCAGGGCAATGCGTAAGACTTCGACGCCATGAGGGAGGTGCCACAACGGTGTTCGTGAACGTGTGCGAGTGCTGAGGAAATTAAGCTGCTCCCAAAGAGAGTGCAGTGCGTTTCCCTACGCTCGGCATACACAGAGGGGCTCTAAAGGGCTACGGGCCCGGATGTTGCTTAGCAGACCCAGGAGGGCCTGGGGGTACTCAGGGTTCCTGCCGGAACAGGGTGCCCACGCTAGCCTCCTAGGTGTCCAGAAAACTGTGCTGCCGTGGAAGTTACCCAGAGCAGAGGCCACCGCCTCATGGAAACTGCTGCACGCCTCCGCTTCTGCACGGCAGGTCTGGGCCTTACTTCCAGGCATCTGTTCACGCTGGGTGTGCCGTTAGCGACACCGCGTGGTGAGATGCTGACTTTCTCCTCAGGCAGAGTGACTTCGGGTACGAGGTCCTCCAAGTACTCAAAGCACACTGTTTTCTCACGGAAGCTCACACAAGGGCCATGACACAGTCGGACTCACCAGAAATGTTGTCCTGAGGCTGTTCGAGGACTCTGGTAATGTAGCTCTCCTCAAGGAACGTACAGGGTGCTGCCCATCCCTCGGCAGGCACAGAGGGCCTCCGAGGGATCAACCAATGGGTCCCGAAGTGGCTCAGCCGGCCCACGGGGGTCTGGAGGTACTCAGTGAACCTCGAGGGAAAGTGATGTATACCCGAGAGGCCTAGGAGTCCTCAAAAGTGTACTTGCTTTCACATCAAGCATTTAATCGACTAAGAATTCATGGAAACAGCTGCCTGCCTCCCTTTCTGCACGGCTACTAGGGGCCTAACCTGGAGGCAAGTTTTCACGTTGAGATTCCCTATAGCGCTAGAGTTTGTCAGGCGGACCACAACCGCGGCCACGGAAGCACCTGGTTTAGACAGAAAAGACTCATAATTTTCCCCGAAGCATTCTTACAGGGTTGACAGGCCTGTCAAGAGCAGGGAATGTCAGATAGCTTCAAGGCAGCATGAATGCAGCCTTCAAAATGGGAAAGCAAGGGTAGTTCCCGCAGGCCCCCGTTTCCATGGGCACACTCAGCATACACCCCTGTGGTTTCTAACAAGTCTAAAGCCACACTGGTGACCCTGTGTTTCCACCCCTGAATCAACTTCTCGAAGTAGGGTGTTCTGCATCAAGCGAACTGCCTCAACCAAGGAACGCCGCAGCTGCTCCTCTGGGCCTGTGGCTATCCAAAAGCCTGCAGTGTCACAGGAAGAGCAGGACTTAGTTAAATGGCAGTAAGAACGCACGCCGACTATCTCTGGGAGGCACGGTGACTTCAGGCAGGAGCTCCTAGATGGAATGCGAAGCCGAGGGTTACTCGGAGTTCAGCTCAGACCAGGGCAATGCGTAAGACTTCGACGCCATGAGGGAGGTGCCACAACGGTGTTCGTGAACGTGTGCGAGTGCTGAGGAAATTAAGCTGCTCCCAAAGAGAGTGCAGTGCGTTTCCCTACGCTCGGCATACACAGAGGGGCTCTAAAGGGCTACGGGCCCGGATGTTGCTTAGCAGACCCAGGAGGGCCTGGGGGTACTCAGGGTTCCTGCCGGAACAGGGTGCCCACGCTAGCCTCCTAGGTGTCCAGAAAACTGTGCTGCCGTGGAAGTTACCCAGAGCAGAGGCCACCGCCTCATGGAAACTGCTGCACGCCTCCGCTTCTGCACGGCAGGTCTGGGCCTTACTTCCAGGCATCTGTTCACGCTGGGTGTGCCGTTAGCGACACCGCGTGGTGAGATGCTGACTTTCTCCTCAGGCAGAGTGACTTCGGGTACGAGGTCCTCCAAGTACTCAAAGCACACTGTTTTCTCACGGAAGCTCACACAAGGGCCATGACACAGTCGGACTCACCAGAAATGTTGTCCTGAGGCTGTTCGAGGACTCTGGTAATGTAGCTCTCCTCAAGGAACGTACAGGGTGCTGCCCATCCCTCGGCAGGCACAGAGGGCCTCCGAGGGATCAACCAATGGGTCCCGAAGTGGCTCAGCCGGCCCACGGGGGTCTGGAGGTACTCAGTGAACCTCGAGGGAAAGTGATGTATACCCGAGAGGCCTAGGAGTCCTCAAAAGTGTACTTGCTTTCACATCAAGCATTTAATCGACTAAGAATTCATGGAAACAGCTGCCTGCCTCCCTTTCTGCACGGCTACTAGGGGCCTAACCTGGAGGCAAGTTTTCACGTTGAGATTCCCTTTAGCTCTAGAGCTTGTCAGGCGGACCCCAACCGCGGCCACGGAAGCACCTGGTTCAGACAGAACAGACTCATACTTTTCCGCGAAGCATTCTTACAGGGTTGACAGGCCTGTCAAGAGCAGGGAATGTCAGGTAGCTTCAAGGCAGCATGAATGCAGCCTTCAAAATGGGAAAGCAAGGGTAGTTCCCGCAGGCCCCCGTTTCCATGGGCACACTCAGCATACACCCCTGTGGTTTCTAACAAGTCTAAAGCCACACTGGTGACCCTGTGTTTCCACCCCTGAATCAACTTCTCGAAGTAGGGTGTTCTGCATCAAGCGAACTGCCTCAACCAAGGAACGCCGCAGCTGCTCCTCTGGGCCTGTGGCTATCCAAAAGCCTGCAGTGTCACAGGAAGAGCAGGACTTAGTTAAATGGCAGTAAGAACGCACGCCGACTATCTCTGGGAGGCACGGTGACTTCAGGCAGGAGCTCCTAGATGGAATGCGAAGCCGAGGGTTACTCGGAGTTCAGCTCAGACCAGGGCAATGCGTAAGACTTCGACGCCATGAGGGAGGTGCCACAACGGTGTTCGTGAACGTGTGCGAGTGCTGAGGAAATTAAGCTGCTCCCAAAGAGAGTGCAGTGCGTTTCCCTACGCTCGGCATACACAGAGGGGCTCTAAAGGGCTACGGGCCCGGATGTTGCTTAGCAGACCCAGGAGGGCCTGGGGGTACTCAGGGTTCCTGCCGGAACAGGGTGCCCACGCTAGCCTCCTAGGTGTCCAGAAAACTGTGCTGCCGTGGAAGTTACCCAGAGCAGAGGCCACCGCCTCATGGAAACTGCTGCACGCCTCCGCTTCTGCACGGCAGGTCTGGGCCTTACTTCCAGGCATCTGTTCACGCTGGGTGTGCCGTTAGCGACACCGCGTGGTGAGATGCTGACTTTCTCCTCAGGCAGAGTGACTTCGGGTACGAGGTCCTCCAAGTACTCAAAGCACACTGTTTTCTCACGGAAGCTCACACAAGGGCCATGACACAGTCGGACTCACCAGAAATGTTGTCCTGAGGCTGTTCGAGGACTCTGGTAATGTAGCTCTCCTCAAGGAACGTACAGGGTGCTGCCCATCCCTCGGCAGGCACAGAGGGCCTCCGAGGGATCAACCAATGGGTCCCGAAGTGGCTCAGCCGGCCCACGGGGGTCTGGAGGTACTCAGTGAACCTCGAGGGAAAGTGATGTATACCCGAGAGGCCTAGGAGTCCTCAAAAGTGTACTTGCTTTCACATCAAGCATTTAATCGACTAAGAATTCATGGAAACAGCTGCCTGCCTCCCTTTCTGCACGGCTACTAGGGGCCTAACCTGGAGGCAAGTTTTCACGTTGAGATTCCCTTTAGCTCTAGAGCTTGTCAGGCGGACCCCAACCGCGGCCACGGAAGCACCTGGTTCAGACAGAACAGACTCATACTTTTCCGCGAAGCATTCTTACAGGGTTGACAGGCCTGTCAAGAGCAGGGAATGTCAGATAGCTTCAAGGCAGCATGAATGCAGCCTTCAAAATGGGAAAGCAAGGGTAGTTCCCGCAGGCCCCCGTTTCCATGGGCACACTCAGCATACACCCCTGTGGTTTCTGACAAGTCTAAAGCCACACTGGTGACCCTGTGTTTCCACCCCTGAATCAACTTCTCGAAGTAGGGTGTTCTGCATCAAGCGAACTGCCTCAACCAAGGAACGCCGCAGCTGCTCCTCTGGGCCTGTGGCTATCCAAAAGCCTGCAGTGTCACAGGAAGAGCAGGACTTAGTTAAATGGCAGTAAGAACGCACGATGACTATCTCTGGGAGGCACGGTGACTTCAGGCAGGAGCTCCTAGATGGAATGCGAAGCCGAGGGTTACTCGGAGTTCAGCTCAGACCAGGGCAATACGTAAGACTTCGACGCCATGAGGGAGGTGCCACAACGGTGTTCGTGAACGTGTGCGAGTGCTGAGGAAATTAAGCTGCTCCCAAAGAGAGTGCAGTGCGTTTCCCTACGCTCGGCATACACAGAGGGGCTCTAAAGGGCTACGGGCCCGGATGTTGCTTAGCAGACCCAGGAGGGCCTGGGGGTACTCAGGGTTCCTGCCGGAACAGGGTGCCCACGCTAGCCTCCTAGGTGTCCAGAAAACTGTGCTGCCGTGGAAGTTACCCAGAGCAGAGGCCACCGCCTCATGGAAACTGCTGCACGCCTCCGCTTCTGCACGGCAGGTCTGGGCCTTACTTCCAGGCATCTGTTCACGCTGGGTGTGCCGTTAGCGACACCGCGTGGTGAGATGCTGACTTTCTCCTCAGGCAGAGTGACTTCGGGTACGAGGTCCTCCAAGTACTCAAAGCACACTGTTTTCTCACGGAAGCTCACACAAGGGCCATGACACAGTCGGACTCACCAGAAATGTTGTCCTGAGGCTGTTCGAGGACTCTGGTAATGTAGCTCTCCTCAAGGAACGTACAGGGTGCTGCCCATCCCTCGGCAGGCACAGAGGGCCTCCGAGGGATCAACCAATGGGTCCCGAAGTGGCTCAGCCGGCCCACGGGGGTCTGGAGGTACTCAGTGAACCTCGAGGGAAAGTGATGTATACCCGAGAGGCCTAGGAGTCCTCAAAAGTGTACTTGCTTTCACATCAAGCATTTAATCGACTAAGAATTCATGGAAACAGCTGCCTGCCTCCCTTTCTGCACGGCTACTAGGGGCCTAACCTGGAGGCAAGTTTTCACATTGAGATTCCCTATAGCGCTAGAGTTTGTCAGGCGGACCACAACCGCGGCCACGGAAGCACCTGGTTTAGACAGAAAAGACTCATAATTTTCCCCGAAGCATTCTTACAGGGTTGACAGGCCTGTCAAGAGCAGGGAATGTCAGATAGCTTCAAGGCAGCATGAATGCAGCCTTCAAAATGGGAAAGCAAGGGTAGTTCCCGCAGGCCCCCGTTTCCATGGGCACACTCAGCATACACCCCTGTGGTTTCTAACAAGTCTAAAGCCACACTGGTGACCCTGTGTTTCCACCCCTGAATCAACTTCTCGAAGTAGGGTGTTCTGCATCAAGCGAACTGCCTCAACCAAGGAACGCCGCAGCTGCTCCTCTGGGCCTGTGGCTATCCAAAAGCCTGCAGTGTCACAGGAAGAGCAGGACTTAGTTAAATGGCAGTAAGAACGCACGCCGACTATCTCTGGGAGGCACGGTGACTTCAGGCAGGAGCTCCTAGATGGAATGCGAAGCCGAGGGTTACTCGGAGTTCAGCTCAGACCAGGGCAATGCGTAAGACTTCGACGCCATGAGGGAGGTGCCACAACGGTGCTCGTGAACGTGTGCGAGTGCTGAGGAAATTAAGCTGCTCCCAAAGAGAGTGCAGTGCGTTTCCCTACGCTCGGCATACACAGAGGGGCTCTAAAGGGCTACGGGCCCGGATGTTGCTTAGCAGACCCAGGAGGGCCTGGGGGTACTCAGGGTTCCTGCCGGAACAGGGTGCCCACGCTAGCCTCCTAGGTGTCCAGAAAACTGTGCTGCCGTGGAAGTTACCCAGAGCAGAGGCCACCGCCTCATGGAAACTGCTGCACGCCTCCGCTTCTGCACGGCAGGTCTGGGCCTTACTTCCAGGCATCTGTTCACGCTGGGTGTGCCGTTAGCGACACCGCGTGGTGAGATGCTGACTTTCTCCTCAGGCAGAGTGACTTCGGGTACGAGGTCCTCCAAGTACTCAAAGCACACTGTTTTCTCACGGAAGCTCACACAAGGGCCATGACACAGTCGGACTCACCAGAAATGTTGTCCTGAGGCTGTTCGAGGACTCTGGTAATGTAGCTCTCCTCAAGGAACGTACAGGGTGCTGCCCATCCCTCGGCAGGCACAGAGGGCCTCCGAGGGATCAACCAATGGGTCCCGAAGTGGCTCAGCCGGCCCACGGGGGTCTGGAGGTACTCAGTGAACCTCGAGGGAAAGTGATGTATACCCGAGAGGCCTAGGAGTCCTCAAAAGTGTACTTGCTTTCACATCAAGCATTTAATCGACTAAGAATTCATGGAAACAGCTGCCTGCCTCCCTTTCTGCACGGCTACTAGGGGCCTAACCTGGAGGCAAGTTTTCACGTTGAGATTCCCTTTAGCTCTAGAGCTTGTCAGGCGGACCCCAACCGCGGCCACGGAAGCACCTGGTTCAGACAGAACAGACTCATACTTTTCCGCGAAGCATTCTTACAGGGTTGACAGGCCTGTCAAGAGCAGGGAATGTCAGGTAGCTTCAAGGCAGCATGAATGCAGCCTTCAAAATGGGAAAGCAAGGGTAGTTCCCGCAGGCCCCCGTTTCCATGGGCACACTCAGCATACACCCCTGTGGTTTCTAACAAGTCTAAAGCCACACTGGTGACCCTGTGTTTCCACCCCTGAATCAACTTCTCGAAGTAGGGTGTTCTGCATCAAGCGAACTGCCTCAGCCAAGGAACGCCGCAGCTGCTCCTCTGGGCCTGTGGCTATCCAAAAGCCTGCAGTGTCACAGGAAGAGCAGGACTTAGTTAAATGGCAGTAAGAACGCACGCCGACTATCTCTGGGAGGCACGGTGACTTCAGGCAGGAGCTCCTAGATGGAATGCGAAGCCGAGGGTTACTCGGAGTTCAGCTCAGACCAGGGCAATGCGTAAGACTTCGACGCCATGAGGGAGGTGCCACAACGGTGTTCGTGAACGTGTGCGAGTGCTGAGGAAATTAAGCTGCTCCCAAAGAGAGTGCAGTGCGTTTCCCTACGCTCGGCATACACAGAGGGGCTCTAAAGGGCTACGGGCCCGGATGTTGCTTAGCAGACCCAGGAGGGCCTGGGGGTACTCAGGGTTCCTGCCGGAACAGGGTGCCCACGCTAGCCTCCTAGGTGTCCAGAAAACTGTGCTGCCGTGGAAGTTACCCAGAGCAGAGGCCACCGCCTCATGGAAACTGCTGCACGCCTCCGCTTCTGCACGGCAGGTCTGGGCCTTACTTCCAGGCATCTGTTCACGCTGGGTGTGCCGTTAGCGACACCGCGTGGTGAGATGCTGACTTTCTCCTCAGGCAGAGTGACTTCGGGTACGAGGTCCTCCAAGTACTCAAAGCACACTGTTTTCTCACGGAAGCTCACACAAGGGCCATGACACAGTCGGACTCACCAGAAATGTTGTCCTGAGGCTGTTCGAGGACTCTGGTAATGTAGCTCTCCTCAAGGAACGTACAGGGTGCTGCCCATCCCTCGGCAGGCACAGAGGGCCTCCGAGGGATCAACCAATGGGTCCCGAAGTGGCTCAGCCGGCCCACGGGGGTCTGGAGGTACTCAGTGAACCTCGAGGGAAAGTGATGTATACCCGAGAGGCCTAGGAGTCCTCAAAAGTGTACTTGCTTTCACATCAAGCATTTAATCGACTAAGAATTCATGGAAACAGCTGCCTGCCTCCCTTTCTGCACGGCTACTAGGGGCCTAACCTGGAGGCAAGTTTTCACGTTGAGATTCCCTATAGCGCTAGAGTTTGTCAGGCGGACCACAACCGCGGCCACGGAAGCACCTGGTTTAGACAGAAAAGACTCATAATTTTCCCCGAAGCATTCTTACAGGGTTGACAGGCCTGTCAAGAGCAGGGAATGTCAGATAGCTTCAAGGCAGCATGAATGCAGCCTTCAAAATGGGAAAGCAAGGGTAGTTCCCGCAGGCCCCCGTTTCCATGGGCACACTCAGCATACACCCCTGTGGTTTCTAACAAGTCTAAAGCCACACTGGTGACCCTGTGTTTCCACCCCTGAATCAACTTCTCGAAGTAGGGTGTTCTGCATCAAGCGAACTGCCTCAACCAAGGAACGCCGCAGCTGCTCCTCTGGGCCTGTGGCTATCCAAAAGCCTGCAGTGTCACAGGAAGAGCAGGACTTAGTTAAATGGCAGTAAGAACGCACGCCGACTATCTCTGGGAGGCACGGTGACTTCAGGCAGGAGCTCCTAGATGGAATGCGAAGCCGAGGGTTACTCGGAGTTCAGCTCAGACCAGGGCAATGCGTAAGACTTCGACGCCATGAGGGAGGTGCCACAACGGTGTTCGTGAACGTGTGCGAGTGCTGAGGAAATTAAGCTGCTCCCAAAGAGAGTGCAGTGCGTTTCCCTACGCTCGGCATACACAGAGGGGCTCTAAAGGGCTACGGGCCCGGATGTTGCTTAGCAGACCCAGGAGGGCCTGGGGGTACTCAGGGTTCCTGCCGGAACAGGGTGCCCACGCTAGCCTCCTAGGTGTCCAGAAAACTGTGCTGCCGTGGAAGTTACCCAGAGCAGAGGCCACCGCCTCATGGAAACTGCTGCACGCCTCCGCTTCTGCACGGCAGGTCTGGGCCTTACTTCCAGGCATCTGTTCACGCTGGGTGTGCCGTTAGCGACACCGCGTGGTGAGATGCTGACTTTCTCCTCAGGCAGAGTGACTTCGGGTACGAGGTCCTCCAAGTACTCAAAGCACACTGTTTTCTCACGGAAGCTCACACAAGGGCCATGACACAGTCGGACTCACCAGAAATGTTGTCCTGAGGCTGTTCGAGGACTCTGGTAATGTAGCTCTCCTCAAGGAACGTACAGGGTGCTGCCCATCCCTCGGCAGGCACAGAGGGCCTCCGAGGGATCAACCAATGGGTCCCGAAGTGGCTCAGCCGGCCCACGGGGGTCTGGAGGTACTCAGTGAACCTCGAGGGAAAGTGATGTATACCCGAGAGGCCTAGGAGTCCTCAAAAGTGTACTTGCTTTCACATCAAGCATTTAATCGACTAAGAATTCATGGAAACAGCTGCCTGCCTCCCTTTCTGCACGGCTACTAGGGGCCTAACCTGGAGGCAAGTTTTCACGTTGAGATTCCCTTTAGCTCTAGAGCTTGTCAGGCGGACCCCAACCGCGGCCACGGAAGCACCTGGTTCAGACAGAACAGACTCATACTTTTCCGCGAAGCATTCTTACAGGGTTGACAGGCCTGTCAAGAGCAGGGAATGTCAGGTAGCTTCAAGGCAGCATGAATGCAGCCTTCAAAATGGGAAAGCAAGGGTAGTTCCCGCAGGCCCCCGTTTCCATGGGCACACTCAGCATACACCCCTGTGGTTTCTAACAAGTCTAAAGCCACACTGGTGACCCTGTGTTTCCACCCCTGAATCAACTTCTCGAAGTAGGGTGTTCTGCATCAAGCGAACTGCCTCAACCAAGGAACGCCGCAGCTGCTCCTCTGGGCCTGTGGCTATCCAAAAGCCTGCAGTGTCACAGGAAGAGCAGGACTTACTTAAATGGCAGTAAGAACGCACGACGACTATCTCTGGGAGGCACGGTGACTTCAGGCAGGAGCTCCTAGATGGAATGCGAAGCCGAGGGTTACTCGGAGTTCAGCTCAGACCAGGGCAATGCGTAAGACTTCGACGCCATGAGGGAGGTGCCACAACGGTGTTCGTGAACGTGTGCGAGTGCTGAGGAAATTAAGCTGCTCCCAAAGAGAGTGCAGTGCGTTTCCCTACGCTCGGCATACACAGAGGGGCTCTAAAGGGCTACGGGCCCGGATGTTGCTTAGCAGACCCAGGAGGGCCTGGGGGTACTCAGGGTTCCTGCCGGAACAGGGTGCCCACGCTAGCCTCCTAGGTGTCCAGAAAACTGTGCTGCCGTGGAAGTTACCCAGAGCAGAGGCCACCGCCTCATGGAAACTGCTGCACGCCTCCGCTTCTGCACGGCAGGTCTGGGCCTTACTTCCAGGCATCTGTTCACGCTGGGTGTGCCGTTAGCGACACCGCGTGGTGAGATGCTGACTTTCTCCTCAGGCAGAGTGACTTCGGGTACGAGGTCCTCCAAGTACTCAAAGCACACTGTTTTCTCACGGAAGCTCACACAAGGGCCATGACACAGTCGGACTCACCAGAAATGTTGTCCTGAGGCTGTTCGAGGACTCTGGTAATGTAGCTCTCCTCAAGGAACGTACAGGGTGCTGCCCATCCCTCGGCAGGCACAGAGGGCCTCCGAGGGATCAACCAATGGGTCCCGAAGTGGCTCAGCCGGCCCACGGGGGTCTGGAGGTACTCAGTGAACCTCGAGGGAAAGTGATGTATACCCGAGAGGCCTAGGAGTCCTCAAAAGTGTACTTGCTTTCACATCAAGCATTTAATCGACTAAGAATTCATGGAAACAGCTGCCTGCCTCCCTTTCTGCACGGCTACTAGGGGCCTAACCTGGAGGCAAGTTTTCACGTTGAGATTCCCTATAGCGCTAGAGTTTGTCAGGCGGACCCCAACCGCGGCCACGGAAGCACCTGGTTTAGACAGAAAAGACTCATAATTTTCCCCGAAGCATTCTTACAGGGTTGACAGGCCTGTCAAGAGCAGGGAATGTCAGATAGCTTCAAGGCAGCATGAATGCAGCCTTCAAAATGGGAAAGCAAGGGTAGTTCCCGCAGGCCCCCGTTTCCATGGGCACACTCAGCATACACCCCTGTGGTTTCTAACAAGTCTAAAGCCACACTGGTGACCCTGTGTTTCCACCCCTGAATCAACTTCTCGAAGTAGGGTGTTCTGCATCAAGCGAACTGCCTCAGCCAAGGAACGCCGCAGCTGCTCCTCTGGGCCTGTGGCTATCCAAAAGCCTGCAGTGTCACAGGAAGAGCAGGACTTAGTTAAATGGCAGTAAGAACGCACGACGACTATCTCTGGGAGGCACGGTGACTTCAGGCAGGAGCTCCTAGATGGAATGCGAAGCCGAGGGTTACTCGGAGTTCAGCTCAGACCAGGGCAATGCGTAAGACTTCGACGCCATGAGGGAGGTGCCACAACGGTGTTCGTGAACGTGTGCGAGTGCTGAGGAAATTAAGCTGCTCCCAAAGAGAGTGCAGTGCGTTTCCCTACGCTCGGCATACACAGAGGGGCTCTAAAGGGCTACGGGCCCGGATGTTGCTTAGCAGACCCAGGAGGGCCTGGGGGTACTCAGGGTTCCTGCCGGAACAGGGTGCCCACGCTAGCCTCCTAGGTGTCCAGAAAACTGTGCTGCCGTGGAAGTTACCCAGAGCAGAGGCCACCGCCTCATGGAAACTGCTGCACGCCTCCGCTTCTGCACGGCAGGTCTGGGCCTTACTTCCAGGCATCTGTTCACGCTGGGTGTGCCGTTAGCGACACCGCGTGGTGAGATGCTGACTTTCTCCTCAGGCAGAGTGACTTCGGGTACGAGGTCCTCCAAGTACTCAAAGCACACTGTTTTCTCACGGAAGCTCACACAAGGGCCATGACACAGTCGGACTCACCAGAAATGTTGTCCTGAGGCTGTTCGAGGACTCTGGTAATGTAGCTCTCCTCAAGGAACGTACAGGGTGCTGCCCATCCCTCGGCAGGCACAGAGGGCCTCCGAGGGATCAACCAATGGGTCCCGAAGTGGCTCAGCCGGCCCACGGGGGTCTGGAGGTACTCAGTGAACCTCGAGGGAAAGTGATGTATACCCGAGAGGCCTAGGAGTCCTCAAAAGTGTACTTGCTTTCACATCAAGCATTTAATCGACTAAGAATTCATGGAAACAGCTGCCTGCCTCCCTTTCTGCACGGCTACTAGGGGCCTAACCTGGAGGCAAGTTTTCACGTTGAGATTCCCTATAGCGCTAGAGTTTGTCAGGCGGACCACAACCGCGGCCACGGAAGCACCTGGTTCAGACAGAAAAGACTCATAATTTTCCCCGAAGCATTCTTACAGGGTTGACAGGCCTGTCAAGAGCAGGGAATGTCAGATAGCTTCAAGGCAGCATGAATGCAGCCTTCAAAATGGGAAAGCAAGGGTAGTTCCCGCAGGCCCCCGTTTCCATGGGCACACTCAGCATACACCCCTGTGGTTTCTAACAAGTCTAAAGCCACACTGGTGACCCTGTGTTTCCACCCCTGAATCAACTTCTCGAAGTAGGGTGTTCTGCATCAAGCGAACTGCCTCAACCAAGGAACGCCGCAGCTGCTCCTCTGGGCCTGTGGCTATCCAAAAGCCTGCAGTGTCACAGGAAGAGCAGGACTTAGTTAAATGGCAGTAAGAACGCACGACGACTATCTCTGGGAGGCACGGTGACTTCAGGCAGGAGCTCCTAGATGGAATGCGAAGCCGAGGGTTACTCGGAGTTCAGCTCAGACCAGGGCAATGCGTAAGACTTCGACGCCATGAGGGAGGTGCCACAACGGTGTTCGTGAACGTGTGCGAGTGCTGAGGAAATTAAGCTGCTCCCAAAGAGAGTGCAGTGCGTTTCCCTACGCTCGGCATACACAGAGGGGCTCTAAAGGGCTACGGGCCCGGATGTTGCTTAGCAGACCCAGGAGGGCCTGGGGGTACTCAGGGTTCCTGCCGGAACAGGGTGCCCACGCTAGCCTCCTAGGTGTCCAGAAAACTGTGCTGCCGTGGAAGTTACCCAGAGCAGAGGCCACCGCCTCATGGAAACTGCTGCACGCCTCCGCTTCTGCACGGCAGGTCTGGGCCTTACTTCCAGGCATCTGTTCACGCTGGGTGTGCCGTTAGCGACACCGCGTGGTGAGATGCTGACTTTCTCCTCAGGCAGAGTGACTTCGGGTACGAGGTCCTCCAAGTACTCAAAGCACACTGTTTTCTCACGGAAGCTCACACAAGGGCCATGACACAGTCGGACTCACCAGAAATGTTGTCCTGAGGCTGTTCGAGGACTCTGGTAATGTAGTTCTCCTCAAGGAACGTACAGGGTGCTGCCCATCCCTCGGCAGGCACAGAGGGCCTCCGAGGGATCAACCAATGGGTCCCGAAGTGGCTCAGCCGGCCCACGGGGGTCTGGAGGTACTCAGTGAACCTCGAGGGAAAGTGATGTATACCCGAGAGGCCTAGGAGTCCTCAAAAGTGTACTTGCTTTCACATCAAGCATTTAATCGACTAAGAATTCATGGAAACAGCTGCCTGCCTCCCTTTCTGCACGGCTACTAGGGGCCTAACCTGGAGGCAAGTTTTCACGTTGAGATTCCCTATAGCGCTAGAGTTTGTCAGGCGGACCCCAACCGCGGCCACGGAAGCACCTGGTTCAGACAGAAAAGACTCATAATTTTCCCCGAAGCATTCTTACAGGGTTGACAGGCCTGTCAAGAGCAGGGAATGTCAGATAGCTTCAAGGCAGCATGAATGCAGCCTTCAAAATGGGAAAGCAAGGGTAGTTCCCGCAGGCCCCCGTTTCCATGGGCACACTCAGCATACACCCCTGTGGTTTCTAACAAGTCTAAAGCCACACTGGTGACCCTGTGTTTCCACCCCTGAATCAACTTCTCGAAGTAGGGTGTTCTGCATCAAGCGAACTGCCTCAACCAAGGAACGCCGCAGCTGCTCCTCTGGGCCTGTGGCTATCCAAAAGCCTGCAGTGTCACAGGAAGAGCAGGACTTAGTTAAATGGCAGTAAGAACGCACGACGACTATCTCTGGGAGGCACGGTGACTTCAGGCAGGAGCTCCTAGATGGAATGCGAAGCCGAGGGTTACTCGGAGTTCAGCTCAGACCAGGGCAATGCGTAAGACTTCGACGCCATGAGGGAGGTGCCACAACGGTGTTCGTGAACGTGTGCGAGTGCTGAGGAAATTAAGCTGCTCCCAAAGAGAGTGCAGTGCGTTTCCCTACGCTCGGCATACACAGAGGGGCTCTAAAGGGCTACGGGCCCGGATGTTGCTTAGCAGACCCAGGAGGGCCTGGGGGTACTCAGGGTTCCTGCCGGAACAGGGTGCCCACGCTAGCCTCCTAGGTGTCCAGAAAACTGTGCTGCCGTGGAAGTTACCCAGAGCAGAGGCCACCGCCTCATGGAAACTGCTGCACGCCTCCGCTTCTGCACGGCAGGTCTGGGCCTTACTTCCAGGCATCTGTTCACGCTGGGTGTGCCGTTAGCGACACCGCGTGGTGAGATGCTGACTTTCTCCTCAGGCAGAGTGACTTCGGGTACGAGGTCCTCCAAGTACTCAAAGCACACTGTTTTCTCACGGAAGCTCACACAAGGGCCATGACACAGTCGGACTCACCAGAAATGTTGTCCTGAGGCTGTTCGAGGACTCTGGTAATGTAGCTCTCCTCAAGGAACGTACAGGGTGCTGCCCATCCCTCGGCAGGCACAGAGGGCCTCCGAGGGATCAACCAATGGGTCCCGAAGTGGCTCAGCCGGCCCACGGGGGTCTGGAGGTACTCAGTGAACCTCGAGGGAAAGTGATGTATACCCGAGAGGCCTAGGAGTCCTCAAAAGTGTACTTGCTTTCACATCAAGCATTTAATCGACTAAGAATTCATGGAAACAGCTGCCTGCCTCCCTTTCTGCACGGCTACTAGGGGCCTAACCTGGAGGCAAGTTTTCACGTTGAGATTCCCTATAGCGCTAGAGTTTGTCAGGCGGACCCCAACCGCGGCCACGGAAGCACCTGGTTCAGACAGAAAAGACTCATAATTTTCCCCGAAGCATTCTTACAGGGTTGACAGGCCTGTCAAGAGCAGGGAATGTCAGATAGCTTCAAGGCAGCATGAATGCAGCCTTCAAAATGGGAAAGCAAGGGTAGTTCCCGCAGGCCCCCGTTTCCATGGGCACACTCAGCATACACCCCTGTGGTTTCTAACAAGTCTAAAGCCACACTGGTGACCCTGTGTTTCCACCCCTGAATCAACTTCTCGAAGTAGGGTGTTCTGCATCAAGCGAACTGCCTCAACCAAGGAACGCCGCAGCTGCTCCTCTGGGCCTGTGGCTATCCAAAAGCCTGCAGTGTCACAGGAAGAGCAGGACTTAGTTAAATGGCAGTAAGAACGCACGACGACTATCTCTGGGGGGCACGGTGACTTCAGGCAGGAGCTCCTAGATGGAATGCGAAGCCGAGGGTTACTCGGAGTTCAGCTCAGACCAGGGCAATGCGTAAGACTTCGACGCCATGAGGGAGGTGCCACAACGGTGTTCGTGAACGTGTGCGAGTGCTGAGGAAATTAAGCTGCTCCCAAAGAGAGTGCAGTGCGTTTCCCTACGCTCGTCATACACAGAGGGGCTCTAAAGGGCTACGGGCCCGGATGTTGCTTAGCAGACCCAGGAGGGCCTGGGGGTACTCAGGGTTCCTGCCGGAACAGGGTGCCCACGCTAGCCTCCTAGGTGTCCAGAAAACTGTGCTGCCGTGGAAGTTACCCAGAGCAGAGGCCACCGCCTCATGGAAACTGCTGCACGCCTCCGCTTCTGCACGGCAGGTCTGGGCCTTACTTCCAGGCATCTGTTCACGCTGGGTGTGCCGTTAGCGACACCGCGTGGTGAGATGCTGACTTTCTCCTCAGGCAGAGTGACTTCGGGTACGAGGTCCTCCAAGTACTCAAAGCACACTGTTTTCTCACGGAAGCTCACACAAGGGCCATGACACAGTCGGACTCACCAGAAATGTTGTCCTGAGGCTGTTCGAGGACTCTGGTAATGTAGCTCTCCTCAAGGAACGTACAGGGTGCTGCCCATCCCTCGGCAGGCACAGAGGGCCTCCGAGGGATCAACCAATGGGTCCCGAAGTGGCTCAGCCGGCCCACGGGGGTCTGGAGGTACTCAGTGAACCTCGAGGGAAAGTGATGTATACCCGAGAGGCCTAGGAGTCCTCAAAAGTGTACTTGCTTTCACATCAAGCATTTAATCGACTAAGAATTCATGGAAACAGCTGCCTGCCTCCCTTTCTGCACGGCTACTAGGGGCCTAACCTGGAGGCAAGTTTTCACGTTGAGATTCCCTATAGCGCTAGAGTTTGTCAGGCGGACCACAACCGCGGCCACGGAAGCACCTGGTTTAGACAGAAAAGACTCATAATTTTCCCCGAAGCATTCTTACAGGGTTGACAGGCCTGTCAAGAGCAGGGAATGTCAGGTAGCTTCAAGGCAGCATGAATGCAGCCTTCAAAATGGGAAAGCAAGGCTAGTTCCCGCAGGCCCCCGTTTCCATGGGCACACTCAGCATAAACCCCTGTGGTTTCTAACAAGTCTAAAGCACACTGGTTCCCCTGTGTTTCTTCCCCTGAATCAACTTCTCGAAGTAGGGTGTTCTGCATCAAGCGAACTGCCTCAACCAAGGAACGCCGCAGCTGCTCCTCTGGGCCTGTGGCTATCCAAAAGCCTGCAGTGTCACAGGAAGAGCAGGACTTACTTAAATGGCAGTAAGAACGCACGCCGACTATCTCTGGGAGGCACGGTGACTTCAGGCAGGAGCTCCTAGATGGAATGCGAAGCCGAGGGTTACTCGGAGTTCAGCTCAGACCAGGGCAATGCGTAAGACTTCGACGCCATGAGGGAGGTGCCACAACGGTGTTCGTGAACGTGTGCGAGTGCTGAGGAAATTAAGCTGCTCCCAAAGAGAGTGCAGTGCGTTTTCCTACGCTCGGCATACACAGAAGGGCTCTAAAGGGCTACGGGCCCGGATGTTGCTTAGCAGACCCAGGAGGGCCTGGGGGTACTCAGGGTTCCTGCCGGAACAGGGTGCCCACGCTAGCCTCCTAGGTGTCCAGAAAACTGTGCTGCCGCAGAAGTTACCCAGAGCAGAGGCCACCGCCTCTTGGAAACTGCTGCACGCCTCCGCTTCTGCACGGCAGGTCTGGGCCTTACTTCCAGGCATCTGTTCAGGCTGGGTATGCCGTTAGCGACACCGCGTGGTGAGATGCTGACTTTCTCCTCAGGCAGAGTGACTTCGGGTACGAGGTCCTCCAAGTACTCAAAGCACACTGTTTTCTCACGGAAGCTCACACAAGGGCCATGACACAGTCGGACTCACCAGAAATGTTGTCCTGAGGCTGTTCGAGGACTCTGGAAATGTAGCTCTCCTCAAGGAACGTACAGGGTGCTGCCCATCCCTCGGCAGGCACAGAGGGCCTCCGAGGGATCAACCAACGGGTCTCGAAGTGGCTCAGCAGGCCCACGGGGGTCTGGAGGTAGTCAGTGACCTTGGAGGGAAAGTGATGCATACCCGAGAGGCCTACGAGTCCTCAAAAGTGTACTTCCTTTCACATAAAGCATATAAGCGACTAAGAACTGATGGAAAGAGCTGCCTGCCTCCCTTTCTGCACGGCTACTAGGGGCCTAACCTGGAGGCAAGTTTTCACGTTGAGATTCCCTTTAGCTCTAGAGCTTGTCAGGCGGACCCCAACCGCGGCCACGGAAGCACCTGGTTCAGACAGAACAGACTCATACTTTTCCGCGAAGCATTCTTACAGGGTTGACAGGCCTGTCAAGAGCAGGGAATGTCAGGTAGCTTCAAGGCAGCATGAATGCAGCCTTCAAAATGGGAAATCAAGGGTAGTTCCCGCAGGCCCCCGTTTCCATGGGCACACTCAGCATACACCCCTGTGGTTTCTAACAAATCTAAAGGCACACTGGTTACCCTGTGTTTCCACCCCTGAATCAACTTCTCGAAGTAGGGTGTTCTGCATCAAGCGAACTGCCTCAACCAAGGAACGCCGCAGCTGCTCCTCTGGGCCTTTGGCTATTCCAAAGCCTGCAGTGTCACAGGAAGAGCAGGACTTACTTAAATGGCAGTAAGAACGCACGCCGACTATCTCTGGGGGGCACGGTGAATTCAGGCAGGAGCTCCTAGATGGAATGCGAAGCCGAGGGTTACTCGGAGTTCAGCTCAGACCAGGGCAATGCGTAAGACTTCGACGCCATGAGGGAGGTGCCACAACGGTGTTCGTGAACGTGTGCGAGTGCTGAGGAAATTAAGCTGCTCCCAAAGAGAGTGCAGTGCGTTTCCCTACGCTCGGCATACACAGAGGGGCTCTAAAGGGCTACGGGCCCGGATGTTGCTTAGCAGACCCAGGAGGGCCTGGGGGTACTCAGGGTTCCTGCCGGAACAGGGTGCCCACGCTAGCCTCCTAGGTGTCCAGAAAACTGTGCTGCCGTGGAAGTTACCCAGAGCAGAGGCCACCGCCTCATGGAAACTGCTGCACGCCTCCGCTTCTGCACGGCAGGTCTGGGCCTTACTTCCAGGCATCTGTTCACGCTGGGTGTGCCGTTAGCGACACCGCGTGGTGAGATGCTGACTTTCTCCTCAGGCAGAGTGACTTCGGGTACGAGGTCCTCCAAGTACTCAAAGCACACTGTTTTCTCACGGAAGCTCACACAAGGGCCATGACACAGTCGGACTCACCAGAAATGTTGTCCTGAGGCTGTTCGAGGACTCTGGTAATGTAGCTCTCCTCAAGGAACGTACAGGGTGCTGCCCATCCCTCGGCAGGCACAGAGGGCCTCCGAGGGATCAACCAATGGGTCCCGAAGTGGCTCAGCCGGCCCACGGGGGTCTGGAGGTACTCAGTGAACCTCGAGGGAAAGTGATGTATACCCGAGAGGCCTAGGAGTCCTCAAAAGTGTACTTGCTTTCACATCAAGCATTTAATCGACTAAGAATTCATGGAAACAGCTGCCTGCCTCCCTTTCTGCACGGCTACTAGGGGCCTAACCTGGAGGCAAGTTTTCACGTTGAGATTCCCTATAGCGCTAGAGTTTGTCAGGCGGACCACAACCGCGGCCACGGAAGCACCTGGTTTAGACAGAAAAGACTCATAATTTTCCCCGAAGCATTCTTACAGGGTTGACAGGCCTGTCAAGAGCAGGGAATGTCAGGTAGCTTCAAGGCAGCATGAATGCAGCCTTCAAAATGGGAAAGCAAGGCTAGTTCCCGCAGGCCCCCGTTTCCATGGGCACACTCAGCATAAACCCCTGTGGTTTCTAACAAGTCTAAAGCACACAGGTTCCCCTGTGTTTCTTCCCCTGAATCAACTTCTCGAAGTAGGGTGTTCTGCATCAAGCGAACTGCCTCAACCAAGGAACGCCGCAGCTGCTCCTCTGGGCCTGTGGCTATTCCAAAGCCTGCAGTGTCACAGGAAGAGCAGGACTTACTTAAATGGCAGTAAGAACGCACGCCGACTATCTCTGGGAGGCACGGTGACTTCAGGCAGGAGCTCCTAGATGGAATGCGAAGCCGAGGGTTACTCGGAGTTCAGCTCAGACCAGGGCAATGCGTAAGACTTCGACGCCATGAGGGAGGTGCCACAACGGTGTTCGTGAACGTGTGCGAGTGCTGAGGAAATTAAGCTGCTCCCAAAGAGAGTGCAGTGCGTTTTCCTACGCTCGGCATACACAGAAGGGCTCTAAAGGGCTACGGGCCCGGATGTTGCTTAGCAGACCCAGGAGGGCCTGGGGGTACTCAGGGTTCCTGCCGGAACAGGGTGCCCACGCTAGCCTCCTAGGTGTCCAGAAAACTGTGCTGCCGCAGAAGTTACCCAGAGCAGAGGCCACCGCCTCTTGGAAACTGCTGCACGCCTCCGCTTCTGCACGGCAGGTCTGGGCCTTACTTCCAGGCATCTGTTCAGGCTGGGTATGCCGTTAGCGACACCGCGTGGTGAGATGCTGACTTTCTCCTCAGGCAGAGTGACTTCGGGTACGAGGTCCTCCAAGTACTCAAAGCACACTGTTTTCTCACGGAAGCTCACACAAGGGCCATGACACAGTCGGACTCACCAGAAATGTTGTCCTGAGGCTGTTCGAGGACTCTGGAAATGTAGCTCTCCTCAAGGAACGTACAGGGTGCTGCCCATCCCTCGGCAGGCACAGAGGGCCTCCGAGGGATCAACCAACGGGTCTCGAAGTGGCTCAGCAGGCCCACGGGGGTCTGGAGGTAGTCAGTGACCTTGGAGGGAAAGTGATGCATACCCGAGAGGCCTACGAGTCCTCAAAAGTGTACTTCCTTTCACATAAAGCATATAAGCGACTAAGAACTGATGGAAACAGCTGCCTGCCTCCCTTTCTGCACGGCTACTAGGGGCCTAACCTGGAGGCAAGTTTTCACGTTGAGATTCCCTTTAGCTCTAGAGCTTGTCAGGCGGACCCCAACCGCGGCCACGGAAGCACCTGGTTCAGACAGAACAGACTCATACTTTTCCGCGAAGCATTCTTACAGGGTTGACAGGCCTGTCAAGAGCAGGGAATGTCAGGTAGCTTCAAGGCAGCATGAATGCAGCCTTCAAAATGGGAAATCAAGGGTAGTTCCCGCAGGCCCCCGTTTCCATGGGCACACTCAGCATACACCCCTGTGGTTTCTAACAAATCTAAAGGCACACTGGTTACCCTGTGTTTCCACCCCTGAATCAACTTCTCGAAGTAGGGTGTTCTGCATCAAGCGAACTGCCTCAACCAAGGAACGCCGCAGCTGCTCCTCTGGGCCTTTGGCTATTCCAAAGCCTGCAGTGTCACAGGAAGAGCAGGACTTACTTAAATGGCAGTAAGAACGCACGCCGACTATCTCTGGGGGGCACGGTGAATTCAGGCAGGAGCTCCTAGATGGAATGCGAAGCCGAGGGTTACTCGGAGTTCAGCTCAGACCAGGGCAATGCGTAAGACTTCGACGCCATGAGGGAGGTGCCACAACGGTGTTCGTGAACGTGTGCGAGTGCTGAGGAAATTAAGCTGCTCCCAAAGAGAGTGCAGTGCGTTTTCCTACGCTCGGCATACACAGAAGGGCTCTAAAGGGCTACGGGCCCGGATGTTGCTTAGCAGACCCAGGAGGGCCTGGGGGTACTCAGGGTTCCTGCCGGAACAGGGTGCCCACGCTAGCCTCCTAGGTGTCCAGAAAACTGTGCTGCCGTGGAAGTTACCCAGAGCAGAGGCCACCGCCTCATGGAAACTGCTGCACGCCTCCGCTTCTGCACGGCAGGTCAGGGCCTTACTTCCAGGCATCTGTTCAGGCTGGGTGTGCCGTTAGCGACACTGCATGGTGAGATGCTGACTTTCTCCTCAGGCAGAGTGACTTCGGGAACGAGGTCCTCGAAGTATTCAAAGCACACTGTTTTCTCACGGAAGCTCACACTAGGGCCATGACAAAGTCGGACTCAACAGAAATGTTGTCCTGAGGCTGTTCGAGGACTCTGGAAATGTAGCTCTCCTCAAGGAACGTACAGGGTGTTGCCCATCACTCGGCAGGCACAGAGGGCCTCCAAGGGATCAACCAACGGGTCTCGAAGTGGCTCAGCAGGCCCACGGGGGTCTGGAGGTAGTCAGTGACCTTGGAGGGAAAGTGATGCATACCCGAGAGGCCTACGAGTCCTCAAAAGTGTACTTCCTTTCACATAAAGCATATAAGCGACTAAGAACTGATGGAAACAGCTGCCTGCCTCCCTTTCTGCACGGCTACTAGGGGCCTAACCTGGAGGCAAGTTTTCACGTTGAGATTCCCTTTAGCTCTAGAGCTTGTCAGGCGGACCCCAACCGCGGCCACGGAAGCACCTGGTTCAGACAGAACAGACTCATACTTTTCCGCGAAGCATTCTTACAGGGTTGACAGGCCTGTCAAGAGCAGGGAATGTCAGGTAGCTTCAAGGCAGCATGAATGCAGCCTTCAAAATGGGAAAGCAAGGCTAGTTCCCGCAGGCCCCCGTTTCCATGGGCACACTCAGCATACACCCCTGTGGTTTCTAACAAATCTAAAGACACACTGGTTCCCCTGTGTTTCTTCCCCTGAATCAACTTCTCGAAGTAGGGTGTTCTGCATCAAGCGAACTGCCTCAACCAAGGAACGCCGCAGCTGCTCCTCTGGGCCTGTGGCTATTCCAAAGCCTGCAGTGTCACAGGAAGAGCAGGACTTACTTAAATGGCAGTAAGAACGCACGCCGACTATCTCTGGGAGGCACGGAGACTTCAGGCAGGAGCTCCTAGATGGAATGCGAAGCCGAGGGTTACTCGGAGTTCAGCTCAGACCAGGGCAATGCGTAAGACTTCGACGCCATGAGGGAGGTGCCACAACGGTGTTCGTGATCGTGTGCGAGTGCTGAGGAAATTAAGCTGCTCCCAAAGAGAGTGCAGTGCGTTTCCCTACGCTCGGCATACACAGAGGGGCTCTAAAGGGCTACGGGCCCGGATGTTGCTTAGCAGACCCAGGAGGGCCTGGGGGTACTCAGGGTTCCTGCCGGAACAGGGTGCCCACGCTAGCCTCCTAGGTGTCCAGAAAACTGTGCTGCCGTGGAAGTTACCCAGAGCAGAGGCCACCGCCTCATGGAAACTGCTGCACGCCTCCGCTTCTGCACGGCAGGTCTGGGCCTTACTTCCAGGCATCTGTTCAGGCTGGGTGTGCCGTTAGCGACACCGCGTGGTGAGATGCTGACTTTCTCCTCAGGCAGAGTGACTTCGGGTACGAGGTCCTCCAAGTACTCAAAGCACACTGTTTTCTCACGGAAGCTCACACAAGAGCCATGACACAGTCAGACTCACCAGAAATGTTGTCCTGAGGCTGTTCAAGGACTCTGGAAATGTAGCTCTCCTCAAGGAACGTACAGGGTGCTGCCCATCCCTCGGCAGGCACAGAGGGCCTCCGAGGGATCAACCAACGGGTCTCGAAGTGGCTCAGCAGGCCCACGGGGGTCTGGAGGTAGTCAGTGACCTTGGAGGGAAAGTGATGCATACCCGAGAGGCCTACGAGTCCTCAAAAGTGTACTTCCTTTCACATAAAGCATATAAGCGACTAAGAACTGATGGAAACAGCTGCCTGCCTCCCTTTCTGCACGGCTACTAGGGGCCTAACCTGGAGGCAAGTTTTCACGTTGAGATTCCCTTTAGCTCTAGAGCTTGTCAGGCGGACCCCAACCGCGGCCACGGAAGCACCTGGTTCAGACAGAACAGACTCATACTTTTCCGCGAAGCATTCTTACAGGGTTGACAGGCCTGTCAAGAGCAGGGAATGTCAGGTAGCGTCAAGGCAGCATGAATGCAGCCTTCAAAATGGGAAATCAAGGGTAGTTCCCGCAGGCCCCCGTTTCCATGGGCACACTCAGCATACACCCCTGTGGTTTCTAACAAATCTAAAGGCACACTGGTTCCCCTGTGTTTCCACCCCTGAATCAACTTCTCGAAGTAGGGTGTTCTGCATCAAGCGAACTGCCTCAACCAAGGAACGCCGCAGCTGCTCCTCTGGGCCTGTGGCTATTCCAAAGCCTGCAGTGTCACAGGAAGAGCAGGACTTACTTAAATGGCAGTAAGAACGCACGCCGACTATCTCTGGGGGGCACGGTGAATTCAGGCAGGAGCTCCTAGATGGAATGCGAAGCCGAGGGTTACTCGGAGTTCAGCTCAGACCAGGGCAATGCGTAAGACTTCGACGCCATGAGGGAGGTGCCACAACGGTGTTCGTGAACGTGTGCGAGTGCTGAGGAAATTAAGCTGCTCCCAAAGAGAGTGCAGTGCGTTTTCCTACGCTCGGCATACACAGAAGGGCTCTAAAGGGCTACGGGCCCGGATGTTGCTTAGCAGACCCAGGAGGGCCTGGGGGTACTCAGGGTTCCTGCCGGAACAGGGTGCCCACGCTAGCCTCCTAGGTGTCCAGAAAACTGTGCTGCCGTGGAAGTTACCCAGAGCAGAGGCCACCGCCTCATGGAAACTGCTGCACGCCTCCGCTTCTGCACGGCAGGTCAGGGCCTTACTTCCAGGCATCTGTTCAGGCTGGGTGTGCCGTTAGCGACACTGCATGGTGAGATGCTGACTTTCTCCTCAGGCAGAGTGACTTCGGGAACGAGGTCCTCGAAGTATTCAAAGCACACTGTTTTCTCACGGAAGCTCACACTAGGGCCATGACAAAGTCGGACTCACCAGAAATGTTGTCCTGAGGCTGTTCGAGGACTCTGGAAATGTAGCTCTCCTCAAGGAACGTACAGGTTGTTGCCCATCACTCGGCAGGCACAGAGGGCCTCCAAGGGATCAACCAACGGGTCTCGAAGTGGCTCAGCAGGCCCACGGGGGTCTGGAGGTAGTCAGTGACCTTGGAGGGAAAGTGATGCATACCCGAGAGGCCTACGAGTCCTCAAAAGTGTACTTCCTTTCACATAAAGCATATAAGCGACTAAGAACTGATGGAAACAGCTGCCTGCCTCCCTTTCTGCACGGCTACTAGGGGCCTAACCTGGAGGCAAGTTTTCACGTTGAGATTCCCTTTAGCTCTAGAGCTTGTCAGGCGGACCCCAACCGCGGCCACGGAAGCACCTGGTTCAGACAGAACAGACTCATACTTTTCCGCGAAGCATTCTTACAGGGTTGACAGGCCTGTCAAGAGCAGGGAATGTCAGGTAGCTTCAAGGCAGCATGAATGCAGCCTTCGAAATGGGAAAGCAAGGCTAGTTCCCGCAGGCCCCCGTTTCCATGGGCACACTCAGCATACACCCCTGTGGTTTCTAACAAATCTAAAGACACACTGGTTCCCCTGTGTTTCTTCCCCTGAATCAACTTCTCGAAGTAGGGTGTTCTGCATCAAGCGAACTGCCTCAACCAAGGAACGCCGCAGCTGCTCCTCTGGGCCTGTGGCTATTCCAAAGCCTGCAGTGTCACAGGAAGAGCAGGACTTACTTAAATGGCAGTAAGAACGCACGCCGACTATCTCTGGGAGGCACGGCGACTTCAGGCAGGAGCTCCTAGATGGAATGCGAAGCCGAGGGTTACTCGGAGTTCAGCTCAGACCAGGGCAATGCGTAAGACTTCGACGCCATGAGGGAGGTGCCACAACGGTGTTCGTGATCGTGTGCGAGTGCTGAGGAAATTAAGCTGCTCCCAAAGAGAGTGCAGTGCGTTTCCCTACGCTCGGCATACACAGAGGGGCTCTAAAGGGCTACGGGCCCGGATGTTGCTTAGCAGACCCAGGAGGGCCTGGGGGTACTCAGGGTTCCTGCCGGAACAGGGTGCCCACGCTAGCCTCCTAGGTGTCCAGAAAACTGTGCTGCCGTGGAAGTTACCCAGAGCAGAGGCCACCGCCTCATGGAAACTGCTGCACGCCTCCGCTTCTGCACGGCAGGTCTGGGCCTTACTTCCAGGCATCTGTTCACGCTGGGTGTGCCGTTAGCGACACCGCGTGGTGAGATGCTGACTTTCTCCTCAGGCAGAGTGACTTCGGGTACGAGGTCCTCCAAGTACTCAAAGCACACTGTTTTCTCACGGAAGCTCACACAAGGGCCATGACACAGTCGGACTCACCAGAAATGTTGTCCTGAGGCTGTTCGAGGACTCTGGTAATGTAGCTCTCCTCAAGGAACGTACAGGGTGCTGCCCATCCCTCGGCAGGCACAGAGGGCCTCCGAGGGATCAACCAATGGGTCCCGAAGTGGCTCAGCCGGCCCACGGGGGTCTGGAGGTACTCAGTGAACCTCGAGGGAAAGTGATGTATACCCGAGAGGCCTAGGAGTCCTCAAAAGTGTACTTGCTTTCACATCAAGCATTTAATCGACTAAGAATTCATGGAAACAGCTGCCTGCCTCCCTTTCTGCACGGCTACTAGGGGCCTAACCTGGAGGCAAGTTTTCACGTTGAGATTCCCTATAGCGCTAGAGTTTGTCAGGCGGACCACAACCGCGGCCACGGAAGCACCTGGTTTAGACAGAAAAGACTCATAATTTTCCCCGAAGCATTCTTACAGGGTTGACAGGCCTGTCAAGAGCAGGGAATGTCAGGTAGCTTCAAGGCAGCATGAATGCAGCCTTCAAAATGGGAAAGCAAGGCTAGTTCCCGCAGGCCCCCGTTTCCATGGGCACACTCAGCATAAACCCCTGTGGTTTCTAACAAGTCTAAAGCACACAGGTTCCCCTGTGTTTCTTCCCCTGAATCAACTTCTCGAAGTAGGGTGTTCTGCATCAAGCGAACTGCCTCAACCAAGGAACGCCGCAGCTGCTCCTCTGGGCCTGTGGCTATTCCAAAGCCTGCAGTGTCACAGGAAGAGCAGGACTTACTTAAATGGCAGTAAGAACGCACGCCGACTATCTCTGGGAGGCACGGTGACTTCAGGCAGGAGCTCCTAGATGGAATGCGAAGCCGAGGGTTACTCGGAGTTCAGCTCAGACCAGGGCAATGCGTAAGACTTCGACGCCATGAGGGAGGTGCCACAACGGTGTTCGTGAACGTGTGCGAGTGCTGAGGAAATTAAGCTGCTCCCAAAGAGAGTGCAGTGCGTTTTCCTACGCTCGGCATACACAGAAGGGCTCTAAAGGGCTACGGGCCCGGATGTTGCTTAGCAGACCCAGGAGGGCCTGGGGGTACTCAGGGTTCCTGCCGGAACAGGGTGCCCACGCTAGCCTCCTAGGTGTCCAGAAAACTGTGCTGCCGTGGAAGTTACCCAGAGCAGAGGCCACCGCCTCTTGGAAACTGCTGCACGCCTCCGCTTCTGCACGGCAGGTCTGGGCCTTACTTCCAGGCATCTGTTCAGGCTGGGTATGCCGTTAGCGACACCGCGTGGTGAGATGCTGACTTTCTCCTCAGGCAGAGTGACTTCGGGTACGAGGTCCTCCAAGTACTCAAAGCACACTGTTTTCTCACGGAAGCTCACACTAGGGCCATGACACAGTCGGACTCACCAGAAATGTTGTCCTGAGGCTGTTCGAGGACTCTGGAAATGTAGCTCTCCTCAAGGAACGTACAGGGTGCTGCCCATCCCTCGGCAGGCACAGAGGGCCTCCGAGGGATCAACCAACGGGTCTCGAAGTGGCTCAGCAGGCCCACGGGGGTCTGGAGGTAGTCAGTGACCTTGGAGGGAAAGTGATGCATACCCGAGAGGCCTACGAGTCCTCAAAAGTGTACTTCCTTTCACATAAAGCATATAAGCGACTAAGAACTGATGGAAACAGCTGCCTGCCTCCCTTTCTGCACGGCTACTAGGGGCCTAACCTGGAGGCAAGTTTTCACGTTGAGATTCCCTTTAGCTCTAGAGCTTGTCAGGCGGACCCCAACCGCGGCCACGGAAGCACCTGGTTCAGACAGAACAGACTCATACTTTTCCGCGAAGCATTCTTACAGGGTTGACAGGCCTGTCAAGAGCAGGGAATGTCAGGTAGCTTCAAGGCAGCATGAATGCAGCCTTCAAAATGGGAAATCAAGGGTAGTTCCCGCAGGCCCCCGTTTCCATGGGCACACTCAGCATACACCCCTGTGGTTTCTAACAAATCTAAAGGCACACTGGTTACCCTGTGTTTCCACCCCTGAATCAACTTCTCGAAGTAGGGTGTTCTGCATCAAGCGAACTGCCTCAACCAAGGAACGCCGCAGCTGCTCCTCTGGGCCTGTGGCTATTCCAAAGCCTGCAGTGTCACAGGAAGAGCAGGACTTACTTAAATGGCAGTAAGAACGCACGCCGACTATCTCTGGGGGGCACGGTGAATTCAGGCAGGAGCTCCTAGATGGAATGCGAAGCCGAGGGTTACTCGGAGTTCAGCTCAGACCAGGGCAATGCGTAAGACTTCGACGCCATGAGGGAGGTGCCACAACGGTGTTCGTGAACGTGTGCGAGTGCTGAGGAAATTAAGCTGCTCCCAAAGAGAGTGCAGTGCGTTTTCCTACGCTCGGCATACACAGAAGGGCTCTAAAGGGCTACGGGCCCGGATGTTGCTTAGCAGACCCAGGAGGGCCTGGGGGTACTCAGGGTTCCTGCCGGAACAGGGTGCCCACGCTAGCCTCCTAGGTGTCCAGAAAACTGTGCTGCCGTGGAAGTTACCCAGAGCAGAGGCCACCGCCTCATGGAAACTGCTGCACGCCTCCGCTTCTGCACGGCAGGTCAGGGCCTTACTTCCAGGCATCTGTTCAGGCTGGGTGTGCCGTTAGCGACACTGCATGGTGAGATGCTGACTTTCTCCTCAGGCAGAGTGACTTCGGGAACGAGGTCCTCGAAGTATTCAAAGCACACTGTTTTCTCACGGAAGCTCACACTAGGGCCATGACAAAGTCGGACTCAACAGAAATGTTGTCCTGAGGCTGTTCGAGGACTCTGGAAATGTAGCTCTCCTCAAGGAACGTACAGGGTGTTGCCCATCACTCGGCAGGCACAGAGGGCCTCCAAGGGATCAACCAACGGGTCTCGAAGTGGCTCAGCAGGCCCACGGGGGTCTGGAGGTAGTCAGTGACCTTGGAGGGAAAGTGATGCATACCCGAGAGGCCTACGAGTCCTCAAAAGTGTACTTCCTTTCACATAAAGCATATAAGCGACTAAGAACTGATGGAAACAGCTGCCTGCCTCCCTTTCTTCACGGCTACTAGGGGCCTAACCTGGAGGCAAGTTTTCACGTTGAGATTCCCTTTAGCTCTAGAGCTTGTCAGGCGGACCCCAACCGCGGCCACGGAAGCACCTGGTTCAGACAGAACAGACTCATACTTTTCCGCGAAGCATTCTTACAGGGTTGACAGGCCTGTCAAGAGCAGGGAATGTCAGGTAGCTTCAAGGCAGCATGAATGCAGCCTTCAAAATGGGAAAGCAAGGCTAGTTCCCGCAGGCCCCCGTTTCCATGGGCACACTCAGCATACACCCCTGTGGTTTCTAACAAATCTAAAGACACACTGGTTCCCCTGTGTTTCTTCCCCTGAATCAACTTCTCGAAGTAGGGTGTTCTGCATCAAGCGAACTGCCTCAACCAAGGAACGCCGCAGCTGCTCCTCTGGGCCTGTGGCTATTCCAAAGCCTGCAGTGTCACAGGAAGAGCAGGACTTACTTAAATGGCAGTAAGAACGCACGCCGACTATCTCTGGGAGGCACGGTGACTTCAGGCAGGAGCTCCTAGATGGAATGCGAAGCCGAGGGTTACTCGGAGTTCAGCTCAGACCAGGGCAATGCGTAAGACTTCGACGCCATGAGGGAGGTGCCACAACGGTGTTCGTGATCGTGTGCGAGTGCTGAGGAAATTAAGCTGCTCCCAAAGAGAGTGCAGTGCGTTTCCCTACGCTCGGCATACACAGAGGGGCTCTAAAGGGCTACGGGCCCGGATGTTGCTTAGCAGACCCAGGAGGGCCTGGGGGTACTCAGGGTTCCTGCCGGAACAGGGTGCCCACGCTAGCCTCCTAGGTGTCCAGAAAACTGTGCTGCCGTGGAAGTTACCCAGAGCAGAGGCCACCGCCTCATGGAAACTGCTGCACGCCTCCGCTTCTGCACGGCAGGTCTGGGCCTTACTTCCAGGCATCTGTTCACGCTGGGTGTGCCGTTAGCGACACCGCGTGGTGAGATGCTGACTTTCTCCTCAGGCAGAGTGACTTCGGGTACGAGGTCCTCCAAGTACTCAAAGCACACTGTTTTCTCACGGAAGCTCACACAAGGGCCATGACACAGTCGGACTCACCAGAAATGTTGTCCTGAGGCTGTTCGAGGACTCTGGTAATGTAGCTCTCCTCAAGGAACGTACAGGGTGCTGCCCATCCCTCGGCAGGCACAGAGGGCCTCCGAGGGATCAACCAATGGGTCCCGAAGTGGCTCAGCCGGCCCACGGGGGTCTGGAGGTACTCAGTGAACCTCGAGGGAAAGTGATGTATACCCGAGAGGCCTAGGAGTCCTCAAAAGTGTACTTGCTTTCACATCAAGCATTTAATCGACTAAGAATTCATGGAAACAGCTGCCTGCCTCCCTTTCTGCACGGCTACTAGGGGCCTAACCTGGAGGCAAGTTTTCACGTTGAGATTCCCTATAGCGCTAGAGTTTGTCAGGCGGACCACAACCGCGGCCACGGAAGCACCTGGTTTAGACAGAAAAGACTCATAATTTTCCCCGAAGCATTCTTACAGGGTTGACAGGCCTGTCAAGAGCAGGGAATGTCAGGTAGCTTCAAGGCAGCATGAATGCAGCCTTCAAAATGGGAAAGCAAGGCTAGTTCCCGCAGGCCCCCGTTTCCATGGGCACACTCAGCATAAACCCCTGTGGTTTCTAACAAGTCTAAAGCACACAGGTTCCCCTGTGTTTCTTCCCCTGAATCAACTTCTCGAAGTAGGGTGTTCTGCATCAAGCGAACTGCCTCAACCAAGGAACGCCGCAGCTGCTCCTCTGGGCCTGTGGCTATTCCAAAGCCTGCAGTGTCACAGGAAGAGCAGGACTTACTTAAATGGCAGTAAGAACGCACGCCGACTATCTCTGGGAGGCACGGTGACTTCAGGCAGGAGCTCCTAGATGGAATGCGAAGCCGAGGGTTACTCGGAGTTCAGCTCAGACCAGGGCAATGCGTAAGACTTCGACGCCATGAGGGAGGTGCCACAACGGTGTTCGTGAACGTGTGCGAGTGCTGAGGAAATTAAGCTGCTCCCAAAGAGAGTGCAGTGCGTTTTCCTACGCTCGGCATACACAGAAGGGCTCTAAAGGGCTACGGGCCCGGATGTTGCTTAGCAGACCCAGGAGGGCCTGGGGGTACTCAGGGTTCCTGCCGGAACAGGGTGCCCACGCTAGCCTCCTAGGTGTCCAGAAAACTGTGCTGCCGTGGAAGTTACCCAGAGCAGAGGCCACCGCCTCTTGGAAACTGCTGCACGCCTCCGCTTCTGCACGGCAGGTCTGGGCCTTACTTCCAGGCATCTGTTCAGGCTGGGTATGCCGTTAGCGACACCGCGTGGTGAGATGCTGACTTTCTCCTCAGGCAGAGTGACTTCGGGTACGAGGTCCTCCAAGTACTCAAAGCACACTGTTTTCTCACGGAAGCTCACACAAGGGCCATGACACAGTCGGACTCACCAGAAATGTTGTCCTGAGGCTGTTCGAGGACTCTGGTAATGTAGCTCTCCTCAAGGAACGTACAGGGTGCTGCCCATCCCTCGGCAGGCACAGAGGGCCTCCGAGGGATCAACCAATGGGTCCCGAAGTGGCTCAGCCGGCCCACGGGGGTCTGGAGGTACTCAGTGAACCTCGAGGGAAAGTGATGTATACCCGAGAGGCCTAGGAGTCCTCAAAAGTGTACTTGCTTTCACATCAAGCATTTAATCGACTAAGAATTCATGGAAACAGCTGCCTGCCTCCCTTTCTGCACGGCTACTAGGGGCCTAACCTGGAGGCAAGTTTTCACGTTGAGATTCCCTATAGCGCTAGAGTTTGTCAGGCGGACCACAACCGCGGCCACGGAAGCACCTGGTTTAGACAGAAAAGACTCATAATTTTCCCCGAAGCATTCTTACAGGGTTGACAGGCCTGTCAAGAGCAGGGAATGTCAGGTAGCTTCAAGGCAGCATGAATGCAGCCTTCAAAATGGGAAAGCAAGGCTAGTTCCCGCAGGCCCCCGTTTCCATGGGCACACTCAGCATAAACCCCTGTGGTTTCTAACAAGTCTAAAGCACACAGGTTCCCCTGTGTTTCTTCCCCTGAATCAACTTCTCGAAGTAGGGTGTTCTGCATCAAGCGAACTGCCTCAACCAAGGAACGCCGCAGCTGCTCCTCTGGGCCTGTGGCTATTCCAAAGCCTGCAGTGTCACAGGAAGAGCAGGACTTACTTAAATGGCAGTAAGAACGCACGCCGACTATCTCTGGGAGGCACGGTGACTTCAGGCAGGAGCTCCTAGATGGAATGCGAAGCCGAGGGTTACTCGGAGTTCAGCTCAGACCAGGGCAATGCGTAAGACTTCGACGCCATGAGGGAGGTGCCACAACGGTGTTCGTGAACGTGTGCGAGTGCTGAGGAAATTAAGCTGCTCCCAAAGAGAGTGCAGTGCGTTTTCCTACGCTCGGCATACACAGAAGGGCTCTAAAGGGCTACGGGCCCGGATGTTGCTTAGCAGACCCAGGAGGGCCTGGGGGTACTCAGGGTTCCTGCCGGAACAGGGTGCCCACGCTAGCCTCCTAGGTGTCCAGAAAACTGTGCTGCCGTGGAAGTTACCCAGAGCAGAGGCCACCGCCTCATGGAAACTGCTGCACGCCTCCGCTTCTGCACGGCAGGTCAGGGCCTTACTTCCAGGCATCTGTTCAGGCTGGGTGTGCCGTTAGCGACACTGCATGGTGAGATGCTGACTTTCTCCTCAGGCAGAGTGACTTCGGGAACGAGGTCCTCGAAGTATTCAAAGCACACTGTTTTCTCACGGAAGCTCACACTAGGGCCATGACAAAGTCGGACTCAACAGAAATGTTGTCCTGAGGCTGTTCGAGGACTCTGGAAATGTAGCTCTCCTCAAGGAACGTACAGGGTGTTGCCCATCACTCGGCAGGCACAGAGGGCCTCCAAGGGATCAACCAACGGGTCTCGAAGTGGCTCAGCAGGCCCACGGGGGTCTGGAGGTAGTCAGTGACCTTGGAGGGAAAGTGATGCATACCCGAGAGGCCTACGAGTCCTCAAAAGTGTACTTCCTTTCACATAAAGCATATAAGCGACTAAGAACTGATGGAAACAGCTGCCTGCCTCCCTTTCTTCACGGCTACTAGGGGCCTAACCTGGAGGCAAGTTTTCACGTTGAGATTCCCTTTAGCTCTAGAGCTTGTCAGGCGGACCCCAACCGCGGCCACGGAAGCACCTGGTTCAGACAGAACAGACTCATACTTTTCCGCGAAGCATTCTTACAGGGTTGACAGGCCTGTCAAGAGCAGGGAATGTCAGGTAGCTTCAAGGCAGCATGAATGCAGCCTTCAAAATGGGAAAGCAAGGCTAGTTCCCGCAGGCCCCCGTTTCCATGGGCACACTCAGCATACACCCCTGTGGTTTCTAACAAATCTAAAGACACACTGGTTCCCCTGTGTTTCTTCCCCTGAATCAACTTCTCGAAGTAGGGTGTTCTGCATCAAGCGAACTGCCTCAACCAAGGAACGCCGCAGCTGCTCCTCTGGGCCTGTGGCTATTCCAAAGCCTGCAGTGTCACAGGAAGAGCAGGACTTACTTAAATGGCAGTAAGAACGCACGCCGACTATCTCTGGGAGGCACGGTGACTTCAGGCAGGAGCTCCTAGATGGAATGCGAAGCCGAGGGTTACTCGGAGTTCAGCTCAGACCAGGGCAATGCGTAAGACTTCGACGCCATGAGGGAGGTGCCACAACGGTGTTCGTGATCGTGTGCGAGTGCTGAGGAAATTAAGCTGCTCCCAAAGAGAGTGCAGTGCGTTTCCCTACGCTCGGCATACACAGAGGGGCTCTAAAGGGCTACGGGCCCGGATGTTGCTTAGCAGACCCAGGAGGGCCTGGGGGTACTCAGGGTTCCTGCCGGAACAGGGTGCCCACGCTAGCCTCCTAGGTGTCCAGAAAACTGTGCTGCCGTGGAAGTTACCCAGAGCAGAGGCCACCGCCTCATGGAAACTGCTGCACGCCTCCGCTTCTGCACGGCAGGTCTGGGCCTTACTTCCAGGCATCTGTTCAGGCTGGGTGTGCCGTTAGCGACACCGCGTGGTGAGATGTTGACTTTCTCCTCAGGCAGAGTGACTTCGGGTACGAGGTACTCCAAGTACTCAAAGCACACTGTTTTCTCACGGAAGCTCACACAAGAGCCATGACACAGTCAGACTCACCAGAAATGTTGTCCTGAGGCTGTTCAAGGACTCTGGAAATGTAGCTCTCCTCAAGGAACGTACAGGGTGCTGCCCATCCCTCGGCAGGCACAGAGGGCCTCCGAGGGATCAACCAACGGGTCTCGAAGTGGCTCAGCAGGCCCACGGGGGTCTGGAGGTAGTCAGTGACCTTGGAGGGAAAGTGATGCATACCCGAGAGGCCTACGAGTCCTCAAAAGTGTACTTCCTTTCACATAAAGCATATAAGCGACTAAGAACTGATGGAAACAGCTGCCTGCCTCCCTTTCTGCACGGCTACTAGGGGCCTAACCTGGAGGCAAGTTTTCACGTTGAGATTCCCTTTAGCTCTAGAGCTTGTCAGGCGGACCCCAACCGCGGCCACGGAAGCACCTGGTTCAGACAGAACAGACTCATACTTTTCCGCGAAGCATTCTTACAGGGTTGACAGGCCTGTCAAGAGCAGGGAATGTCAGGTAGCTTCAAGGCAGCATGAATGCAGCCTTCAAAATGGGAAAGCAAGGCTAGTTCCCGCAGGCCCCCGTTTCCATGGGCACACTCAGCATACACCCCTGTGGTTTCTAACAAATCTAAAGACACACTGGTTCCCCTGTGTTTCTTCCCCTGAATCAACTTCTCGAAGTAGGGTGTTCTGCATCAAGCGATCTGCCTCAACCAAGGAACGCCGCAGCTGCTCCTCTGGGCCTGTGGCTATTCCAAAGCCTGCAGTGTCACAGGAAGAGCAGGACTTAGTTAAATGGCAGTAAGAACGCACGCCGACTATCTCTGGGAGGCACGGTGACTTCAGGCAGGAGCTCCTAGATGGAATGCGAAGCCGAGGGTTACTCGGAGTTCAGCTCAGACCAGGGCAATGCGTAAGACTTCGACGCCATGAGGGAGGTGCCACAACGGTGTTCGTGATCGTGTGCGAGTGCTGAGGAAATTAAGCTGCTCCCAAAGAGAGTGCAGTGCGTTTCCCTACGCTCGGCATACACAGAGGGGCTCTAAAGGGCTACGGGCCCGGATGTTGCTTAGCAGACCCAGGAGGGCCTGGGGGTACTCAGGGTTCCTGCCGGAACAGGGTGCCCACGCTAGCCTCCTAGGTGTCCAGAAAACTGTGCTGCCGTGGAAGTTACCCAGAGCAGAGGCCACCGCCTCATGGAAACTGCTGCACGCCTCCGCTTCTGCACGGCAGGTCTGGGCCTTACTTCCAGGCATCTGTTCACGCTGGGTGTGCCGTTAGCGACACCGCGTGGTGAGATGCTGACTTTCTCCTCAGGCAGAGTGACTTCGGGTACGAGGTCCTCCAAGTACTCAAAGCACACTGTTTTCTCACGGAAGCTCACACAAGGGCCATGACACAGTCGGACTCACCAGAAATGTTGTCCTGAGGCTGTTCGAGGACTCTGGTAATGTAGCTCTCCTCAAGGAACGTACAGGGTGCTGCCCATCCCTCGGCAGGCACAGAGGGCCTCCGAGGGATCAACCAATGGGTCCCGAAGTGGCTCAGCCGGCCCACGGGGGTCTGGAGGTACTCAGTGAACCTCGAGGGAAAGTGATGTATACCCGAGAGGCCTAGGAGTCCTCAAAAGTGTACTTGCTTTCACATCAAGCATTTAATCGACTAAGAATTCATGGAAACAGCTGCCTGCCTCCCTTTCTGCACGGCTACTAGGGGCCTAACCTGGAGGCAAGTTTTCACGTTGAGATTCCCTATAGCGCTAGAGTTTGTCAGGCGGACCACAACCGCGGCCACGGAAGCACCTGGTTTAGACAGAAAAGACTCATAATTTTCCCCGAAGCATTCTTACAGGGTTGACAGGCCTGTCAAGAG